>NC_142284.1:5425735-5758973 GCF_965620075.1 Prunus avium | reverse complement strand
CTATTACTATAGGTTGTTTTGATTTTTTTTTTTCATGATAAATTTGGGCAGCACGTATCGCTCTATCCTTTCTCATCTCTCTCCTTCCTCTTTCAAATTTTTTTTTGTTAATTTCAATTTGGGAATCTACGGTTTTTATATATTTTAATTTCAAATTTTTTTTTGGATCTTAAAAATAGTTTGGAGTTCAATACCAAACAAGTTTTTAAATCTTAAAATTAGTATTTAAAAACTCATGTTTTAAAAATAAATCATAATTTTTTAGTATGAAATCAAACAGGCCCTAATGCATTTGCATTTCTCAATCTTAGAGCCCAACTTAAGCTAGCTCTGTTTATGCCTAATAAATCTCGGTCGTGAACTGACCGAAAGGACTTCCTCTCGGCCCTCGCACCAACCCATAGATTGAAACGTGGCGGTTCGTTAGGCATTTGCCTTCCTGAAAACAAAAGAAAAGCTGCGAATGCAGGATTCTCTTGGCCTTGCGACCGCGGTATTATAGGCCGAGGCTGAAGGGCGTAAAAGACACGGCTGAAGATATTAAAGTTAAATCACCACGTGGCAATAGGGTCCCACACTTCATTTAATGAAGTAACGCCTCTATTGTTGCAAAATCACTAACCGCAAAAAAGCATTTAATGCACGAGGGAAGATGGGAAGTGACTAAAGTCAAGGTTTGGTGATGGAAATCAGAGTGGTTAGGCGCAAACATTCTCACAAATATTCTTACAACTTGAGAGGTCAGATCACCAACCACTAGACCAGGGCATTAAATGCGTTCCCACGGCTAAAGGCGCAGAACCCAAGATCAGGGCAATGGCCGAGATTTACCGGGATTTAGGGGGGTCACACCACCATGCTTCATGATCCCAAATGCCGATTGGACTACCCACTTGCTTTGATCAGGCTCCACCACGCAGATCTTTCAGCCTCGATTGTCCCTCCAGGGCCTCTCCTATAAAAACCAAGTTCAAGCTACATTCAAAGGGTTCAAACACCAAACCAAAAGCCTCCCACGGAGCAATTTACATTTTCCTATCATTTATCTTCTTGTAATGCACTTTCAATACCTTTACTTGCTTTCCTAGGAGTAGTGATAGCTTGTAAGGAAAATCCATTCATCAAAATATCATACGACCCTTGATCTTCAAGGCGCCGGAGCACCATCTCTGTTACTCTCTCATCCACCCCATATATCATACGACCGTCGCTCTCTGAGCAACGCGTCGGAGCACTGCCCAAAACCCACCATCAACACCACCACCACTAAACGGCCTTGTAGCTCAGGCCGTGAACCTGACGGCCGAGATCAGTTCCTCTCTCGGCCACAATCGTTTGATTAGAAGTCGAACTCAAACAGGCGCACCACTTAACCATTTACCCAAACACATCACCCTCTCAACGCACGGTAGACCGTGCTGGCACGCCCGCGCACAACCGCACCGCATCCAAAAGAAGGACGTCACGTGTCGTCGCATATCCCCTCAGCCCGGAGCACCAGGCCGTGAGATTTGCGATAGCCAAACAAGCTCAATATATGGAGACCCTTATAGAGCCATTGAGCAAGAGTGGGCTCTAGTTGCTGCAAAGTTGATGCAAAAGCTAACATCATTATTCCACTTGCCCGCCACATGTCAATTACCATACCTACAAGAGTTTAGTTCGAGTGTGCTTCGAACCAGGCATGCATGTACTACACATTTACGAGACCACCAGCTCTAGAGTTGACATACGGATAATATAACTTGATCGACATTGTATATTGATCATTAGCCAACATGTGCGCCTTCGACGAGTCTATAGGATAAAAATGGAACCCATATAGTAACTGAGATGTTGTAAACACCGTCTTTATTAAAGGCGAATTGTGTCATCGATCGCAAAATGTACGACATTGCTGATGATCATGGGCCTATGTTGTTCGGGGTAAGGAATGTGGCCCTGACCTATTTGAGTAGTTGTATTCTCAATGAGCTCTTGTTTAAGGGCTAAGCTTTTCTTCGGAATAAGTGAGCAAAAAAGAATATTGTTAGAGCAAAAAGTTACCCAAAGAGAAAAGAGCTAGCCAAAAGAGGAAGATAAGCTTATTAGAGCAACTTTAATGGTTGTATGTATATGGCAATGTATGTTAAATTTAGCTCCAAGTTTACCAGAAAATCCTCCAATATGGAGATGTAAAGGGAATGCAAATATGCATATTCCCCAGAAGTTAAGATGCATAATCGCATCCGAGCTTGTCGGCCCAGCTTAATGGTGCAAAGAGAAAGAGGAGAGAAGAGTTAATAAATCTGGGCAATTGCATAGCACTCAAGCGATTTGACACGCAATAAATGATGTGGTGGTAGACAAAGCCAATGTGTGGGGCCTATTAGAGAAATCTTGTGGGCCTCTAACGTCAACCCATTGAGTGGGTCTTCAATGGCTCCTTTGACTCCCAAACGAGTATTTATCCAATAGTTGTAGTTCATCCAATTTCAAAACAAAAGGCCTAGATTTCTTCTCACTTTCCCTAAATTATAGAGGAAATATAGATTAAATGGCTTATATTTCTTCTTCCAATGGTTTATATTGGATGAAATCATATATTCTCCAAATATAAAATTTTTTTACATCAATTGTTTTTGAAAAAATAAAATAAGCCTACCACACAAAAAAATTTTTTAAAAGAAAAGTGGTCCCAAGTTAAATAGGTTTGAAACTTGCATCAACGAGCTATGTAAAACACTCAAATCCCCCTAGGCAGCACCTTGATTACCCAGATGAATATGTTCGCTTCTTCTAACTTTGGTCTCTGTCTCCTCAATTACCTCCTCATTAAATTCAATAGTAGTCCCATCTTTGGAAGTGTGAATCGGGGAAGCTCTGGGAGAAAAACAAATTTTCTTATCCATGAGATTATGAAGATAAGATCGGCCTGGAGAAAATTCATATGTGGCAGAAGTATCCCTTTGTATCAACTAGCGCCACTGCAGACCAACCACTTCCTTGAGTTTTGGTGCATCAGGGTGGACACTTGGTTCCCAGAGAGTGCCAAGCTCTTTGTATTTGACAGAAACGAACTTAGGTCCTTAAGGGGCTAACCATTGGACATTGGGTAAGTTTTCCATCTCTATTATTTTGGTGATAGTTGAGTAGTCTGTTGCCATAATTGACATTGGTTTCTTTTCATATGAACATGCAGCCTCACCAATCTTTTCTGATGGTGATTCTTATGATGAAAGGAGGAAAAAGAACCAGTAATTCAAACATCTACTTCCCAGCCCTCAACGTCGGGCTTAGCTTCCAAAGTTCCAGTGCAGCTTTCTTTTACCGAAGAGGAATTGGAAAAGGAAGGAGAAATTCCTCTTACTAGGAAACGAAAAGTTCCAGATGCTAAACTTCCATCCAATGACTCAATCGAGATAAGTCAGGATGTTGTAGAACAAGGGGCTGAAGGGGATCTCCCCTATCTTGTTCCAACGGCAGCTATGAAAATCTGCTTGCTTTGGCTTAATTATTTTACTGACAAACACAAAATGTTTTGATATTTGTTTTTGTTTTGTCAATAGAGGTGAGACCAGATAAAGGAAGAAAGCTGATGTTGCCTGCTGACGAAAGTGAAGTTGAAAACAACCAGGTTGTTCCTCCAATTCAGGTTTGTCTCCACCTCGATGAATTGTAGTTTTTGTCCACTTAGTTAGTTTAAAAAGAAACTAACAAAATCTCTTTGCAAACAAACATGTAGGTAATTGCACTGGCTGTAGATCCTATGGAGACTACAGAAGCCAGCACAGAAATACAGTCTCCTAGTGTAATTTTAATATTTGCCTTGAATTTAGTTTTGAAAATTCTTCTGCAAAAAATGACATAGGCTATCATATTTTGACATGTGAATAAAGAAATGGCTGATCAAGGGCCTTCCAAAGTTGGAGAATGACCGTGTTTGGCTCTTGCTACAACAACTGCTGTAGAAACTTCTACACTAACTAGCCAAACAACATGCGCCATCTTGAGCCAGGGAGAGGTTTCTTCAAAAGCGAGTGCCCCCAGTTCTAGTAGTGCATCTCAAGGAATCGCCATGCTTGTTGTTGAGAACAGTGCAGTTGGAAGAACAATCCTGCAAGTCCTCAGAAGTACTGATGAAGTCTGCAAGCCGAATGTGGCAGAATTGGAACAACTATTGACAGTACTAGAAACTCCAGGATTCAAAATTTTGCAGAATTTAGGCATGCTTTTCAAAATAAAGAGTTTGCTTTAACAAATCTATGAGATCAAGCCCTTTTAGGCCTCATCGGGTCATTTTCTGGTGCGGTGGTTAGATAAGATTTTGGACAAAGCTGCCATGGTCTAAAAGTTGCCCGAGAAGCCAAAACTGAACAAGCAAGGCCAAAGCCAAATGTCGATTTGATCGGGCTTCAGAGATGAATACCAAAAAAGCTTACCGGATGCCTCATCGACCTCAGACAGCTCGACTGGGCGAGGGAAGAGCTGATCTTGTTGTGGTCGTGAAGCAATATCGGGCTAAGAAAGCCAGACAAATGGACCTATATGGCAAGACACAAGAAAGCCTCAAGGAGCTAGAAGCCATAAAACAAGAGAAGCAAAGACTTCGGTCATAGATAGAGGCAGAAGAAGAGAACGAGAAGAGGAAGAGGAAGAGGACAACCCAATGAGACCTAAAAGGCTGGACTGGCGAAAATGGAAATGGCAGGGCAAAATCCTAGACTTTTTGGACTCAGATACTAACAGAAAATCAAATATTAAGAAGGCGGCTAAGGATAGCAAACTGAAGTGCAAGTTATATGCTACAGTGGACTCACTCAAGAAGTGAGTGGGCTAGTTAGGTTTGGGGGAGTAATATGTTGTAGATTTCTCTTTCTTGTACTATTGGATGTTTACCTTAGTTTGGTTGGTTTAGATTTGTATTTTCTTTTTCTTCTTAAGTTTTCAGTCTACTCAAGTTTGTATTTTCCTTTTCTCCTTAAGTTTATGTACGTTTGATTTGGTGGTACTAGCTACAATCCATATTTATATATCCATTATAATATATTCATATGGCAGTAATGATATGTTTGTTTTGTTTATGTACTTGAATTGAAACCTAGAAAAGAGATGTGAGAACATAACCAAGCCCAAGATATTAGTTAAAAATAAAAATTTGAGGGTTATAGATATAAGGACAAATATATTTTTTTTTAAAACTGAGTTTTTCTGAACTTGCATGTCAACTTCATTAAATTAATATGTAAGCTGCTTGTACTTAAAGTTGGAAGATATTTTCAATTAATTGTCTTGATTTGTTGACAGGCTAGACGTTATAATATTACAAAAACTTGGAGGTTTTTTGAAAGGAGAGGGTCTGCTAGGGTTTTTCCGAGTCGACTAGGGTTTGAGATTTTGACGGCGCTAGATTCTTGATGTGACCTATTCTTCTTCTGAACCAAAGTTCATGTGCGAGGGAGTCTGTGTGTGCAAGAAGAGAATGGAGGAACTTGAGAAATGTTTTGGCAACCATCTGCATGGATGGAAATTTCCTAATGACTCCACTAACAGGCCTTCTAGGGTCAAATCAAATAGTGATGCTCATAGGCGTAGCTATACCCTTACTAGGGGCTTGGTGGAGGGTACTGGGGGCAGTAGAGCATATTGTAGTAATTAGAGGATAAAACAAAGGAAAAGCGTGTGACTCTACCTTGGTTGAGTGAATTTGTGCATCGCTAGAAGAGGAAGAATGCCGCAAATAGGTTCGAGAGGCTACTTGAGAAGCTAGAATCTTGAAAAGACATGGTGATATTAAGTTTACGCATGCTGAATCTTCGTATATTCCCCAACGTGATGGTAGCGCAATTCAAGTTTTTGCTATAGAGCAGTAGAGCATATTGTAGTAATTAGAGGATAAAACAAAGGAAAAGCGTGTGACTCTACCTTGGCTGAGTGAATTTGTGCATCGCTAGAAGAGGAAGAATGCTGCAAATAGGTCCGAGAGGCTACTTGAGAAGCTGGAATCTTGAAAAGACATGGTGATATTAAGTTTTCGCATGCTGAATCTTCGTATATCCCCAACGTGATGGTAGCGCAATTCAAGTTTCTGCTATAATGAAAAAAAAAAAACTCGAAAACTAACTAATACACAAAATTGAATTTGCTTCTTAAGATTTACATCTCCTCTCATTAGAGGAAAAACCACATTTACATTCCCCGGAGGTGTAAAAGGGATGTAAATGTGGCTTTACATTCCAAATTTACATACAACCATTAAAATTGCTCTTAGAGCATCTCCATTGGACAGAGGTAAATTTGCGGATATAAAACCATCTTTACATCCCATTTATATTAAAAGAAATTATTTTACATCAAGTTAAGGCAAAATGATATTTATGGTACTTTAGTAGCGGTCTCACCTTTTATATGTGTGGAGCTCACCACTTTTCAGCATGAGGGGCCCAACAAATGGGGATGCAAAATCAAATGTAAATGTTCATTTTTTTTACATTTTCTGCCCAAATGCTATATTTTCATTCATTTTCACCTCATCATTGGATCAACTTCCGACAACTTTAGGTGTAAATATCATTTACATCTCCCTTTACAAAATCAAACAATTCTTATTATTATTTATTCGTTTCTTTTCTAACAATTTGGTTTAATATAATGCAAAGTTTGTATTGCCAATGCATATTGATTCACCTATTATTACTTACTTACCTAACTAATAGGTAGTAATTAGTTTTATATTGGTATTAAGGAATTTGCATGCAGAAATTCACTGAGAAAAATATACATTATTCAAATAAAGAAATAATATAATGTATTAAGAATGGAAATTACAACTAGCAGTCAAAATATTGTTACAACCAGTTCTACAACAAGTTAAACTTGTACAAAATCTAATTAGTAGCCATGATCTCATTCTCTATTGATGAGTATATATATGAATGGTTAGTCTGATCCATAAAGGATTTGGACCAGTAGTTCTCCCTACTTTCCCATTATCAACAGCACTGAGACCAGAAGTTGACAATGGCTCTTGTTGGCTTCTAGGGATCTTAGCTTCCTCTACTTCTCTAAATAACTCATCGATGTCAAAGAATAAATTTGTATCCTGATCCGAAGTAGATAAAGGCTCTTGTGCAGTTCCAGCAATCTTAGCTTCTTTTACTACTCCAAAAATTCATCGATGTCGAAGAATAAATTCGGACTCTGATAAGAAGTTGACATAGACTGTTGTTGGGTTCCGGTGATCTTAGCTTCTTCTATTTCTCCAAATAATTCATCAATGTCGAAGAATAAATTCGGATCTTGATCATAGGCATTCATATTATGTGACCATATTGATCCTGCTACTTGATTGCCATTATTCTCTACTGCTCCATAAAATTGGTCAACACATAGCCCAAAAGTTGGCAAAGCCACTTCTTGGTTTTCTTCAATTTGAGGCAGCTGTTGTGCTAGTAACAACGAAAACTCGTGTACTAGTTCTTCAAACAATTCATCAATGATGAAGCTTTGATAATCGGTATGGATCAAATAATCTTGATCATAAGTGGTACTTCTACAATTCTTGCAAGCCTTTTTGAAAATGTTGTATTCATCTAAGCCAGCCATTGTGGTCCTCGGAAGTCTTGCCGTTCTTGTAGTGAAATTTTCGTTTTCTCCCTATAAGATGAGGATTAGGCTTAGGGTTTCCGTTAATCTCATCCCTTACTTGATCATCTTCGTAAGTTTTGGTTTCGATCTAACCACTGTCACGACCAGCCTTGGTTGGATGCGCGAGCCGTTTCTCTGGAGGTGGGAGACGAAGTACTAGTCTTGGTCATAAAGTTGGTCGCCTCCATAATCTTTCGAAATCTGTGAGGGTTCACACATAAAATTCCAAGGCATTTTCACCATCTTGTATGGAAAGAATCTGATGATTTCTTGGGCTATGGGGCGGAATCGGAACTCGACGTCCACCTGTGGCACACCAAAATTAGCCGCTAGCTGGGGAGAGAGAGAGAGAGAGAGAGAGAGAGAAAGAAAATAGACTTTCGCTCTCGTTTAACTGAAGTGCACTATTTGTTTTGTTTCCTTATTTGATCAAATGTTTCGAACAAGTGAAATTAAGTGAACGTAAGAGCAACGAATGGTATATTTATAAGCCAACAGTCTTGGAAACAAAGAATAGTTGTTGGAGGTACTAATAGTCATCCATATCTCGTTTGGAAACTATAGAAATTTGTGAATTTCAACTTAGTCAACAACCATGAAGGAAGTCCTAATAGGCCCAGCCCCAGCCGTTAGATTTAATCTCATCCAACAAATGGGTGCTGTTCATTTTATTATTATGGGTTGATACATTGTTTGTTTAATGTACATTTTATAATTTTATCCCATCCACCCCTTGTTACCTTTCATCGTAGTCACAAATAAATTTCTTTTTGTTAATGTTGTTTTGGTTTACCATTGCTTGAACTAAAAAATGTTCTAGATATTTTTAATTACCATAAAAACCTACCTTGATACTTTTGTTTGTTTAATGTACATTTTATTATTTTATTGCATCCACCCCTTGTTATCTTTTATCGCAGTCACAAATAAATTTCTTTTTGTTAATGTTGTTTTGGCTTACCATTGCTTGAAATAAAAAATGTTCTAGATATTTTTAACTTTCATAAAAACTTACCTAGATACTTTTAAGAAGAGAAACTTGTTATGGTGATGAGAAGAATATTGTGAAATGGTGAACGAGTTAAGTCACTAGAAGCTTTAGAGACAAATGTAGCTAGAACTTTAGGGTTTTTTTTTGCTGCCAAGACAACCATAACAATAAAAATGATAAATGATCATTGGTGGTTAGTAATGAAGCAATACCAAAAATTTATCAGCTATGTTAAAGGCGAGTTGGGTGACTCTGGAAATTACTCTAGTAAGGCCATCCCCAATGAGGGCCTTTAGAGAGCCTTAACCACCATGGGTTTGCCACATATAGCTGGAACATGAATGGGCCCTAGCTGTTGCAAACTTGATGCAAAAGTTAGCATCATTGATCTACTCGCCCGCCCTTGCACCCTATTGGAAGGGTGTGAAGGAAACATGCATCTAATGCTTAGGAAATGAACTCTAGCCACATCCTATATAACAAAAACATTTTAAATGGTGAATTCATTTTATTTATATTAGTTGAGCTAAACCTTTTTCATTTTAAACCAAGTATCTTAGCCTAGTCTCTTTGAACACAAATAGAAAAGGGAATAAGAGAATAGATCTTTACCCTTGATGACATTTTCTTGATTTCTCAAGAATGAAAACCTTTGTTGGAAAGACCTTTTCTTTCTCTTGATTTTGACTCCTTCACCTTAAGGCTCCAAGATTGGAGTCCTCTACCTCACCACATCAAATGCTCCTAGAGATGAAGAGAAGGCAATCAAGAAGTATGGATGCTAGTCTACTTCTTGATTGGACCAATTTTTGGTTTATGGAAGATGAGATACAAAGATGATCACTCATCAACCAAAGTAGGAAACCAAAAACCCTAGCAAGGTTTTTTCCAACACTTAGCTTATATAGGACAATACAAAAAGCAATTGGGTGGGTATTTGGGGCTCCATTTGGTCCATGAGTCATGTCCTCATATGCCACTTATCCCTTGGGCCCAATAGCCTTTTTGGCTATTTTGTCCCTTTCCTTTTAAATCATATTTAAAAGCTCAATCTAATATTTCTATATGTCAGTTGAAACCTTTTAGGACATCCACAAACCATGGTTGTCGCCTAGCAGCAAGTTATGGTTATCCGAGCTAAATGAGACGTTGTGAAAGAACCTATTCAAATTGGAATGACCGTGCAATTGAATCCTTCTCTTATATCAATACTCCTTATTCACATTATTAGATCATGGAATCCGATTGCCAATATCCTAATGAGAATCATTCCTTTTTATATGATTATCCTGGTAAGATTTGAAGACTTCTTCTTTCAAGTCTTATCCACTACTCTGCGAGAGATTTGACTAATCATATGTTGGAGTATTCTCTCTCCTTTACTGAGAGTAGAGATTCTTTGTTGTACATTCATTTGCTTCCATGACTTTTATTGAGAATTCTGATGAGCACCTTTAAGGTGTGCCTAATTTAGCATGACCGTATAGTGCTCTCAAAGATTAATAACATAGCCACAAAACATCTATGATGTCTCAGGTATAAGGATTAGTTTGCACCATTGCAATTTATGAGTTCCAGCTTGACATGTGAGTAACGACTTCCATGCTATAACTCATGTGTTGGATCTTCTACAAGTGTACTTGTTCTTCTACAAGCACCTAGACACATATCGATGTGTCTCCACACTTAATAACTCGAGACCTTGCTATTCCCTACATATAAAGACGATACTGTGTGTATTGGTCTTTGAGGAATATGGACGCTCAATCAATATTCCTATGACCAGGAACATATTTAGGATTTAGGGATGATGAGAAGTCTTCGTGTATGCACTCTCATTACATAGGTCTCATATCCACTCGTGTATTCCTTGGACTATGGTTGTTTTACATATTAAAAGATAATATAGGATGATTTAATGTATAAAACAACCTTTCTTGCCCATTGATAACATAATATATTTTTTTTTGTAAAAAAAAAATCAAGGATTTCATTAACTCTAATTATTACATAATTAGTTGGCTTTAGGGGCATATTTCGAACAGGGTGGGTTTGCACTAAAACATACACATATGCTAGTTACTAGAACTAAAAGAGTTTGATCCGAGTGTGCTTCAAACTAGGTATGCATGTACGACATATCTACGAGACCACCAACTCTAGCGTCAACATACAAATGACTTAACTTGATTGACATTGTCTCTTCGTCATTGGACACCATGCGCGCCTTCAGCGAGTCTGTAGGGTAACCAAGTGGAACCCATATATCTATTGGGATGCCGTAAACATTGCCTTTATAAAAGGTAGGAATTGTTCCATCGATTACAAAAACCACAGGTTATCCTTTCTGAAACCTACCCCTAGTCATACCTAAGTATTAGAATTGAATGAGCAAATGGACATCATTGCTGATGATCATGGGCCTATATTGTTCGAGGTAAGGAATGTGGCCTTGAACTATTTTAGTAGTTGCATGCTCAATGAGCTTCATTGGAGGAATAAGTTTGTTTCCAACATGAGAGAGCAGAAAACAATTTTTACGAATGGTGGAAGAGCTAAGCAAAGGAGGAAGATAAGGTTGTTATGCTATGGTGAGAATATAGTGAAATGGTGAGAGATTTATGTCATTGGAAGTTCTAGAGGGATTCTTGAGAACTTTAGGAAGAGAGGCTTGTTATGGTAATAAGCAGAATATAGTGAAATGGTGAACGATTTATGTCGTTGTAAGCTCTAGACACCAAGGCAGGTAGATGGCCGATGAACTTTAGGATTTTTTTGCTACTAAGACATACGTAACAATTTAAATGATAAAGAGTGATTGGTGGGTAGTAATGAAGCAATATCAACTTTTTACGAACTTTGTTAAATGTGGATTGGGGACTCTTAAAATTACTTTAGTAAGGTCATCTCCAATAGGGGCCGTAAAAGGGCCTTAACCAGCATGGGATTGCTACAAATATAGCCTAATGCAAAAAATGCATCCCTCTAAAGCTTAGAGCCCAACCGTAGCTAGCTGGATATATGAAGACCTTCAAAGTGAAAATCCTAGAAAAGAATTGGAGTGATGTGGTGTTAGCAAAAAGTTATTTTAGAATGTGTTTAGAGTTCAAATGTGCATAATAAGTTTTGTAGCTTTGAGAATTGTCAAATAAGCTTATGTATAGAATTAGATAATCAATTCTCGTTGACTGACCTACGTGAATTTCTCCTTTTGCTCCTTAGTTTATAGGGAATTAGCAATCAATCATTGTTCCCTTCCGAAAGAGCATGTTCTTACACGTTACTTGATATGTTAGTAAAAGGATAGTTTCTCCTAACGAGATTGTCCCCAAATTTATTTAAGAAGGTACCAAAAGATATCAAATACACACTTGTTCGCGATCCTTGTATTTTCTTGTTATAAATTTTAAACATGCACGTACAACACAAATTGTTTCTTTTGATGGGGGTGCATATAGATAGCACATAGCAATTCACATAGAATTGGAAGTCTTGTCTTCTTGGTCTTGGAGTAGGAGAAGTGCGAGCTCACGTGCTCCCGCACGTGCCATCCATATTGATAGTCCATAGTCCAAACAACCGATAGTTTTGTTCTGCAACACCCAGCTGCAATCAGGCATCACTGTCCAATAAAACCTTTTACCCTAACGCCCCCCACCCCCCCTCTCTACAGAACATGGCCACCGCCCAGCCCACCGAGAACGGCTCCGCCAAGGCTACGGAACCCGACCCGCAACAACCCACATCCGAAACCACCACCGCCCCAATTACCGTACCCGAGTCCGACCAAACAGCCACCACCGCAACGGCAGATAACAGTCCGAACCAAAATCCCGAACCCGACTCGGGTCCCCAACCGGAGCCCGGTGCCCAGGAAACTACAACGACCGCTAGCGGCGATGCCACCTCAATCGCCGATAAAAGATGGCCTGGTTGGCCCGGGGACTGTGTGTTTCGGCTAATTGTGCCGGTTCTCAAGGTCGGTAGCATTATCGGCCGAAAAGGCGAGCTCATTAAGAAGATGTGTGAGGAGACCCGAGCTCGCATTCGGGTCCTCGACGGCGCCGTTGGAACTCCTGATCGCATCGTGAGTTGTGCCTGTTTTCTCTCTCTGTCTAGGGTTTACTCGTTTTGGTTCTTCTTGTTGTGTATTCTGAAACGTGCTCTCTTTTGCTGTTGTTGTTTTGAGCTCTAGGGTTTGTGCTTTTTAGCTTCCGTTGGTGCTAGAAATTGTGCTGTCGTCTGTGTAATTGTGGCTTTATGGTTATTTAGGGATTCTAGTTATGCTTCGGGGTTGCTAAAAGTGTTTGAGGAGATTAAAAATTGAAAATTTAAGTTTAAATCATGCAAATTCAATAGTATTTGTGTCATGAGGTAATAGAAACCGCTAAAGTCTAGTGCCTAGTATTTGGTTCTTAGGTGCTTAGGTGCTTAGGTTTTGTTGCTTACAAAATGCTATGAAAGGAATGGTCTTTTGGGAGTGGGGGTTTAAGTTTTGGTTTTTGGTTCTAAAAGACACCCCAAACAATCTGAAATCTGAGAATGGGGCTTAATTAGTATTGCGTATTCTGCTATTTGAAGATGATCCTTTCTCATAGTTTTATTCGAACACTCAATCTATTAGCAACGGGCGTAGGATGAGTAACTGTCTCGATTTTTTTTTTCTTTCAATAAACATCTAGTCTCTGATATCTGAGAATGAGACAATCTGTATCTGGCATTCTGCTATGTGAAGATGACCCATGTTTGAAAAATCCTTTGGATCTGTTTCATAGGCTTATAATGGGCATAAGACAAGTAACTGCCGTGAATATTTATTAAGATCTGGTTATACAATCTCAAATCTGAGAATAAGACTTCTTGAGTATTCTGCTAAGTGAAGATGACCCATTGTCAGCAAAATCCTTTGTATCCCTCTCATAGTTTTATTCAAACATTCAATTTGTTAGTAATGGGCATAAGATGAGTAACAGTCTTAAATTTTTATGAACATCTTGTTATAAAACACTGATTGAAGTGTTGGAACTTCGTTAATTTTTAGTCATGTTTAATGAATTATGCCTGTGGAGATTCGTTAATTTCTGTTGTATTAGTGTTGGATATGTTGTTCAAACTTCACTAGTACTCCATTCGGAGTAGAAGGTGTTTCTTTAATAGGAAACAAAATTTCACTAAGAAAGAGAAAGTACAAAAACAATGGACAAAGTGTCCACAGTAGCAAAGAACAAGAGAGCTCTAAAAAAACACCAAAAACTTTAAAAACAAAAGCGATCCAAGAATAAAAGCCCCCATAAACAGCTGCATATTTTTCAAAAAAATTGCACAGAAAGCAAACAGGGGGATTGAAGTTTCCTTTGCTTTCATTGCTTTCATGTTCTGCTTCTAATGTGACACAGTCCTCCAACCATTCCACACATGCATACCCCTTCAACCAGACATTATGTCTACAATTATCCCTTCACTAGACACGTGTCTACGGTGATACCATTCTATGCTAAAATCTTTCTAACACACTTTTCTTTTTAGGTGCTGATCTCCGGAAGGGAAGAGCCAGAGGCTCCTCTGTCCCCTGCAATGGATGCTGTAATAAGAATATTTAAACGTATCTCTGGCTTAGCTGATAGTGAGGGTGATGCAAAAGTGTCCGGTCCTGCTGGAGTTGCATTCTGTTCCATCCGCTTGTTGGTAGCATCCACACAAGCAATTAATTTAATTGGAAAACAAGGGTCATTAATCAAATCTATACAGGAGAGTACCGGGGCTTCTGTGCGAGTATTGTCTGGGGGTATGCTCTCATTGTTGCATAATACAACTTTTCTCTATTCAGTAGAATATCAATGGTTGGAAATATCTCCATCATCTTATCACCTTTTTCCCGATGCAAAGTATAATGTGTTTGTTGCTGTTTATGTGGTTTATAATGAAATTAAGTTCTCGTGTGTGGGTTTTCCTTTCCAGTTACTTTTATGATCTTACTTTTGGAGGCTTAGATTTTCTATTGGTAATCTAGGTTTAATGATCAAGCTAGTGAAGATAATTGTATTGATGTGCTTAATATAGTGTGTAATTTAGCTATCTCTTTCCTTTCTGGCATCTGAGTTCTAGGTCAGTTTTCCATGTTAGAGTCCTTTAACTTCGGAATGTATGATGGGTATGCAAAATATGTGATTCTAAATCACAGTATGTCTTCGTATCATGTTATGCAGCCACTCTTAAAATATTTGATATAGCTGTTACTTTGAAATACAAGCCTTGATTATATTCGTTATCCCTTTTAGAAATGCTCTACTCATCCTTCTTCAATCAGTGTATTCAGATTCTTTATAATTTGATGCGACTAATGTCTCTGTCCCTTTTTTCCTGTATTCACATTCGTTTTCTTTCTCAAGTGGCCTTACCTCTTTCCATTCTATAAACCTTTCTTCTTTCTCCAAAAAAGGCATCTGATACTTATTTTTGTTCTTGCAGATGAGGTTCCATTCTATGCTGCTGCAGACGAAAGGATTGTTGAATTGCAGGGAGAAGCTTTAAAGGTTCTCAAAGCTGTAGAAGCAGTAGTGGCTCACCTGAGGAAGTTTTTGGTTGATCATAGTGTTCTTCCACTTTTTGAGAAGACGGTAAGCTTAATTCCCATTCGTGTCTGGTGTAATTTTATTTCTTTGCATTGCTATGTATTGATTATTGGAACGTGCATCTTTAGTACAATGCAACCATCTCACAAGAGCGTCAACCAGATACCTGGGCTGACAAATCGTTGCTGCATACTGCTTCTCAAACTGGAGTTAGCACTAATTATTCTCTCTCAGCAAAAAGGGAATCTTTGTTTCTGGATCGTGAAACTCAATTAGAATCACAACTCCCTTCCGCTGGCATTTCACTTTATGGAAAAGATCCTTCTATCTATGGAAAAGATCATTCTATTTATGGAAAAGATCCATCTATTTATGGGCAAGATCCTTCTATTTATGGACAAGATCCTTCTCTTTCTTCTATCCGTTCTTCAGGGATTGGTCGGCCTGGTGCTCCTATTGTTACTCAGGTTGGTTGTTCTAACTTTTTCATATTTTTAGCTGAACTTCCTACCTAATGAGCTCATTTGGGTTTTCACATGCATGCTCAACACACAAAGGCAGTCTAGCTTGGTTGTAACTTGTAATTAAAATAAATGGGGCCAAGTGTGTTTTTTGCTTTGCTAGAAGGATGGCAGGGGATCCGTTACCATCTAGTCCTTGACTTAATTTACTTATAAACAGTAGGAATGTATACAGTTTGTTTAAGACTCTGAATAACTAAGGTTTTATGTCTTACCGACTGACTCGTCTATTTGAGAAATAAATTGTCTTGATGTATGACATATTGTGAAGATTTGTTGTCAATTGGAAACCTGAAGTGTAACAGATTGCATCAGGCCTGTGTTACGTACGTCAGTTTCTGCATGTATACTCTGATTGTTCTTGAAAACAAATTAGAGTGCAATATTCTGCTTCATATTGTTGTACTTTCTTTCTCTATTTATAGTTTTGGTAACAATATTTTCTCTGTTGCATTCTATAATCAGATTGCTCAAACAATGCAAATTCCTCTATCTTATGCCGAGGACATTATTGGGGTTGAAGGTTCGAATATTGCATTCATTCGCCGTAGTAGCGGAGCCATCTTAACTGTGCAAGAGAGCAGGGGACTACCTGATGAAATTACCGTAGAAATAAAAGGCACCTCATCACAGGTTCAAATGGCTCAGCAACTGATTCAGGTACGCTTACCAATGATCTTTCTTTTCCATTTATATATAGTAAAAGGAGGGATTAACAAATTTTTAAATTTATTTTATATAAAATTTCTGTTACATCACTTTGAGATAATTAAAGATGAAAGTTACATTTACCAAAAAAATAAAAAAATTATGAAGGCTTATATAACTACGATGTTTTAGTTATAGAAGGTGGGTGGTTTCCTGGTTTATATGTAAATTTCCCATTAGAAAAAAGTTTGCATATATTTGGCAAGCAAGCAAAAATGAAAAACTTGTGACTTCAATAGGGAAAAAGTGGAACCCCTGCTTGGAAAGTTTAAGCATGCTGGTTTTTTTTTTTTTCTTCTTTATTTTCAGGAAGTTATAAACAGTCGCAAGGAACCAGTTACAAGTAGCTATGGCAGGATAGATACGGGAATGAGGTCATCCTACAGTCAGTTAGGTGCTTCATCTTACCCTTCATCTTCATTACCGTCACAACCGTACGGTGGTGGGTATGGATCTTCTGGTCTAGGAGGAGGCTACAGCACTTTCAGGCTTTGATTTGATTGCTAACCAAAAGACTAATAGTGGCTTCTCTGCTTGGACCAACAAGTTATTTCCAATTAGTCCACATATTTGAGAAAAAATTGATGTCCGGAGTGTAGCATTTGTAAAGTTGCCAGAGGAAAGGGGTCTACAATATCATCTGATATCATCAGATTTGATCTGTTGGGTAGCCAAGCTTGAAAGGATATAGAAGAAGATTGTATTGAAATAGTAGTGATTTTCGTTTTCCTTCATGAATTTGTGCATTAAGCATTAATTTTGAAGTTAGATGAGGCTGTTGCATTTGGTTTTTTTATATTTATACTCTGTTAATTTTCTCAAACTTTGATGTGCAATAGTTTTGCTTTTCTTTAACTCTTGAATTTGTTTGTTACAATCGCAAAACTGATCCTTTCACCCAAATGCCCCCTTTTCATTCCCACAAATTTATCATCGCATAAGAAGAGATGTTAATCATTATCAAGAGAAAGAATTGAAGCATGCTGTTTCTACGAGAAGATGGTTTATAAAGATACTGATGTTAATGTTCTAAAGCATGTTTAGCAAAAGGGGAATGATCGCTACTAGCATAACATGCGTCATCTTGTTCTGTATATGCCAATGGCCATATGGTCTAGTGTCATTCCGTCTTCGTTTTACTAATTCCAAAATTCAAATCTTAGTAACATTCAGTCTTTATTTTGCTAGGTCCTAACCTAAATTCAAATCTTATAAACGATAGTTTGATTGTCGAAACAAGAAGATAAAGAAACATGTAATAACAATCATCCGATCGAGCTAAATTTGAACATTCGGTATTGTACTAAAATGTCTACTCAGAGTCATCCAATAATTTGACTCAATAACATAATCACACTTTGATACATATGTATAAATTATTATTATTTTCAATAATTTTTTTTTTTTTTTTCGGTTGGTTACATTGGAGGAAAGAAACCCCACTGGCGTTCGATCCTGGGTGCCATGGGGGAAGGGGGAATCCACCACCACTGTGGTGGGAACCCATTGGCTTATTTTCAATAATTTCAATATACGCGTCAAGTTTGATTTGCATGTGAGGAGGGATGAGCCCAACAAAGTTCAGGTTATTTATTTAGATTTGAGTGAAGTATGTGACTTATTTGGAAGGTCCTAGTTCAGCGGCACTTGGAGTTGAAATGAGAAGACAACATTCCTTGTCAAGTTGTCATACAACAAGACGATATAAACGGGCGTTATCTACAACCTTCTCTTTTTGAAACCACTCATCCTGGCATTCTAGGAAAGGAGAAAGGCCTTGTTCAAATCACCTGCTCTCAAATTCGACAGAAAAAAGAAATGCCGACGTTGAATTTGTTCACAAATCTGCCAGTGGATGCAGTGGTGGCCTCTGACATTCTCAAGGACGCCACCAAAGCCGTTTCTAAAATCATTGGCAAACCCGAGTCTGTTAAGTCTCTCCCTTTTCCCTCTTCTTGTCATCGTTTTGTTGATGTATTTGGTATGAACATAAACTGTTCGATGAAAATACTCAATGAAATAGTAAACTTTATCAATATGGTATTAGTGGCTTGCATTCTAAATTACATATTCACTTTGTTTTTTGGTTTCATATTCTTCAGTATGTGATGATTTTGCTGAACGGGTCAGTGCCTATGGCATTTGCGGGCACGGAAGAACCGGCAGCCTACGGAGAATTAATCTCCATTGGGGGCATTGGACCGAGTGTTAATGGAAAACTGAGTTCAACTATTGCAGAAATTCTGGAAACCAAGCTTTCCATCGATAGCTCCCGCTTCTATATCAAATTTTATGACGTTGAGGTGAGCCCAATTACTTGTTTGTTACATTAGATTGCCTAAATTTTGCAGCTTCAATCTACTTGTCGTATACTAGAAATGTAGAATATTACTCTTCATATTGCATAAAGCATAAATTACTTTTATCTGGCCTTCCAAGTATTACCCTTTTCTGTGGTACTTCTAGTTCTAGTGGTAGAGCACTTTATCTCCAAACCCGCGAGAACAGTTTGATTATTGTCCTAACCAGTGGTAGAATTAGCTTCCATTTCTTGGGAAGGAACAGAACAATACAGATCTATTGCTTGGGAAGTCAATGATATAGATTTTTCTATATTTTTCAAACAATTAAAGAAGCTTAATATAAATTTTGCATGAAATGCTAGAGTTTAGAAGGGTCACGGCCACTTCGGGCTGAAGTGTGGCTCCTCCCTTGGAGCTAACCCCCCTGTGCACTAACGGGGTGCGGAGATGCCATTTCTCTCAAAGTCCATTCACAACATTTCTCTAAGAAGCTTGGTTTGTCACAAAGCCACCAGCCTGCAAGACGGACCAACTCTAAGAAGCTTCTACCAAATAACTCATTCTATTCTAGTCTTTTGTCGTAGTGAACTCCTGTAGCAAGTATCCACTGAACCTATTGTATCTTCACCTCTCATTGATTTGCAAATTGGTCATAGCTAAAGTAGTTAAAGTTAGTTAAATCACTTTTCACAGAAATTGATGCTTTTATTAGCTCGTAACTTAATTCTTGTAAGCAAGCCTCTGTCATTTGAGAGATTATCGTTTGAGCATGATGTTATTAGTCAGATATGGGTGGTATATTTAAACCGATAATTCAATTAAAATGAATATTTATCTAATGTTGAAATGCTATTTGTAGCAATAATATGTTCATCAACTACTAACTAGTTTGTATAATCATCCCTTTCTGCTCCAGCGGCCCTTCTTTGGGTTTAACGGCTCAACATTTTGATCACCACTGTTCTTGGCTAATGTTTCTATGAAGTGTAGAAGGTGAGGCTGGCTAATGGCTTCTTCTCTCCCTCAGTTGTAATTTTCTTTTACGTAAAAAGAAAACTCTTTAGTCTGTATTCTCTGATGAAATTTGAACTGTTATTTAGATCAGAAATAGCCAGTTGTGTATTATGCCATACATGAAATTTAAACTGATTAAACCGTGATATAGAAGTTAGATGGTGCTTATATGTTATGAGCTCAAGGCTTTGCATTTTAGTAGTGGTCTAAAATTCTCAAGGCTTTTTGCTTTTAGCAGTCGTCTGTAGTTCTCTTTTACTTATTTTATTTATGGCAAGGAGCCATATGGTCCTGGTTAGTGGAGGCGAACCAATCTGGTTCCTCCTCCATTCCAGATCACTGTTGGAGATGGCATGGGCAAAATGAGTTAAATTTGTGAGCTGCTGTAGGGACAAAACTAAAAGGAAATAAATTGAAACCGGCACAGAAGAGAATGTATTTCTTCAACAAGCCCACCCAACAGCCAAGCAGTCATCATGTTGGAGAAGCTGCACCACCTCTTGAACACACCTTGAAAGGCCAAGGTCAATATCCCCAACTTCATCGTCAGATCGCCATGGCTAACGATTTTCTTGTCAGAGTTGTCGGAATTGGGCAAAGTTAGACATGAAAGTGAGGTTTTAGGATGATAAACGAGGCAAAATAAGTTTTGGGATGCAAAGTGAGACGCATTGTTTGTGGGCATGAGCATAATCAAGTCTATTTACATTATGTAATATGGGCTTTGATATATGAAGAAATGTGTACATATTAATTTTAATCTATTCGCGGTAAAGACTACTTTTTATAAAAAAAAATTATCAACAAGTGTCTTCTTGAGATTGGAACACATAACTTTCCTCAATGAATGTAAACTACTAGACTAAATTATACTCTTCGCACACTTTTTAACTTGTCAAACTTTTGTTTGTGTAATTGGACAACTTGCAATACTTTTTTTTTTTTTTTGGTCTGAACCATGAGGTGGTCCTGAATGGGCCTCAACTATGAGTGGCACCTTTAAGCCTTAACCACAACCCAGACTAATCCCCACTCACACCGGGTCAACCCGTAAGGGGTAAAGTGTTGGCCAAAGTGGTGACTCCGTACGAGAGCATGGATCGAACCCCTGACCTCTCTTAAGGAATGAGAGTGCCGAACCACTCACACCAATACTTTTAGTAAAGGAAGAACAACAAACTTATATATATATATATATATATATATATATATATATATATATATATATATATAAACTAGATAATCCCAACCATATGGAGCAATTTATAAAGGGGGACGTAGCCAAAAAAGAAAAGAAAATTACGTAATGACCATAATTAACAACCGGATAGGGGCGGGGACGGTATTGCCATACCCAACCTTGAACCCGTCTTGTACGCACACACATAGGGCTCGTTTGGTATGTCGGACTGTACTGACTAATTTCTATCGGATAATATTAATCTGTTCCGGAGAGTACTGACTGTTTATCCATAATATTATAAGGCGTTTGGTGCTGTTCCGGATAACTAGTCTGACTAAGTTATACTTTGTTTGGCGATGTTCCGGATAACATCATATCAGACTATTTTTTTAATTGACTAGATTGTTCACTCTCCATTCCTATAGCCAATATAGACAATATAATTTGCATATATATATAATTAAGAAGAAAAAAAGTTGGAAGATCAAATAAAATATCTATAGTCTGGAGGATATTTCTACATACGCATAGTTATAAAAAAGCACAGCTCTCATGCCTCGTCTGCCTTAAACAATTCTGTGTTCTTTTAAGCAGTAGCCATGGCAGCCCTATTCGCGAAACCTGTTAGGCTTTTTCTTACTAATTTTGTTATTTTCTTAAATTTGTTATGCTTAAATTCGATTAAAAAAATGTCAAAATAGAAAAATTCATAACCTGATTCCACAAAAATTTAATAAAAAATGAAATATATTAAGAATAGAGAAGAAGCAAGAAGAAGCATATTGGAGAGAGTATGAAAGAGAGAGAGAGTGAGAGATGGATACCTGAAGAAGAGTGAAGAGAATAACCTGTGGAGAAAATAGCAGAGAAGAACCCTAGGGAGAAGAAGATGAAAAGAGCGTCTGATTTTTCTCGTAGAAAGCGTGTTCTTTTTCCCTAGCCGTATAATTAAGCGTGTATTATCTAAACCGGGGTGTGTGGGTTGTATTAATTAGTCAGGTAAGGAGAGTATTAAATGCCCAACCCGTATAAAATAGTCAGGTAATTAAATAATACAAGTTGACACCAAACACCTGACATAGACTATTTACTCCTATCCAGAGTTTAATAGGTGTACCAAACAAGCCCTAGACACATACATGGCGGTTCTTTTGTTGTCAACTTGTTATATAAGACCCAAAGTTCAAACTCATAACAGAAGAGTACCAAACAAGCTTCAAAATGAGTGAGGAGACCAAGTTCAGCGTCCTATGCAGCCTCTTCAACTGGATGCAAAGAAGCAAAACCTCAACCCTAAAGCGCTCCAAATTCCGCAAATTTCTCGACACTTTCTGTAAACCTGCTGATTATTTCGATTCGATTCGCCTAATTCTTCCCAGCCTCGACCGCGAGCGCGGCAGCTATGGCCTTAAGGAGTCTGTGCTCGCCACCTGCCTCATTGACGCTCTCGGCATGGCCAGAGACTCCGAGGACGCTCTTCGCCTCATCAATTGGCGCAAGGGCGGCGCCAAGACTGGTGTCAATGCCGGCAACTTCTCGCTCGTGGCCGCCGAGGTACGCTTTTTGGCTTTTGGTTTTTGTTATTTGTTGTTTGATTTTTTCTGGGCTTGTTTTGGTTTTGTGGAATTTGGGAGTTTTTGGTATCTGGGTCAGTGAAAGTTTGTATTTTTGTGTTTGGAATTTGGCGGGGTATGCTTTTCTAAGCTTCTGAATTTTGTGTGCTTATAATGGTTTGTTGTAAATAAGAGTTCACTTGAATGGATTAGAAGAAATGAAACCAACCAATTTTTTTGAGGATTGATAATCACTTTTCCACACTAATGAAACATGAGACTGGGCCCTAACAACTCATTTGAAATGAATTACAAAAATGATTTTTGAAACGACTTAGTTGCAGTAAATTGTTATCAGTTGATTTTGGACATTAGTGATTCAAAGTCCTCTGGTCTAGTATAGATGCTTTTACTGTATGATTCCTTCGGTTTTATATGTTTATAACTGTTTGGCATTTGTTACTTGTGAACCAGGTGCTGCAACGTAGACAAGGAGTGAGTTCAGGTGGATTAACAATCAAGGAGTTAAATGACTTGCTTGATCGTTTAGCTTCAAGTGAAAATAGGTATATTACTGTAGTTTTCATTTCCTAATTCCTAAAAGGAGCTTGTAAATGCTTAACATCGATTATGAGGCATATTTTAATCAAGTTTTCATTGATATATGCTAAACACAAATCTAGAATTGGCTTTTTCTTCTTCCATTTCCTCTCTCTCTCTCTCTCTCTCTCTCTCTCTCTCTCTCTCTCTCTCTCTCTCTCTCTCACATATATATGTACGTGTGTGTGTACTCTTTGTTTTCAATAATGGTAAAAAATATGCCTCTGAGATAGTAAGTTAGGTTTGGGCAGTGATTGACATCCCTTGACAAACAGAACTTGGTTAACTATGAAATCCTTGTGTATCAAATATTTTTTATGAAAAGTTCTTGTTTGATCTAGATTAGAAATTGGGTTTACTTATTTGCTGTCATGAGGGTTGGCAAACTCAAGTGCACCATGGGAGCTCTAGCCTAATTATACCAGAAAGTCTCTGCCTTGCTTGTGAACATGATTCTCTACGCTGCCACCTTCTTTCTTTTGTCACCCTCACTTTTCTGTGTAGAAGGTCTAAGCTGGTGATGTCGTCTAATGTAACTTGTTATTTTAACTTTTACTAGAAAACATTAGTATAATTTATTTAGGTACTGTTTCTGTTGAGCTTAAGTTAAATAGCCTACTGGGGCAAATAAGTTAGGCCCTCTAGATTGAACCTAAGTGTAAATGTTTAAGTATATTTCTTCCACACTTATTTAGCTCCTTCTCAGTAATCTTTCTTGAAATTTTGTTTGAAGTGTTAATTTAAATTGCTTATATAATATATCTTCCCTGCGTGCTTTAAGTTTATTGTATGAAAACATTGTTTGGCTCTCAAGTCTGTTTATAACACCTAAAATGACACAAGGATGTCAACAGGGCAGAGAAGACTTCAGTTCTGTCTACGTTGATAAAGAAGACAAATGCACAGGAAATGAAGTGGATTGTCATGATTATTCTTAAAGGTGTTGTCTACTAAGGTCATGATATGAATTTTTTAATATCCATTCTGTTAAGCTTCAATTTTTCATGTTTTTATATCTCCTGTAGATCTGAAGCTGGGAACTAGTGAAAAGAGCATTTTTCATGAATTTCATCCAGATGCTGAAGACTTGTTTAATGTCACATGTGACTTGAAATTGGTTTGTGAAAAGCTGAGGGATAGAAATCAGCGTCATAAACGCCAGGTCTCTCATTAAGTCTGAAACAATTTTGTATATCTCTTTAATAATTTTATGGTGTAGCAACATTAATATGGTATTTTCCTAAAATTTACTACTCACTAATTGAAGCTACTACAGGGAAAATTATTTTAAGGTATTGTTGCATGCCAAAGATATGAAAACCTTTGGTCATTTTGGTGATTTGTTTGTGAAGAACATATCTTAAGAACTCGTTTATACAAAGAGCTCTTCTTGAAGTTAATGATCTCAAAATTGCAGTACCTACTAGAGAAGATTTGGTATTCTGGTGTATTGTGTGTGTTTTTAATTTTTTTTAAATTCTAAATTTGCTTATATGTGTGTAAACTACATAGCTTCTGAATTGATGACACTACATTGCATCAATTGCAGGACATTGAAGTTGGAAAAGCTGTACGCCCACAACTAGCTATGAGAGTTGGTGATGCAACTATTGCATGGAAAAAGGTTTTATATAGTAGATAGATACACAACTTATTCACACATATATGTTTGGTGATGCTATTTCATATGTCTAACTCCATTAATATCTCTCTTAATTTCTTTCCCCACATTCTCAGCTTCATGGTAAGGAAGTGTTGGTTGAGTGTAAATTTGATGGGGATCGCATCCAAATTCATAAGAACGGAACTGAAATACATTACTTCTCAAGGTAGAGGCAAATTTAATCAGTAATTGCAAACCTTCGTGGCAATTTTATTAATATTTTCAATCTTTATCTTTTAAGTGTTTCCTTTTATTCTCATGGGCATTATTTAATTTGATTACTAATTTAGGCTCACAATATGGCAGGATTACTCAATAAGAGAATTTGATTTAACCATTGACATTTATGTAAAGCTTGGGTCGTTGTCATATCAGTGGTTCCTTAGGCAAAATATTTTGAAAACTCATAAACTCAACAAATATTTTGGTCATAAGTTGTTTCCCTTGTGCAGGAATTTTCTTGATCACCCTGAATATGGACATGCAATGTCAGACATTGTTATACAAAATGTTCTGGCTGATAGGTAAATTTATCTACATCAAATTGTCATTTCTAGAATTTTGTTATTTTTGGTTTCCTTTATCGTAGCTCTACTATAATCTACACTAGTTATGACATGTCATGGTTTGTTGGCCTTTTCTGTTCTTTTCTTGCTTGGTTTGTGAATGTGAAGCAGGGGCGGAGGCACAGCAGACCCAGGAGGGGCACGTGCCCCTATCAACCCCGCCCTTGTTATTTCTGATTTTGTTTTTAAAAATCATATATATATATATATATTATTGCTTAATGGAGATTGATTACAAAATTGCTCCCAAAACTTGAATCTCATTTCCCTCTTTATTTTTTTCTCTCTCTGTGTCTCACTCACTATCAGCAATAACCCTTTCAACTCTCCCTCCCTTATAACCAGTCTAACACATGCTCTCTTATTTTGCTAGTATGAGTGATTGTTAAATTATTAATTTAACAAGCTACAAAATAGAGAAGATATGCCAAAACTTAGAATTTTGTAACAAGTTAAATTATCACAAAGAAAAAATAGCTTGTACTGTCTAAGGTGTTTCCCGTGTTGTGAAGTATCTTGATAAAGTACTCTGTTATGTGGATAATCCTTCTTTTATTTGTTTGCATAGTTTTGGTATAATTGTACAAAAGGATTTAGAGAAAGAGTGAGAAGAAAAGAATCATGGGGAAAATATGCTGGAGGTACTAGCCAAGAGATATCTTTTTATGCAAAAAACACATACATGCACCCCTGCATGCACACAAATGAGACTAGAAAGATGAATAACTCTTAAATCATTCACAACACATATAGGTTGTACTAATTTTTGTTATTTTGGTGAGGCATAGGTTACCAACTTTTGTCCTGCCATTGCAACCTTTTTAGGTGTCTTTGTATGTTTCTGGGGGAAAAGTACAATGACCATATTAAAATGAGTTCAATGGACATGCTGTCCTTAACATCCATTTGAGCAACCATCACAATCTCAATTTTAGAAAGCTTCGTTCTCTCAAAGGTGTTACAGTTTGTTTTGGTGAACACCAAGAGATGCCTATAAGGGCAACTTTAACAGTGCCCTTATTTGTTAACAGATCAATGTCTGAATACTATGTTTTGAAATTCTTATATGCCTGCAACCTGTGTAGTTTGCGAAGGCCTTTGGTTTAACAATCTGGGTATCATTTACAGTCAAAGCCCTCCCATACATGTTGGTGTGTGAAAATGCACACAGTTGCTTTTCACCTAATATTTTGCAATCAACTTAATCCATATTAATTCTACCCCTTGCAATGTTGGTAGGTGTATTCTTGATGGTGAGATGTTGGTCTGGGACACATCTTCCAATCGTTTTGCTGAGTTTGGTTCAAATCAAGAAATAGGTTTTCTTTTCTAATTAATTATTTTTTTCTTGATATGATCTGTTGACTGTTTGCATTTTTTGATTGTCACTAATAAATTTGTTTTCCTGTTTTATTTTACAGCCAAGGCAGCAAGGGATGGACTTGACAGTGATAGACAGGTTTTCTTTTCATGATATTCTTTTTCTGTTTTTAGAGACTACCAAGTTAGAGTCCAGCTTACACTTTATGCCCCCCTCCTCATGCAGTTGTGCTGTATCCTTTTTGTGTCTGACCTTGCTCAAAGTTGAGGTTGATGTCCGGCTTTGCAAGCACTTCAATGTTATTGGTGGTGGTGATAAATCATAGAAACTGAAAATTAAAAATGTGAAGGACAGTTGAAAAATGTTGACTTTGTGTACCTTGACATGAGATTGACTAGATGTTGCATTCGATATCCTCTATGGTGGAGATACTAGTGTAATTCACCAGAGCTTGAAGGAACGGCATGAGCTTCTCCAGAAAGTTGTGAAACCTTTGAAGGGTCGTTTAGAAATTTTAGTACCTAATGGTGGTCTTAACACTCACCGTTCTGAAGGTAAAAATATTTTTACAAATTTCAGAATTGGTTCCTATGTTTTTTTTCCAATTTAGTAAAAGAATTTATCCTGCGCATTGTGTTTGATTTAGTGGATTTTGTTGGTTTAGTTGGCATTTTTTATATTTTCATTTGCTTGCTAGTGGGTTGATTTAGTGTAGACGAGAACAAGTGATGTGTGCAACCTATGCTCTAGATTGCGTTCTAGGTGAAGCAAAGCTTTAGTCTAAGATATGCAGTTTTAAGGAACCAACCTAAACTAATCCAAATTCTGTTCATCATGACAGATGAGGATTGACACAACTCTGTTTATGATATATTGGACATTCAATGTTTTTTGGTTGTCGTAGTGAAGTCATGAAGTCCTGAGTCCTCACTAATATTTTGACTTCTGTGAAATCCAAATTGACATGTATGAAGTCCAAATCGACACATATGATCATTAGGAGGGTGGAGGTTTGGGGTGATGTGATGGTCAAACTTCTCTCGCGCTAGATTACTCTCATGTCACTGAAGCACAAACAAACATAACCTTATTTCTTTATTGTGACTTCTTATTCCAACTTATTTGATGGAATGCCAGTTTTAATTTTAATACACCATTATCAATTGTCACAACTCACCGCACGTTAACTGATTTGTTGCCTCTATCACTTAATTCACAAAGTAAGCACCCACATCTATTGATAGACTTAATCCTCTATGAAGTCTAGCGTGCGGTGATTGGACTGTCCCCTGCTCTTGCCAGTGAACTCCATCTAAATATCTATTGAATCCTATGGAGGTATAAAACCTCCTAACTATAATGTATCCAGCATTGAGAGAAGCTTGTGAGAATAATCTTTGATGAGAATATCTGTAACCTGTAGAAGTTATGTATGTAAACTTGCTATGTGATTCATCTGGGCTTTTTGGAAATTTTTCATCCAAGTAAAAGATATTTTCTATACGAGATAAAACATTTCACTAAAGAAGAAAGATGAAATACAGAATGAATGACAAGATGCCCATCATTATTGTCTGGTGTAGTACAATGATGGGTTATTATGTTCACCTCTCCACCTTTGGTAATTCCAGGCATATGAATATAGTGCTATTTATTCTTCTCGAAAGCTAATCCTGTCAAATAGTTTAACATTTACCAGTACATCAGTGTCTTACCTGTGTTGGTCATGCAGGGGAACCTTGTTGGTCGCTTATTGCTCGTAGTGTGGATGATGTCGAGAGGTTTTTCAAAGAAACCATCGAAAATAGGTTAGCATAGCTTCAGCATTCTTGTTAGTTTGAGTGGACTATGATTGTTGTTTATCACGTACATTCTTTGGGCATAATTTGTCTACTAAGATTGATGTTATTTTCCTAAACTGAAATTAGACTAATTTGTTGATCACAAAAATTAATCCAAAAATTTTAAATCACGTGTACCATTTTTGTCCGAATTCCACTTTTTACCCTGCAGAAACACCAAGAACTTTAAATTATCAGTTAAGATTCATGGTGATTTAATCCCACACTACTTGCAAATTACCTTCAAAATCATACAAGGATCATACCGATTGATGTCACTCAGGAGTAAAATCCAATACTATAACCTCTTTACCATATTGTAATAGCGTCTTAAAAGGATCATATCCATTGATGTACAGAATCATTGTTCTCTCCTATTCTATGTGTTGAATATACAGTTCTTTGACTAAAATGTCTTATTTGTACTTTATCAAATTGAGTTGTTCATGCATCATTTGGTCAGTTGTTTCCTTAAGCTTATATATCATTTTTATCCTGTTAGAGATGAGGGGATTGTTTTGAAGGACCTTGGTTCTAAATGGGAACCTAGTGATCGGAGTGGAAAGTGGTTAAAATTAAAGCCAGATTACATTCGTGCAGGCTCTGATTTGGATGTTCTTATCATAGGTTTGTAATTTCTTTTTCTTAAACTCTCTTATCTACCTCGAACCAACATATTTGTCATATCTGCTATCGTTTTTAATTAAATGTCTGCACACCTGTATTTAGGCGGATACTACGGTTCTGGACGTCGTGGAGGGGAGGTCAGTTTGCAATGCTTGCTCATATACTAGTTTATTTCCATTCCGACCCAAACATAGGTGTGCATGCGTGTACCAATAACTCTCTTGGGGTCCTCCAATAAGGTTATGTTTCTTGACCTTTTAGATCATGGGTAGACAACTGATATGCATGCACAAGGGTTGAGAAACACGACTCTATTTAAGGACCTTAGGAGAGAAGAATTGTGTGTGTGTGTGTGTGTGTGTGTGTGTGTGTGTGTGTGTGTGTGTGTATATACACACAGAGAGCTTCAGTTGAGGGATCTCTCAAATACTTATTTGAGGGACACCCTTGTGACCCACTCAATATTTTATTTCACTAATTCAAACCGTCTATTTTGTAGATATTCATTCAAAGATCATCTCTACAAAAAATCACTTGAATCCAATATCATTTGACCACTCAATTGAATTATTGAAATTTTAGTACTTTCTTGAAGCATTGCGTTCATTGATTTTGTAAGACACAATTAGATGTCGAAACGGTTTCCGATTTGTCTAATTTTTTGCAAGGATGATCTATGAATGTAGACTTAAGAAATAGATGGTTTGGATCGTTGAAAAAAGATTCGTTGGGTGACCCTAAAGGTGTCCCTCAAATAATATATATGTAGGTATATATGATGGACTTTTAGTACTAGTGATAAATTTATTATTGCAGGTAGCTCAATTCTTGGTGGGTCTTGCTGAACGTCCAGTACCAAATACATATCCTAGAAGGTAAGAATTTTTCAGTGGTTGATCTATACAGATTGGTTGGCTTCAATGAATGAAAATTTTGGAGTAGTAACTTGGATTATGTATTGTCTTATTTAAATGGCTAAATTGTAGCAATGGTCCCTGGACTAAGACCAAACTTTACTTTTCGTCCCTCATATTGTTAAATTGTTACGGTGGTACTTTAATTATGCCTCCACTTTCAGAAATTGTCTTTTCCGTCATCTCAGTCAACTTTTCTGTTAAAAATGATGACATGGCAATGACAAGTCCTACTTGGCATGGGCAAAAATGACTTTTCACACAAAAATTTAAAAATTAAATTAAATCTCTCTCCAGCCCCAATTTCTTCCCCCTGCGATTTCTTCTCCCCCCACCAATTTTTTCACCCACCCAAATTTCTTCCCAGTCCCGATTTCTCTCTCTCCCCCCCCCCCCCAAGGAACCCTGAACCAGAACCCCAACCCAGAAGCAAAAGAGAGAGAGAGAAATGATTAAAACGAACCAGAACCCCAACCCATAGCTACAATTTTGCCAATACACAAACACATAGCTAAAATTCAAGAGTGTATCCCGCCCAGCTTTACGGAAAGTATCAAACTATTCTTTTCTTGCTTGGTATCGTAAAGGAACAAAAAAAAGAAGAATAAGTAGAAATAGATAAGGTTTAGTAACCAAAAAAAATGAAAAACGAAATAAATATTAAGGTTTACAGATAAGTTTTACCATTTCCTCCAACAACCAAAACAGACTATCCTTATTTCACTGGAATTAAATTACTTTTCATTCCTACAATTTCTTATGAGTTTAATTCTAATTTTTATAGCTATATGAGGCTTCTGCAATTTGAGTTTAAAGAAAATACTTCTACTTGCTGGCAGACTATTAATTTGGGAAGAATGTCATTATGAACCATCAATATGTTCTCTACCTAAACGCATTGCTGGAACTGAAAGAACCGAATTACCATTTGGAGAGTGGGATTGGAGAGTGGGAAGGGTGCTGGGTTTCTTCTGAAGTGTGCTCCTCTTCTATTGATATTCAACCAGAGGAAAGAATGTCTTAACTTACTAATGTCATTTCAGCCATCCTCCAACCCTCTATCATTTCAGCCTCCTTCAAAGATTGAACCAATTTCTCTTCACAAATCCAGAAGCAAAAGAAAAGATGCCTCTGCTTCTCTGTTTTAATCAGATCTGGGTGGAGGATGGGGGCTGGGGTTTTGGGTTCGGGGGTGCTGGGTTTGGGGGAAGTGGGAGAGAGAGAGAGAGAGAGAGAGAGAGAGAGAGAGAGAATTATTTATTTTATTTATGAATTACCCAATTCGCCCTTAATTTTGACAGAAAATTTAACTTAGTTGACGGAAAGGCCAATGATACAACATGAGATCTAATTAAAGTACCACCGTAACATTTTAACAATATGAGGGACGAAAAGTAAAGTTTGGTCTTAGTCCTGGGACCATTGCTACAATTTTGCCTATTTAAATAAGGTTAGTCATATTTGTGAGTAAATCAATTATTTGGTAAGTTAGACAAAAAAATAATAAAATAGGCCATCTACGGGTTAATTAAATGCATTTTGTTGAAACTGATTGCCCAAACCATATCTTATGTGAAATGATGGCGCAAAATGACTTGTGGGCAGACGAGCAAAGAGTTAGTTGAATACTTTACAGAGAGAGAGAGAGAGAGAGAGAGAGAGAGAACAGTTAATTTTCTCATTATCTCTTTGACTTTTTTTAAACCCTGATCAAATTAAACACAATAACACTCATAATATATAATATAAAAAATTTGATGTTATTTTCATATTGTGGAATGATGGCGCAAAATGACTTGTTGGCAGAGGAGCAAAGAGTTAGTTGAATACTTTACACAGAGAGAGAGAACAGTTAATTTTCTCATTATCTCTTTGAATTTGTTTAAACCCTAATCAAATTAAACACAATAACACTCATAATATAAAATATAAAAAATTCGATGTTACCAACAATGTAACCATATTGTTTTCTTATGTTTCTCTTGACAGTAAACTTATTGAAGCCATGTTCTGGCTTAATGTGGAAGTTGTGACCTTGAGTTAACAAAATATAAGCAAGCACAAATAGATTACTTGAACCATCGTGAATAGATGATTTCAGTGGTGTATTTAACTATCAGAGTTGCCATGATTGATGCATATACTATTTGTTAATGTGATGGATTCAGATTGATATACATTTTTGGGTCTGTTAACAGATTTGGCTTTTGCGATCGATAATAACTTACAGGCTATGAACTAATATGGTTCTTCGACATGTTCATCCACCATTTTAAAGCCAACCTGATACGACTCTAAATTACTTAACTCTATTTTGGTCAAAAGAGCTTATTCTGAGTTCTAATTCCCCGAATTCTGTTAGCTTGCTTGGTCTACTTTGTTCTGATATCATTGTATTCCTCCGTATTCAGCACGGAATCTATCCAAGCCGGATACGGATAAGGTTTGGTGATCATGTGGTTGTCCTCTTTTAGTCTTTTTTGACCAACTGATTCTTCTTTCTCTATGAAGATTCAAACAAAAAGAAAAAGGGTCAAACCATATCTTACTGAATAATCGGACTGACTGAGGAAGAGCTCTTTATGTGGTCTCACTTTACCACCATCTGAAATGTGCGAAACTTCGATTGGTGGAAGCCAGTCTTTGAAGATTCAAAAGAGCTACTTCAGCGGATTCTCTGACAAATGTTTATCTTAGATTCGCTGCCTTTTGTCTCTTTTTTGTTGATTGACGCAAAGTAAAATCTTTCTAATTTTAATCCAATTTGTTTGTTCTAATCCATTCAATTGATCGCTTCCGTTCAGAATAGATTAGTTGGGAATTGGATGCTCTGCAGTGAAGGGCCTAGCTGCTAAAGCAGTTGATCCACTCGATAGGGCAGGAAAACCAATGAGTACAACTTTTAAACGGAAACTACGAACAAGATCTTAGAGCTTTCTCAATCATCCACAGCTCCAGAATTAATGTGCAGTTTTTTATGCTGGAGTCATGAATCGCCTCATGGCCAATTGCATCCCAACAACTTTCTTGATTGGCTAAAGTAGCGTGGAGAAGTTATCCAAGGTGTGCGAAGGTTAAATTCCTGAGTATGGGTCATGTGTCAATTTGGTGGGATCAAGTCCAAGCAAGGCGGCTCTTATTCTCAGCACATAGGGGGATTTCCCATCCATTTATCTTTCCATTCCTTCCCCTCATTCCAATCTTGAGGTGTACTACCATGATTCCGGGGCCTCTTCCTCTCATAATTCCAATTCTCCTCCAGGGTCAATTGTTTGTCTTCTTTCCTAGGATCCCATATCTGATTCACATCGAAAAGAAGCCCTTTCTAGGCCCTTCAGATTCACTTTCTAAGAGGTCATTCTTTGTCCCTCTCTTGGATTAACTGGGATGAGATCAGCATGTGTTATCCTAGCCTTGATTGCTTTTTTTTTTCTAATTATGTAATTTTGGTTGGTCTTATCTATTGGGTTGGATCAATGCCTGGGTCCTTTTATACTAGAGTGTGATATGAATTAAGCTGACTCTTACGTAGCTTACTGCTACTATCTCTTTAAAAATAAAAAACTTGATTGCTTTCTCTTGTCAACCTTTATCTCTTAGGTTGGATTCTTGCCTGGCCATTTTATAGTAGATTTTGAATATGACTTTGGCTGAATCAGAGTTAGCTTGCTGCTAATATATTGATGCTTAAACAATTAACAAGCCATTGGTTGCATGTGTGTGCCATATTGCTTGTTGGTGCTAATTTTTTGGTAGAGTAGTTTGATGCACCAGAGAGCCTAAATCCTCATTGGTGCTTATAATCCTTGTATCCACAACGGGTAAGTGAATGTTTCTGACTAGGTTTTCATATTGCAGATTTGTATCCTTTTGCAGAGTGGGCACTGGACTTTCTGATGAGGATCTAGAAGCTGTTGCAACCAAATTAAAGCCTTATTTGAGGTATTTTGTTTTATAACTTAACAACACTGTGGTAGCTCCTCAGGGGGGTTTATCAAGAAAATATCCAATGAGCAACATGAAATAGCCTTTAGGGCAACCAGAACAGTTTGTGCTGTGACCATTGCATTGATGGCCATGCAGCTTATGGTTTTGGACAAAAAAACTGTTAGCTTTAGTGATTGTTCAGCCTAGTTTTGTAATTCTAGGACGCATCAGTTTGATTTATTTTATCATGAATGAGAAATGCTTTGAAAACTTGAGATAATGCTTGGACCCAACACCCACATGGGACATGTTTTTACTGATTACTAATTTACTGGTACTGCGAAAATAAGTCTGTTTATATGGTCAAATACAGTACCTTATTAAGCCATTGGGTTTACCTTATTAGGTGCTATTCTTTCCTTATCTCTGCAAATATATGTTGATTTTCTCTCTGTTCTGTCAGGAAATATGAGTACCCAAAAAAGGCTCCACCAAGTTTTTATCAAGTAACAAACAATTCAAAAGAGAGACCAGATGTTTGGGTTGAAAGCCCCGAGAAGTTAGTATGATTTCCTGGATAGGTCTGTGATATATTAATTTTTAGCATATATATCAATTATCTTTTTTTTTCGTTTTGCCCCTTGTATTTTGCAGATCAATAATACTTTCTATAACGAGTGACATCAGAACTATAAGGTCTGAGGTGTGTCCTAACAGCTATAGTATCATTTGTGATTCATTTATTAATCAGATATTTACATGTAGATCTACTAGGGTGTCACAGTATAAGTTGTATTTGTTTGACTTGATGACTTTATTGATTCGTTGGCTGTTGTGTTCGTGCAGGTTTTTTCTGCACCATACAGCCTGAGATTTCCACGTATTGATCGAGTTAGATATGATAAACCTTGGCATGAATGTCTTGATGTGGAATGTAAGAGGATTAAATTTATTCCAAACACATCCTAGGATTCTAGCTCTACATATCAGTGACCAGCATATTTCTAATTTTATAAACTAGGATTCCTCTCTATTTCCTTAGTTTCAGTATTCAAAGATGGGGTAAGCTCTTAACTATCACGTGCTTTAAATTTTGGTTATTTGATTTTCTTCTTTTGCAGCGTTTATAGAGCTTGTACATTCTAGCAATGGGACCACACAAAGGGGAACGGATTACGGTGCTCTGCAGGATACTAAAACGAAACACAAGAAATCCTCTAGAAAGGAAGAAAAAAGAAATCTTTCTGTTGTTCCCTCTCATTTAGTTCAGACTGATGTTTCCAGCATCAAGGAGGACACATTACTATTTTCAAAAATGATGTTTTGTATCCTGTGAGGTTTTCTCAGAGTTACTTGCTTAATATCTGAGTCAATTCATTTACAAAATTGCTTGATCTTTCAATCTGCATTTTGCATCAGATAATAATACTAATAATGTTTTTTTTTCTTCTTCTGGTGTATGTATTATTTCCAACAGTCATACTTTCTGCATTTTGTACTTGTCTCCTTTTTTTGTAAGGGGTTTGGGGTCGTGTATTAGCTGGATGAGAGATGACATGCGTGTGTTTAATAACCTGAAGAAATTTTTGTTTAACATCTTTCCTCAAGGTGTTCACTGTAGATAATCCCCGCAAATACAAACTGAATACAAGAAAAAGGCAATACTATAAGGATGCATTCAGAACCAACAAAATTGGATATTTTGAGCATACTAGTGACCATATAATTGCATCTATTTATTCTGCTTTACCATGTTTTCCTTGACACATCCAGACTTTGTTAATGTGCCTCCCACTAATTCTCTTGATTCCTTGCACAAACTTGTTGTTGAGAATGGGGGTACTTTCTCTATGAATTTGAATAACGCAGTTACACACTGTGTTGCAGCTGATAGCAAAGGTCTCTCTCTCTCTCTCTATTTTTATGTAACTCAGTTACACACACACACACACACACACAATTTCGATTGGCTGTAATAATAATGTTATTTGACAGGGATTAAATATCAGGCAGCAAAGCGTCATGGAGATATAATTCATTTCTCATGGGTATTGGATTGTTGTTCTCAAAAGAGACTTCTTGCTTTACAGCCAAAGTTAGTGACACTATCTAATCTATTCGTATTGAAAAGACATTGTAAAATGTGACTCCTTTTTTTATTGTAAAATGCTTCAAATATTTTTCTCGTGAAGGTACTATCTCTTCATATCTGAATCTTCAAAAAAGAAGTTACAAGAAGAAATTGATGAATTTTCTGACTCGTACTACTGGGATCTTGACCTTGCAGACATCAAGCAGGTAAATGTACATAGCATTCTTAGTTGCTCTCCAAACAGTGAATTTGCTTTATTATATATCGAAGCATATAAGAAAGGAAAAGAAGCAAGTTTTAAGTACTATGTTTACCAGTGAACTATTTAATACTGGTTCTATTGGAGGTAACACAGAGAACTTTTGATAGGCAATGAGGTAATTTGTTTATTTCATTCTTTTCAGCTTTTAAGCAACATGTATGGATCCGAGGATTCCAAAACTATCGACCATTACAAGAAAAAATACTGTCCAATGGAGAAATGGTCTCGCTTTCACGGCTGCTGCATTTACTTTAACCCATCAACTCATTCCTTGTAAGATCTGTTGGCTATATTAGGCTTTCTCAGGACACGGATTATATTAGGCTTTCTTTGTTTTTCACATTCTAAATTTATTATTTATGGATTTCTGATTAACCTTTGCTTAAAGGAAACCGGATTGGGAAGTCCTTTTACGATTCACACTCAGAAGGTTGAAGATTCAAGTTCTCCTAAGTGGTGGCAGAGTCACTGACAGTATTGCTCATGCGACTCATTTGGTAGTCTTGTCAGTGCAGGGTCTTGATGTCGATTTCGAAACTTTATTGCAAAGGTAACCTATAGTTCATAATGTTGTGAGTTACATGAATAATTATTCCCAGTCTCTAATGGAGCATAAGTGCTTGCATCTACTGATCAATAAGATATGTGGAATCATTATTGACGATTAAATCATCACATGATTGTTTTGATTTTTTGTCAAATATCTGACCATACATTCATTGATATGCTTTCCATTGAAGTTGGCAGAGGTGCATTTTCTGGCATGAATTGATTGACAAGATGTTGGTGAGATAGTTGATTATTCAGGATAATTTAAGTATGTTTGTGTAGTACGATTTGCTACAACAAATTGAGGTTGCCATTTTTCTCAACACAGCCATATGCATGGTTTTTATAATAGCCAATGTAACAGTTCAATTATAATTATCAAGTATCATGTTTTGGTTTTATAACAAAACTATCAATTCAAATATGATGCTTGATGGCGCGTGGATTCTGAAATTATCAAGTATCATGTTAAGAAACAGAAAAGAGGACAATTTTAATTTCTTCTTTCAATCTATGGATGAATTACTGCATTTAAAAAAATGCTATGATAAGGCTTTATTCACCTGATTTAGAATGAACATTATAGGAGCATGATTTGTTTGCTCTGTTCTATCCCCCAGTTCTTGGATATTTTTTTCTTATACTACAACAGAAATAGCTTTGCCCACTGTCTGACCCCTTTCCTCATTACAACTGTTATCAACATCAATACATTCCATGAACTTTTCTCCTTTATATTTTCTCACTGCTCTCTCTGTTACAGTTTCACTGAATCAGAGAAACGATTTCTGCATAACAAAAAGTTGCATATCGTTGGATCTCAATGGTTGGAAGACTGCTTGGAAAGGGACCAGAGACTGCAAGAAGAAACATATAGCTTAAAACCCAATGGGTTGGAAGAATTCAGCATTGAAGAGTGGTGAGTTCAATTATTATAATATTGCACTTGGATGTGGTATTCCGCTGAGTTATAATACGCATCTAAAATCAAATCAGTTAATTTGGGTTATGATACAAAATTAGGTATAATAGTAACAAGAAGTTTCACTCATAATTCAATTTCAGATTTACGACATGGAAGCCAACAGTCCCTGATGGGATCACCTATCACTTAAAACCTGTTTTTTAGCAAAAACAAATGCTTAAAATCCAGTTTCTGAAACCCCCATCTTATTCTTTGTCAAGACCATCAAAATTATTTCTTAAGTCCTTGAACACAGGTGACTGATATTGGACTATTATCTTGAGGTATTTATGAGATTTACCTTTGCTCATTAGTGGACGTTGCCAAGGGCAGAACCATAAATTTTTACAGGGGTGGGCTAGTATTTTCAGTTGGTGATTTCTATCTTGAGAACTGCTGGGTTGAGAACTTGAGTGGGAGAATGCAGGCTTTAGATATGGGATGGCTTAATTTCTTCTTTGAGGGGTGGGTTAATTTCTTCTGGGTTGGAGTGGACTTGCTATATATTCATTTTCATTTTTACACTGGGCTAGCCCACCCAAGCCAATGCTTGCTTCTGCCCCCAGCGTAACGTCCTTTTGTGCTGGATGTTACCTGTTCATTATGTAGTGTCTCCATCGTAATCCTTAGAAACTAAAATAGAAAGAATGATTGCTAAAAGCTAGCTGTTTCATCTTTTATTTTTTTCTTAATTTTGTTTTTCCACTGAATGATGGAGACGCTATACTGGGCTAGATAGTCATTCTTGGAAATAAACTACTAAGAGAAAGTAGTAGAAAAATTCCTCATACGAAGGGGAGTTCTGTTTTTTATTGTTTGTTCGGTTCATATCATAAACATAGCAAGGGGAAGAAGTTCTACGGGGAAGGTATTGTACATCTCTGATGGGTGAAGTGCAGACTTGCTAGGGGTGTGCGTGTGTGGGGTTCCCTTTAATATCAATTATGATAACAGAGTACGTAGGGGGGATTTCAGGGTGGTTAACATTTTTGTTCTGCTCCTGTTATTTCTAGGAAAAATGACATGGATCCAGAAGAAGCACCCTCTGATGTGGACACTCTGCAAATCAACAATTCTTCTTCTTCTCCTAACCAAGAAGGAAAAGAGATAGGAGGCAAAGAAGCTCCAGAAAACTATAGGATCTTGGCCTCACCTGAGAGGGAAAGCAAAAGGAAAAGAGGAAGACCTGCTCTCACAAGCATGAACAAAGGAAAAACTGGTGTCAACCAAGCTTGGAGAACACGGGTGCGCATTGGAAGGAAGCCTGCTAAAATATCAGGAAATGAGTCAGATGAAGGTGGCCCTCATGATAACACATTACTTGCGGAAGAGGTTGATAAGGAAGAAAGGAAACATGGAATGATGAGTGACGCAAGTTTAAACATCCAAGAAAATGAAGCAATTAAAGATTCTGAATCATTACAAAGAGAAAATGCAGCTGTGCAAGAGGTTGCTGAAGGCATTTGGTTTGAGGACCATTCCTATCAAATTCCTGATGTCGAAATGATTGAGAAGTGTAATATCGAAAACAGTGGAAAGCCGGAGAAACTTGAAGTTATGGCTGATCCTGTTCAAGCCATGTTTTTTGACATGATTCCAAGTCTTGCTATGAAGAAAGTTGAAACTACAAATACGAGTATTGAAAAGGAAAAACCAGCAGTAGATCTGAATGCAGGACCTTCAAAGAAAAAGAAAGTTAGCTACAAGGATGTTGCTGGTGAGCTGCTCAAGGATTGGTAAATTGTTCTGCATCGGTTTACTGTCTGTTCTGTATATATGTTACAGTCAAGGATTGTGGATTAGTTGGGCTTTTGAATGTCTTGTACCTAAATTATATGTCGATACAAACTGAGACACTCGCCTTTTTCTAGATTCATTTCTAATCAGTTGTGGGCATTGTCGCTTTTTGGATCACAAAAGGCACGGATGATGGATGCGTGTCATCTAATTATGCTGTTTGGCTTGAATTTCCATTATGATTTACTGTGTCCAGGGCTTTGGATTCCTTACTGTCCCCCCCATCCACCACAAGGATGAAAATTCACATAATCTTTCATTTATAACGTTTACACATTATGACGGCATAGAATGTAGCTCCAAGAAACTGGTCTTCCCATTATTGAAGAAATAGGATCAGCTAACAGCCGCCTAAAATTCAATAGCTTCCCACGAAACAAATCCAAATATCAAAGTTTTACAAAATTTGAATGGAAAACATGATTATACTCAGATGATGGACACAAATCTTTAAAAAGAACGGAACTTTGAGCCAGCACTACGAAGAGAGATTTTCCCCTTTTTTATGTCACTATTTTGAAATACAGTTTCAGTGTACAACATATAAAGAATTATCCCAGGATCACCATCCATACTTGGCTTGTGTTTCAGCTTTTGTGAGGAAGCCTTTTGAACGTCGCTCTGCAAGTTCCATCTCCTTCTGCCTCATATCAAAGTATAGAGAACCAATCTGATGCTTCCTCTTATGCAGCTTTGTGGGCTTCCCTTTAGTTGAAACAGGCTGAATGGAACAAACACAAATAAATATGTCAATGCATAAACTAAAACAAATTAGTATATATAAATATGTCAATGCATAAACTAAAACAAATTAGTATATATATACATATATACATATATACATAATCCAAAAAAATAGTAAAGCAGTCTAGTCATTGCCGAAGATGAACAAAACGAATAGTGATTCAGACTTCCTTTCTTTTGAAATGGAACTTGAAATAATGTCCGATTGAAAAGTAGACTGAAGCACTTTCTAAGTTTCAAACAATATCAAGTACTATGAATCATGCACAAGATGTACTATGTGCTCAATCAGGCAGAACTAAGCAACAAATAAGCAAAAAAGAAAAAGGGCAAAAAAACATTGAACCAAGGAAAATGACAGAACACCCAAAAAGCCAGTAACATACATAATTATATCTTTATTTTTTGAAAAATAGTTATATAAAATTCTCTATGCAAACAGCCTCAACAATATTTTCATCTCAACATGATCCCATCTTCTGACACCATAATCTCATTGCTTCCAATCTCGGGGAATCATGAGATACATAGAACTTCATTAAAATGATATATCAACTCCTCATGATGTTTGCAAGCACATTCATTAGGGTGGAGGTTAAGGATTGTTAAGATCTTAGCAAAGAGTATGACCAAAAAATTTCTCTAGGGTGGATTTTGATAATTCAAAGTCAAGTTAGGAAAGGGTCCTACTCAGTGCTTGCCGAGTTCCAATGCAGTTATAGAAGAATTAAAGTTAAAACCCAAGTCCACCTATGGACCCAAGTTCTGCAATGCGCTACTTTAGACCCCAAACATGCTCTATCAGTTTGTTAGCAGATATCAAAACAATACAGCTCTAAGCCAGAATAATTCAACAAAGTAAGTTCCACAGTCCTGCCAGTTCTTCATTCTAAGGAAAACACTCTAGCCTTTATATTGTCTGATTCATGAGAAGCATCATCTTCTGAGATTTCCCATGTGTAAAGCTTCTAAATATTAATTTAAGCCATGCTTTGGAAGGCTGCCTCGGTCTTTTTCCTTTCTGAATAATTTACACATTTTGAGCTAACATCAGTCTTGTATTTGACCATTATCCTGTATGATTCTTGAGTGACATGTTTTCCTCTCTTAGTTTTTCCTTTCAATTGATAATAATCCTTCTCACTTGAGAGTGAGAAGATGGAGAGAAAAAACAAGATTTTTTATCTATTCAATGCCAGTTAAACACGTATGTCTTGCCAAAATCGAGTTGACAGTAACATGACCGTTTATTACATGTGTTATAAGGTCATGCCACTTTTGGCTTCGTGTTGTAATAATCAATCCTAACCTGCTAATTTTCTACTGTATTCATGTCATGTTACCTAGTATTCAAAATTATCACCCCATTCCAAACATCTCCATTATGAAAATGGATTAGATTACATAAAACCAAGGCAGCAAGCTAATCCTATGATAGTAATATATCTCAATGGAAATTGACAGTTCACAGTTCCCACATCCCATTTCATAGACTTTGTTCCACTGATATGACTTAGTGATCGTATTGCTTTTTCTAAAGTACATGCAAAGGTCATTAAACTACCAGGTTATGTTGTCCAAGAGTAATGCACGAAAAGTTTGATATACACAAAAGATAACTTATATATAAAGTGGAACTTTAGTCTTTTTCATCAAGAATGGTTCTCAAAAGAAAAAAGACTGTTTCTTATGACTCTTATCATCTTCTTTAATGGAAAGAATTTAATAAACCGTTTCACAGAGTTTCACAGATATCAAATTCTTCCTAGAAAATTATCAATAACATAAAGCTAAAGTAAAAGATATATCTCACTCAGGTTCATAACACTGGACTAACTGCTAATAATTTCAGTATGCATTAAAACGTAGCAAAACAATGTCTTGAGTTCTCAACGTTATAAATGAATAAAAGGATGCAGACCAGTTAATGAAAAAAAATCAAAATTCATAATCACTATAAAACCAAATGATCAAAAACAGCAAGAACCTATAAGTGGTGATACCTGATAAGAAGGCCCAAAAGCTATTCCGGTTGACTTGGCCTGGTCCTCCCTTGGCCGATTCTTCATCAACTCGTCCTGCTTAACCTCAACTATTTCAGTTGGCACCTCATTCCTCCCTCTCTTTTTATTCACTTTAATCCCACTTACATCTGTTCCTGGAAGCGCCAGCGCTGCAGTTTCAGACCCACCAACCCAATCATTCCCATACTGCCCATAACCACTATAACCAGCATTACTCCCATAAACATCATAACTACCATAATTTGAAGCATCACTACCGCTAATTCCTGCCTGTAATTGAACCCCAACATCCACATGTTGATCAATGCCAGATTGGTAACTCTCATAACCACCATAGCTTTCATAGTTAACTGCATTTTGATCAATACCAGATTGGTAAGTCTCATAACCTCCATAGCTTTCATAGTTAACTGCATTCTGATCAATACTTGATTGGTGATTCTCGTAACTAGCAACATTTTGATCCACCCCTGCATCGCTCTTCACTTTAGAACCAACTGATTCCGTTTCAAGAATGGCTCTTCGGCCCGAACCCAAACCCGAACTCGCACCCAATGTGGCGGAGTACCTAGGCGCTGGAAGAGAAAATATGAACTTCCCGGACGATGTTTGAGCGGAGGATTCAGACGCTTTTCGCCTTCGCCTTTCTTCTTCTTCATCATCATCATCGTCATCTTCGTCGTTCAATTGGGACGACTTCATCGAATAAGAGCTAATGGGAGGCTTGAATTGGACGACCCTTTTAGGGTTTCGGCCTGAGGATGAGATATTGGTAATGGGTTGATTTGGGATTTGGGATTTGGGTTGAGGAAGCGTGGCGAACAAGGGTTTGGAGGTGGGTTTTGAATCTTGGTCTTCATCATCGTCGTCATCATCGTGACGAAGATTTGATGGTTTAGTTTGGCTTTGTTTCGGTTGGGGAAGGGACTGGAAGAGAGAGGAAGTTTGGGGTTTGGGTTTGGGTAGAGAAGAAAAGAGAGAGGAAGTTTGAGGTTTGGGTTTGGGTAGAGAAGAAAAGAGAGAGGAAGAGGAAGAAGGTTCAGAGCTGGGTTTTGAGGGCAAAGCTGCGGGTTTGGGAGGTTGTTGTTGATCTTCTTCTTCGTCAGAAGAGGCGTAATTAGCTAGCAGAGAGTCCATGAGAGAGCGAGAAGAGAGAAGAGAGAAGATGAAAGAGAAGAGAAAAGCTCTGAAATTTTTGGAGTTGAAGAATTTTACGAACGGAATGGGGGATGCTCTGAAATTTTGGGGTTTAAAAACAAAATTGTCCGGCTTTAGCACCAACTCTCATAATTCATATGGACTTTTTACTATCAATAGTCCCTCAACTTTTTAAAAGTTTTCATTTTGGCCCATAAATTAGTTTGCTCTTTGTTGCCATGCCAACTGCGTTTATTTTAGGACCGGTCTTAAGTTTTTGGAGGTCCAGGACGAGAGACTACAAAGAAGTCCTTTTGTATATATTCATAGTTTCCACGTGAAAAAGAAAGACAAGTTTTTCTAAATTGATTTTGGAGTGAAATCTCAACTTTCTTCATAATATTAGAACGGGTTTGCCCACTTATGAAAGCCTAATGACCACACAGGCTTCACGTCACCAATATGTGTTTTCTATTTGTTAGGCTTGAAAATTCACCACATGTACAGGGGAGTGTGAGAATGTGAAGGTGAAAAATGTCCCACATTGAAAAGTTGAGAAACCCAACAACTTATAAGGAGTTGGGCTACTCCCCATGGCGAATTGATTTTGGGTAGAACCTCAACTTCCTTCATATTTTCTTTTTCCCTTAAACATAGTACTTTAATTCAAAATTACAGAGTAATACCACATTTGTATTCATACCCTAGATAATAATCCTCAATTTTCCTTTATTACATCAACTTTCTTGTTTTCTCCTAGTCCCAGCCCATGGATAAAATTGATTGGACCTAAATCAGACCCAAAGTGTTAGCTGAACTAATTGTGCGGGGCTTGCTTTGTGGATTCAACCCAAGACTTTTGAGTGTTGCAGGTTGTGGGCTTGCATTTCTGCCTTCTTTTTTTTCTAATTCTCTTTTCCATTTGATGTTTATAATTGGTTAAATAGTCTTACAAAAGGGGTTTTCTTTGAGCATTTTAGACAACCAATTATTCAATTCAAAGACATGTTTGTTACAACATGATCATGCAATTATTTAAAACTGCCTTTGAACCCAAAAAAAACTATGTTAATTTTCTCAGAAGCTAAACCAAGACCAAAAGGAAGGCCTTTAATCAAGGTAAAAAAAAACCAAATAAAGAGAGATGACATTTCTGTAAGAAGAAGAAGAAGAAGAAGATGGAGATGGTGACAACCAACAAACAACACTAAACAGCAGTGATGTGAAAAATGGAACTTCATTCATGGATCAGTTTGTTGTCATAATTATACGCTCATGGGGCTTTGTGGATCATTCAAAGCTGCAATGGCTGTTTCAATTTTAATCTTCAAATGATCTTTTTCTTCTTCATCTGCCTGCCAAAAAAAAAAAACCACCAAATTCACAAGTTAATTAAAATCAATTAAAGCTCTATGAAGACAAAATTAATGACGTGTAATACGTCTTAGGTGGCCCGGCCTCATCATATCATACGATGATTTTTTGATAAAAAGGCGATAGAATTTTATTATATGATGATGATGATGATGAAGGTGACGATGCTAATAAAACATTTTTGTGTTTGGACATATGGTAAAATTCTAATTTCATGCGTGGACAAAACTTAACATCTTTAAAACATGACTCATTGAAAGAATGATCACAATGGCGTCATCACAAACATAAAGTATTCGAAGCGTGTTTTGATTATTTTCGTCATTTGCCACTTCCAGAAGTTGAATATATATACGAACAAAGACAACGGGGAAAAAGACATGATATTCAAACAAAACTGAGAGAAAATATATAATAATAAATAAATAAAAAGTAAGAGGGGAGATGGTGTGGACACAGAATCATAGTTCTTGTTGCACCAAAATCCATTTAAAAATTTTATAAAAAAAAAAAAAAAAAATTGCGAAAGGAAAATTAGGAGCATAAATGTTCGGAAGTAACCATCATACTTTTAAGGCGTGTCTTGCTTTTGCCCTGGAGAAAAATAAACTGCAACAATAATTCATGTCACAGAAGATACAACTTGGGACCATTAGCAATGTTGTGGCTGAATATTCAAGGATTGGGAAACCTTATCCACCCAGTGGCGGAACTAGGAATATTCAAGAATTTCTTCAAAAATCAGCCTAGGCTATAGCCCACCATAGCCTTGTGGGTGGTTCCGCCAGTGTATCCACCCAAGACATACACAAGAGAGAAAGCTTTCAACACAAAATGTACTTAACATATGATTTTGACACCATCCACCCCTTTTCCTCTTTCCTACTTTGGCGGCTAACCTACTAAGTTGGACGTTCAACATTTTCGATCACGAGACTAGTATACATGATGTTGATATGACTATGCCTTAGATTTTTTATACTTACTTTCATATGTTCCGTGTGAATGATTCTCGATCCAAAATTAAAGGGAACTCTATGTGAATTATCGATTGAGAGTCAATTGTATGTTCCAACAGTATCATATAGTCAAAAGTCTTTTGTGCCAAATATCGCGTCACAAATCTAAACCAAGAGGAACTTAACAAGCAACCCATCTAAAGCAAAATTGGTAGTTGTGATGAACGACAAAAACAAAAACTAGTACCAAAAATTCATAGTGGAACATCATTATTATATGTTAAAATAAGTTCACCACAAGGTCTCCAAATTTGTCCAACCATCCAATTTTTGTTCGGTTGCTGGTATTTTCTAGGAAACTTTACCCATATGGGAAACATGTTTCTTTGTAACCGTTGACCAAAGCTTATCCACTGACCATTGACCATTGACATCACACTTCCACAACAATTTCAAGTACGAGATTTCCTTTTTATTGGCTTTGGGAATAATTGATGTATTCAGCTTCCATTATCAAACATAAAAGTTTTTAAAAAAAAACCATCTTATTGAAAAAAAACAAAAAGTATTTCACGGACGTACAAGAAAACTCGGTTCGATTTCCAAATTTCTATATCTAATAAAAAAGTGCGTTATGGAAATTTTTATATAGATTTTACTAGGAACAGTCGCCCGAACAATGTGCTCATTTTCTGAATTACCAAAATAAAAGGCGATTGACGAGGAGGAGATGAGAGCAAAGAGAGGTGATGAAAATGAAGCTAGAGCAAAAAAAGGGAAAACATGTTAAAGAGAAAATCCAATCCAAATGGGGTCGTTTCCTCACTTTTGTTCCTCGACTGGTATTATTCGGACACTCTGGATTACACCAATCAATCATTGCCCTTAGTAGCCCGTATCATGTAATGGATCATCCACTTTAGTAAAAGTGCTCTCCATTGGGTTCCAATTCTTGTGCCTGTGGACCCTCAAATTCTACCTCTTTATTATTATTATTACCCATTATTTTAATCAACTAATTATTCTTGTTAGTTTGATTAAATATAAGTCTTGTTCTTCATTTAGTTCAAATGAAACTTAGTTTCCTTCTTTTTTTGAAGTTCAAATTTGTTTACGGGTAATACTTAATGAGATTTTTCCATTTTTATACGTTTTCTGACAGTCAATGTGTACTTATTAAACATTATAAAATATGGTCAAACCCAAATACTTAAGATCCGAAATCGAAACCTACTACACACGTAAAGCCCTTGATTTTTACCCAAACCCCTCTTACTTTAGATATTTAAAACATTTCAGAAATTAAATTTAGTCACTAATGTATAAAAAAGAAGGCCCTTTGTTCTCATTCTCCATCTTAAATTCTTGAGAGCACCCTTTTGGGACCGTACCAATCACATGTTGTATTTGGTATGGTGCCTAGGGCGCATATGGAATTAAACCACGCGACATTGCCGCAAAGTCTTTCCATTTTCTAGTGCCAACCAAGAAACCCAACACTAGAAATATTAAACTAAATAAAGGATAAACTCACCCCCCAAAAAAATGTTTAATTAAGTACAAGTAAGAAGTAATTAAGTAAAGTGAGTTTAATTACCTCAATGAAGACTGTCTTCAAGACTCTCCCAGAGAAAGCAGTAATATTTGCTGTAATGATTTTGAGCTTCAAAGATTCGAAGACCTCACACAATTTTACCATTGTGTCCGTTCTTTTGCTGCATGTCAAGCTAGCCACCACTGTCTTTTCCCCCATATATGTAACCCTAAGCTGTAAAGTGTAATACAAAGACCCCGTTAATTAATTAATTAATCAATGGATTACTTATAATATTACATTATTATATAGTTTTAAAAAAGAATAGTGCTATTCACACACCCTCAAATTGTATTATACACTCTTCTAGAAAGTGCAAATGACGTTGTCATATAATGACAGTATACTTGCAGTGCTCCTTTGAGACAAGTGCATGAAGCTTTCGGGAGAAAAACTTGTGTGAAACGGGGATGACATTGTTTCGCTATTCACAATCAATTACGATATGTCAAATAGCGATACAATGCTATCCCGTTGCACACACAAGTGTTTCTCATATGGCGATATATTTAATTGATTAGGATTTAACAGAGAATGATTGACTTACTTCAAGCACTTCAATGGTGGAAGTTCTTGATCCTCCGGAATCATAGAGCTGATCAATTTTCTTCTTCTTTGACCTCAACAAGACTGGTAGCTCTTGATCAAATTCAGAACCCAGATTTTTCTTTGATCTCCCAGATTCTAGCTCCCCTATCTCTGTCTGAATTCTTCTTTCTTGTTCATGAAGCTCCTGGATGTAGTCAATGGCGTCTTTGATTATAGAAGCCTTATCCATCTGTACCCCAAACCCAACAAACCAACCAAATTAAAAAAAAATCCCAAATCATCATGAACACTTTTTTTTCTTCTTCTTGAAAATAAAATAAAACAATGGGTCATATATTAATATTTGATAATATATATATTATAATGGGCAAGCAAACAAGCAAGCAATAATTAAGGAAATAATATTGTATGGCCAAAACCTTGCTTATTTTGGGGACCACTGCTCTAAGAGCAAAGAGCCTTTCATTGAGCTTCTTCCTCCTGTTCCTCTCAGACACAATGTTTTTGGAAGCCATGGAAGAAGCTCCTCCATCTGGTGAGCTGGAATCATAGTACCCAGAAAAAGCCTCATCCAATCCCCAGCTGCCATGACAAAAATTGGTGTAAAAAAACAGCAGATACATATATATATAAATTATGAAAGCTTTTTAGAACACTAAGAGAAATTAAGCTCCATAATTAATAATATATAAACCTGTCAAGCTCTTCAGATTGGAGGAACATATTGGTTTCCCAGTAATGTTTGTACTCATCACCAATGTTGTCCATGACTGCACAGAGAGTCTGATGAGAGAGAGAGAGAGAGAGAGAGAGAGAGAGATGGGATTTGTGTTGTTGATGAAAAAGCAAAGGTACTCGGGTTTTTTAAAGTCACAGTGAGGGGGAGGGAGTGAGTTGAAGGGATTTATATAAGTGGGGAAATAATCTGAATTCACTCACGTGGGAAGAAGGAAGCAGGAAGCTATGATGCTTCTTCCTGGAATGATGTGAACCGTCGATTGAATGGAAGAATATTGAAAATGTTGGTCTACAAGGCCGCGTAGGACACATTAAAAAAAAACTAAACTGCCTTCTCTTTTAGCAACGACAACAACCAAAACGATAAATACATATTAAATAATAATAAATAAATCAATAAATGACTGTGCTGGCTACCTTTACTCTCTCTATCTATCACACATGGCGCGTGCATTCAATCTCCCTAATAATTGGGGTACTTACAAATTTTTGTTCTTTGGGTGCGGAACAGAAGAAAGTCTTCCATGCGCCCGTCACATGAGTGGCTCTTATAAACTTTGTGTGGATCATCATCACCCAAGAAAAACAAAAGGAAAATATTTATTGATATATTACTTGGGTCTACACAAACTGAGATTTATGTTTTTCTCTATATTTAAAAACAAAGGCTTACTTCAATGAAAAAATTCATTGATTTGCAAATCAGTGGTTTTAGATTCAAACTCTCGTAACACCTTAATAGTGTGTGTGAAACCCCTTCTCTCCTTATAGTTAAGACTAGTCTCTTTGCACGCGTTTCTGCGTTTGCAAGAGGCTTTTTTAAAAAAAAATTTAAATTTATTTTAGAATTTTAAAAAAATAATGAGTAGTTGTATTCCATAAAAATAGGATCCATTATCTGATTTTTCTTTTATTTTTAATTTTTTTTAATATGAAAAAGTGTGAATTTACCATATTATCCTCATTTAATTAATAATTTCAATTCTTAATGTTTGAATTAACCAAGGGCATTTTATGGTATTTTGAATGTTTCATCATTCTCTGCCTTTTGCTTTATATATATAGATTATCTCTCGCATTAAAAAAAAAATATACAAAGGCATGAATCATGTACGTAGAAAAAGGACAGAGGAAAAATAGGTATATTAGCCCACCATTTAGTACAAATTCTACTCAATTTGAGTTAACTAGTTCGATTTCACTTATACTTTAAATGTGAGGTTTAAATAAATAAAAAAAATTAAAAAAAAAAAACCCTACAAGTGATAGTCTAAACTAAAAGAGGGAAAGGGATTTCTCAAGGTGTCATGAGATTCAAATTTGAGATTATCAGTCTACATGTGAATGCCCTTTTGCATTGGGCTAAATCTCGTTGACTTTAAATGTAAGGATTTATTGAAACAACTGGATTCGATTTAGACTTGAATGCGAGTCATCATTGAGATAAAATTAAATTCGAGTCATAATATGAACAAACTCCATTTGACTTAGACTTTAACGTAAGTCAATTCATTCCCACTCTAATGTAAAAGTTAGGTCCAATTTTTATTTAATTCTAATTTATTTTCTTCCCTTTCTAGGATTTTTTTTGGTCTAGTTTCTTTTTCGTTTATTGAACAAGGGTAAATTTTGAGGTTTATGTGTCATGATTTTAATGGTGGGTGTTGTTAACGAGGGTCAATAGGCATGAAAGCACATTTTTGCCCATGCAAGTGAGACCCTTCAAAATGTTTACGAAATTGAGACGAAAATTTTCTTACTTCAACAAGACTCCGCCCTCCATTTACAGGCATCATCTCAGGATCCTTCGCCCAAAGGGCTTGGCACAGAGGGGAGTGGTTTCCAGAACAATGACTCTAATATCTAAATAGGATGGTTGCACGTCAACATTAATTTAGTACATGTTGTCTAGTTGTATGAGAGGAGAGGAGCACTTTGGGCCAAGGATAATAAACGGGAAATATTAAGACCCGTTTTATTTGTTTATATATATATATAAAGCAAAAGGCAGAGAATGATGAAACATTCAAAATACTAGAAAATGTCACATTAAGAATTGAAATTATTAATTAAATGAGAATAATATGGTAAATTAACAAATTTTCATATTAAAAAATTTTAAAATTTAAAATAACATTAGATAATATATCCTATTTTTATGGAACACAACTACTCATTTTTTTTTAAAAAATTCTAAAATAAAAATAGAAAGCCAATTGACACACGCGTGCCAAGGGGCTAGTACAGATTAGATTAGGACTTATCATATGAAAGAATTGCAAATGAACTTTAGAAAACAATCAACAAACCTATCTACAATTTCGACCAACCCCTTGTGCAAGGTATACTATTTTAGATAATGAGAAAATGGGAAATTTGAAAATGTAACCTTTTTTCTAACACGTAAAAGACTTTTAACCTTTTTTTTTCCTTTTCAAGATTTAGAAATATAGTAATTCGAGTTCTTCAAGCAATGCACAATCCTTTTCAAGGCTCGTTGAGCAGTGCTCAAACCCCCTCGAATGGTTAAAATTCTCAAAATCTAAAATTTGGGCTAAAAATCTTTGAACTGTCTAAATTTTGGTTACTTTTTAAAATAAATTTTAATTCATGTCTAAAAGTTTTATAATTGAGGCATAGCCAGCCACCATACTATTTCACAAATGGGTAATAATTTTCTGTTTTCTTGTGGGTACTCACGAAATAGTAAAATTGATATGATTGCTTTTGTTATTATTTTTCTAGTCCAAGTGACTAGGGAAGGGAAGTTTACACACAAATATTCATTAGGTGTCTGGGAATTTCGAATTTATACTCATATAACTGAAAATAAAAGAGTTAAATCAACTGTACTCTACCGCACCGACTGATGGTGTGTATTATTACGCATAGCCGCTATACTATTTGGAGGAATCATTGACCATGATTCATAGACGTGAGGACCAACCGACCATCTTTGGTCAAAACAAAAGGATCAAACTTAATTAACGAAGTGAATTATAGCTTCTCTATAGAAGAGATGAGGAGATTAGTGCTGAGAGGAATTTAGCTTCTCTACATCTACAATGGGAATCCAACAAAGTTGTGTGTCAGAATCAAAAAAGATTATAATCATTGATCTAAAAAAAAAACTCTACAATGGGAATCCAACAAAGTTGTGTGTCAGAATCAAAAAAGATTATAATCATTGATCTAAAAAAAAAACTCTACAATGGGAATCCAACGTAGTTGTGTAAATTATATGTAGACAAGAAGATGCACATTGAACATATTTTTCACGATTGTGAAACGATCTTTTATTTCAAGTATCTACTTTCTTGGGTTACACAAAAACTCTCAGAGTATGGAATAGGGACCCCAAAAAAAAAAAAACATGAAGATGCCAATATCTCTATTCTTTCTCAAGCCTTAATAAAAACTTATTTCAAACACATTATAGCATATTAAACTATCTCTTCAATTAATAATTTTGGAATACTAAAATAGGTGAACCACATCAGCTTGTTCACGTGTTATAATATAAATGGATATTGTTTTATACTATTCCCTAAAAGAGGGAAATATCAACTGTGTTATCCACTCATATTACAATAACATTCGTATAAGTTATACCGCATAATCGTATTCCAATACCATTCTATAATATCTCGTATTATCGCGTGTCAAGTATCAATACTAATCCACCTGTTAATTACCATGTTATGGACCTTACATGATAAGATTTAACCCAAACATTTAATTTCTCATACTTATTATGGTACATTAATTTGGCAGGTGTAATTATTTGGGCAGGTGTATATGGACATCTTTAATGGATAACAAAGACGTAGGAACTGGTGAGATAAAATTTCAATTCCCTCTAGAAAAGGGTAAAAAGGCCAAAAGCACATGTTCCGTCTTAATCATTGCTGCCATCTTTATTAGCCCAACCCATGCATGACGACAGCTCTTGTTTTCTTTATGACGTCATAAGCCCGGTGAAATCGTTGACTTTAAAAGGATTGAAGATTCGTCAAGAGTTTGCTGTGCATTCATAGAATGTAGCTTAGGAGATTGCTGCTCTGTTCAAACTTCAAAGCGGCGCGACTTAGGACTCGACCAAATAAAAGCCATTTTTATTCGGCGCAATGGCCACCACTTGGAAATTGCTCACTTTTTGTCTTTCCTTCCGAGGAAATTGCTCTTCGGGGTAGAAAGACAATAATTTCAATGCCCACTAATGGGACTAATGTCTTGGTCGTTGTTTTCGCGACTTAGGACTAGAAACACTGTAAGTGCTTTTTATTTATTTATTTATGTAATAAATGAGAGAAACTCTTGCATAAATGGGACTAATGTCTTGTTCATTGTTTTGGCGACTCAGGACTAGAAATACTCCAAGTGCTTTTTCTTTGATAAATGAGAGAAACTCTTGCATAAATAGGACTAATGTTTCGGTCGTTGTTTAGCAAACTTTAAAATGTTAGGATTGAACTTATTAAATTGGATGCCAACGAGGTCTCTAGTCTAGTAAAAAATGACACTTGCACTAGCTCCTCTCAAATGTTATTGTATATAAAATTTATATTAATGATCTTGTACAAATATATTATAAATTTCTTACATGCGCCCTCTTATTTTTGTTTCTCTTTCAATCTCATGTCTAAATTTCTTTTGAATTGCATGAATTTTATTACTATAGAAGAGTGTTAGGTTCTACATAGAAAAAGTAAATAAATAAATAAACCCATTGACGTTGAAAACTCTCTCTCTGTGTTCATAGAGAGTGAAGTGTACTTATTGTGGGAGTGAATCCTAAGATTCGATTTGTATGTTGCTTCATCAGCCGCTACAAGCCTGCGGTTTTCTTTGAAAAAACTGCAACAAACCCTATGAATTGTCAAACTCATTCCCCACAACATCGTACCAACATGTTATGGCCATGCAATGCTAGAAAAAAATAACCCACGAATAATTATTATATTTTATTTATCAATGGATTGAGAGATTCAAACTAGAAAGAAGCAGCGTTAGATCAAGAGATAATTAATAGAAAACTCACGAATTTGAATTTGCCTATCTCTCGGCGGAAAAAGTTTATAAAACTAGCATTCGAATTAAATGTTCCCACTCGGGTCATTATAATGAAAATAATTGTGTCAAGTACTATAGTTTGGAGTCTATGGAGAAATTATTTTTTGGGGTTTCTCTTTCTTTTTGTTCACATGCATGGAGATTTGAATCATCCTACCATTTGAGTTACGGTTTCTAGAAAAGCTAACAACTGTAATCAATTAGAAAGATTTTGTAGATCTTATTGGATGATGATGAAAGAATTTAACTAAAGCAGTTGTAATTACGTAAATATATATACATATATAGAAAAGTAATAGAATTAGAAATTTTTAAAAAATTAGTTTGATTTTTCATAAAAGGAAGAGTTTGAATTTCCCCTCCCTTTCCCTCACTTTGGCTAAAAAAAGAAAAAGAAAAGAAAAGATAACATTCCAATATATTTGTGAGATGATACATAAGAATATTAAGCATTTTTTGCTTCCTATTTGTATTATTTTGAAAAGGACACATAAAAAACGGACCTTTTAGATATATAAAAACAACACTGCGAGGTATTTTTCTTGGTCAATGTAAAGTTTCAATTAAATACACGGAAGAAAAAACACACACACAATATAATTCCAACAAAGGAGCACACAAAACCGAGATAATTAAGCTGAAAAAGAAGCATGAATTGAGAAAAAGAGATGTGCCGAATCATAGCAAAGTCTCTCTCAGTACTGGTTGTCTGACCACTAGGAAAGAAGTCTTTTTCACTAGAGAAAAAAAAAACCCTAAAACAAAATCTCATTCGATTCTCAGATCAAATTTTCCAATGCCTTGTCTCATCTTTTCTTCGTCAAACCAATGCCTTGTCTTATGGAGTACATCATTATTTAGACATGAAGATGAAGGCATCTTAATTAACTTGTGTTTTAATTAAAGAACCTGCTTTGTGTTCTTAATTGGGTTTTTATTGTAACTAACTAGCAACTTCTGCCCTCTTCTTCTTGTCCTTATTTTTGCAACAATTAATCCCCATGCTTGTCTTCTTCTTATTTCTTAATTACTTTATTTTATTTTTTTTGGAACCTTTTGCTCCCCCATGCTTGATGCTAACGCATGTGTTTTAGATGGAGTTAATTTAGTGTGCTAGTTATTATTGAATCATTTTTGCTTTATCAACAATCAAAGCCAGTTGATTATTGGTTAGGACAACTACTTATTATTTGTTTTCCATTTTTCTTATATATTTTAATTATTAAAAATAAATAAATATTGTCATACTAAAACATTACATGGGGTAGTACGTTCACCTAGTATAACTTGTCCACATGTTATAATATAAGTGGATATTATTGATACTATTCCCTAAAAAAGGAAAATATCAACATTGTCGTCTACCCACATTATAACACGTGTACAAGCTATACCATGTGACCGTACTATACAGTGGCGAAGCCAGGATTTCTTGTGTGTGGGGGCCTCTTACAAATTATAAAAAATCAAAAATTTGAACTCACAATACATATGAAAAATAGTATATATATATCACATATGTCAAGAATTATATTGCTTATTGGTTGCAATCATAATTGTCCTCAACAAAGGGATAGACAAATGCATTATGAACAAGAAAAATTGCAAGAGATAGACAAATAGTAGCGATTTAGCAAATATCTTTAAAGCTTTTCCCCCCATTAAACCCAATAGAAAGAAAAAATCAAAATTTCACAAACTAAAAAAAAAACCTTAGGTCCCTTCATGCATTCATATCATACATGAAAAAATATTTTATGTAAAAATATTGACTAAGTATGAATTTTTTTTTTTGGAATAATCATTTTCTCAAGATAATTTTTGGCAGCTTTTATTCCTTACACATCAAATAAGAAAACTTGATTTTATGGGATTTTAGTATGAAGTATATATTGACTTAATGAGCCATCATTTTTAGCCTAAATCGTATTTTGCACTAAAACCGATTTTTCATATTTTGATTTGGTGGGAATTTGATTTTCTAGTATTTTTATTTGAATCCAAATAGGGGGTACTTCCTAATTTACATTGTAAACTTAAGTAAATGGAATAATATAAAAATAAATTAAAGTAAAAGGACAAAGAAATTTACTTAAATGTTGAAAATGGAAATAAGGTAATCTGTACACCTGGAGTGCACCACTACCAGCTGAGCAAAGGGGCAATTTGAAGCACCTACTTGTGCCTTAAGAAGTCCATCACAACACATGTGGGTACATATCAAAACGTAAAGTATTTGAAATAACACACATATAGAAATACATAACAGTATATTACTTTTAAAATATAAAACAATTGAGTGGGGGCCCGTGACCACACTGGTCCCAGTGTGGCTCTGCCCCTGGTACTATACCGTACTATTCTATCATTTTTCCATGAGATGAAGCATTATTAATTGGTTCTAGTTTTATATAGAATTTTACACCTCTACTGAATGATGTGCTTTTGAATCCTTTTATAGTTATAGCTCAATAGCCTCAATCGGGGTGGTTGGTCGGGGAAATCGCCTCTTACATTGTTATGTTAGTTGTAATTGATTAATGGGATGGCACTAGGTCTATATATATAGTCTTAAAATCCTGATATTATTTAGGGTTTGAAAACGCTATACTATCGAGATGTTATTATTGAGATTTTTTTCTTTTTTTATTATAAAAAAACGATAGTATTTTATTGATGAAGTAAGGTGCCGAATAAGGATACAATTTTTCCAGTGACCAAACACAACAACAAGTTGAATTGATTTGGAGAGAATACACACAATCCAAAAAATGATTAATAAAAATCCCCAAACCAGCAACCAAAAGCACATGTACTCAAACTTGCAATAAAGATTTGCAGCACAACTACAGAAATGACAAGTCTATAATGAAAGCCAAAAGCCAAAATAAAATAAAATATCATAAACAAGAAACAAACCATTTCAAATTCCTAAAGAGTTCATGGGAATTATTAGACTAAAACGAACTAAGAAACAAGACCACCGCTCCACATCCACTTGGGCAATCAGAAGAGAGCCATAGGGCCATACCAGCCATAGTGTTGCACCAACTAAACCTGAACCCGATGCAACTCGACATCACCCCCACTTTGTAGCTCCAAAATGTTTCACGGCGTTTGCTTCTACGTCACAAAAAAAAAAAACAAATATCTAGAGGGAAAATGAATGGAATGAAAGGAAATGGGATGAGAGGAGAAGAAAGAGGATGGAGTAGGAAAGGTGGATGCCACTCCCGACGACGGTAAGAGATTTTCCTTTAGGGTTTTCTCAGGAAACAACGATTAGGTTTTATGGATTAATGAATGTATTATTAGGGTTGTGTGGTGGGATAGAAGCCATATGATTGAGATGGTTTTAAGTGTTAAACTCTTTATCATTTTTCTAGTATTAATAAAGTTTTCTTTCGTAGTGTCGAGGCTAAACGTTAGCCACATCGTCTTACAAAAAACATGGGAATGTTGAGAGTATTTGTCCCACATTGAAATGTTAAGGGACCTAGCCTGGGTTTATAAGGAGTTGAGCTACTCCCCCCATAGCCAATTGGTTTTGGGGTGGAACCTCAACTTCCTTCATGGTATCAGAGCAAGGCTTCACGTGTTGGGCCCAACGGCCACACGTGCTCCCACGTCACCCAATATGTGTTGTCCACGTGTTCAAGGGCGGATCTATTACTAGGCTGGAGTGGGCTCCAGCCTAGGGGAAGATTTTTAAATATTAAATATAGTTAAGTTTATTCCTACTCCAATAAATATTAGCCCACTACACCAAATAAATATAATAAACTGATAATAGCCCAATTTAAGTAAAGTAAATAATAGCTTTGTTTAAAATAAGCCCATTCCTAAAGCATATAGGAAATAATCAATTTGATTAGAAGTAGAACTCATGTTAAGGCTCTACCAACTTGACCTATTCTAATCGTACTGATATTGAACTACACCCACAGAGAGCAAACATCAAAAAAATTCTTCTAGCCACCCAAAACGCCATATTTGAACCTTGAGAGCCTAGAGGAAATAGCTCTCCTCCTCTAAAAAATTGTACCAACCTATCTTCAGTGGGTTCTTCAATCTTGGTAAGTTTTTTTTTTTTTTTTTTTTTAATATATTTAATTTCCAATTTTAATTGTTGTGGTTAAGTTTTTATTTATTTTCCAATTTAATTTCCACTTCACTAGGTAAGCTCTTTAAATTTTTTTTTGCAATCAAACATATTTTTTCGAAGTTGGACAATGTGTTTGATTTTATATTTATTTATATTTTGTACTTTTTTGTGTTATATTTGATTGTAATGTGACTTTGTTTGATTTATAAAATTTTATTTACATTTTTGTTTCATGAGAAAAAAAGCTTATAATATATCTCCTCTATAAAAAAAAAATTATTTAGCCTAGCCCTATAAAAATTCCTGGATCCGCCATTGCACGTGTTAGGCTTGAAAGTTCGCCACACGTGCGGGGGCGTGTTGAGAGTATTTGTCCCACATTGAAATGTTAAGGGACCTAGCCTGGGTTTATAAGGAGTTGGACTACTCCCCCCATAGCCAATTGGTTTTGGGGTGGAACCTCAACTTCCTTCAGGGAAAACCTAATACATATATATATATATTTTTTCTTCAGAAATTATAAGAGCAATATGCTTCATACATAGAGATAGAGTAGTAAATTAATTACTCTTATTTTGGTGAAATAGAATAAAAATAGTAGTGAGGCGGGATCACCTAAGCCGCCATTTTAAGTGTCTATTTTTTCTTTGTTTTCTGTGCAACAACAGAGTTCTTAATTAAGTACTTGTCTATTGAGAACAAGACCAATTTGACTTTCATTAAGGTGACGCGTTTAAACCATTTGACCCACACGACACCACAAAAAAACATCACATATAACCATTTGCTCCTCATTAAGCACGCGTTTAAACCATTAAACCATTTGCTTCTCACTAATTATCCCCATAAATTTACATCCTGATGACTGATCCTTGTGTTTCATGTGACCCTTTTTTCTTTTACTTCTGGAAAAAAAAAGTTGGCAAAACTTTGAATGAAGCCCGGATTCATGAGACATTAGATATATATTTTTGAAGGAGCTAGCACGTGTTACACGATTGCCCACCTTTGGGATTATTGGTCATGAATTCATACCCTATTTCACAGATTAAGGGTTGTGAATGAATCTAACCTACGACTGAATTGCATGGGAACCTTCTTCTTCTCCACGGCACGGACACTTTTTAGTGAAGGCCATCCTTCTTCCTTAATTTGTGGATCCCAATTGCCTAAAATAGTTAGGGAATATATAGTTTGGCACCGAATATTGGTTCACTTATTTCAACATTTGAATAAGGAGATAAAGAAACAAATGAATTTCCAATAATTCCGTATATGTAGTAAATTCAAATACGTTGTATCTAGTTATTAAACACGTTGATCGTATTTCATAGGTTTTTTTTGACAAATCTAATCTTCTTGTCAAATACAAATCATTTCTTTCAAATCACTTTTCAAAGCAATAATTGTCTATAATTTTCATAAAGTCTGTTGGCCATGTCATAATCTCTAGCCATGTTTTGCGACTTAGGGCTAGAAATACTGTAAGTGTTTTTTCCTTGATAAGGGAGAAACACTTGTATACATGGGACTAATGTCTTGGTCATTGTTTGACGAACTTTAAAATGTTAGGATTTGCTAAAATATGAATATGGGTTTGAATATGTTAGGTTCTTATTTTTATTCTTCTCCATAAGGAGGTATATATAAGAGTTTACATGAGTGCTTTACAAGAAATTAGATATAGAAAAGGATTAGGAAAGTATCTCCTAATTATACAATGATTTGACAATTATATAAAATAGGAAAGTAAATCCCTTAATTAACCAAGGAAATAAATCTATAAAATAGGAAAGTAAATCCCTTAATTAATCAAGGAAATAAATCTCCTTGATTAATTAGGAGACTCACTTCAACACTCCTCCTCAAGTTGGTGCATATACGTCAAATGCCCAACTTGGTAAGTGAGTCATGAAATTCGTAGCACCCAAGTCGATAATCCACGCGAATTTTTGAGAGGACATATGAAAAGTAGAACATCAGGATTGACCGCATGCTTTTGTGAGTCTTAAGATTCGATCAACTGCATTCCTATGAGACACATTGTGCCCATGTGCCATTCTTCTGGATAGCTCGCATTTCTTCATTCATGTCTTCTTCCCATTTTTGGTCTTCTAGTGCTTCAGTTACACTGTTGGGAACAGGTATGTCGGCTAACTGCTTCACAAAGTGTACCCGTGACTCTGATAATCTGTTGAGGGATACATAATTGTTGATGGGATATTTCCCCTTTGCATTAAGATCTGCTTCGTAGTGAACTGGAGGTTTACCACGATTCTTCCTTTTTTTGGAATCTGATGTGCAGGCTCTGTGCCTTCTGAATGACGTCCTCAGCAGGTGATTGGTGTAGTACTGGAGCTGAAGCGGACAAAATCTCATAAGACGGTTCAATTTCCTCCTCCTGATTTTGACAGCATGGAGAAAATTGATCGTTTTCCTCTGGTGACCGGTCGCAGGATTTTGGGGACCGGTCGGTTTGAAACAGCTTCTCTGACTACCAGTCGCTTTCCACTGGCGACTGGAAGTTTTGAAGCAGATTCTCCGTGTTCGAAGAACTAAGGGGGGGCCAGTCGCTTTCCACTGGCGACCGACCATTTGATTTGATTTGATTTGATTTTTTTTTTTTTTGAATATGAGAAAGTGGATTCGGTGGTTTTGGAAACGATATCCATGGCAGCGGAATGATTTAAGAATAAGATAAAAAAGATGTGTTTTAGGGTTTCAGGATTCAGGATTCAGGATTCAGAGCTTCAGGATTCAGGGTTCAGAGTTTCAGGATTCAGGGTTTCAGAGCTTCAGGATTCAGGGTTTCGGGATTCAGGATTCAAGATTCAGGATTCAGGGATTCAGGATTCAGGATTCAGAGTTTCAGGATTCAGGGTTTCGAGATTCAGGGTTTAGGATTCAGAGTTTCAGGATTCAGGGTTTCGGGATTCAGGATTCAGGATTCAGGGATTCAGGATACAAGGATACGGGTTCGTGTTTCAAGGAATTCGATACGAGGGATTCGGGTTTAGATCTGAATCTGAAACAAGGAATTTGATTTAGGATACGAGGATACGATACGAGGATATGAGGAATGCGATACGATGATACGAGGATTTAGAGAACACAGAAACCCTGTGAACACGGTTAAAGGACACAGAAACCCTGTGAATACGGCTAAGGACATAGAAACTTCTCTTCAATTCTCTTCTCCCCCTGAAGAGAAGGGTATGTCGGAGTCAAGAAAGAGGCAAAATCTCCATGATAAAGAAAAACATATCCGTTTTCACTCCCCCTCCCCCCCTTGAAGAGGAGGGGAGGAGAAATTTTGATATGAGAATTTAGAGACAACCGAGGATCGATTGCTCTGATACCATGCTAAAATATGAATATGGGTTTGAATATGTTAGGTTCTTATTTTTATTCTTCTCCATAAGGAGGTATATATAAGAGTTTACATGAGTGCTTTACAAGGAATTAGATATAGAAAAGGATTAGGAAAGTATCTCCTAATTATACAATGATTTGACAACTATATAAAATAGGAAAGTAAATCCCTTAATTAACCAAGGAAATAAATCTATAAAATAGGAAAGTAAATCCCTTAATTAATCAAGGAAATAAATCTCCTTGATTAATTAGGAGACTCACTTCAACAGGATTGAACTTATTAAATTGGATGCCAACGAGGTCTCTAGTCCAATAAAAAATGACACTTGCACTGGCCCCTCTCAAATGTTGTTGTATAGAAAATTTATGTTAGTGATCTTGTACAAATATATTATAAAATTCTTAAATGCCCCCTCTTCTTTTTGTTTTTCTTTCATTCTCATGTCTAAATTTCTTTTCAATTGCATGTATTTTGTTACTATAGAAGAGTGCTAGGTTCTACATAGAAAAAGTAAAGAAAAAAAAAAAAGAAGAGAAAAGTGATAGAATTAGGGATTTTTTAAAAACTGGGTTGATTTTTCATAAAAGGAAGAGTTCGAATTTCCCCTCCCTTTCCCTCACTTTGGCCAAAAGAAAAAAGTTATTAATTAGATAACATTCCAATATATTTGGGAGATGATACCCTAATATTAAGCATTTTTTGGTTCCTATTTGTATTATTTTGAATTTAATTACTTCTAGTTTAAACTTCTTCTCTTTTTTCCAATAGATGATCTTGAAAAGGACACATAAAAAAGGGACATTTCAGATATTAAAAAAAAACACTGCGAGCTATTTTTCTTGGTCAAGGAAAAGTTTCAATTGAAGGATGATTAAATACATGGAAGAAAAAACACATACAAAACCGAGATAAGCTGAAAAAGAAGCATGAAAAGAGACAAAGAGATGTGCCAAATCATAGCAAAGTCTCTCTCAATTCTGGTTGTCCGACCACTAGGAAAGAAGTCTTTTCACTAGAAAAAAAAAACCCTAAAACAAAATCTCATTCGATTCTCAGATCAAGTTTTCCAATGCCTTGTCTTATCTTTTCTTCGTCAAAACCAATGCCTTGTCTTATGGAGTACATCATTATTTAGACATGAAGATGAAGGCATCTTAATTAACTTGTGTTTTAATTAAAGAACCTGCTTTGTGTTCTTAATTGGGTTTTTATTGTAACTAACTAGCAACTTCTGCCCTCTTCTTCCTGTCCTTATTTTTGCAACAATTAATCCCCATGCTTGTCTTCTTATTGTTTCTTAATTACTTTATTTTATGTTTTTGGAACCTTTTGCTCCCCCATGCTTGATGCTGACGCATGTGTTTTAGATGGAGTTAATTTAGTGTGCTAGTTATTATTGAATCATTTTTGCTTTATGATGCAACGAGATATAATGGATAGGGAGATTGAAAGATAACCTTACAAGTAATAATGTCAGAATTCACCAACAAACTGGAATTCACCAGAAAAATTGAGTAAACCTCAAATATATTGATTGAAAATAAGATCAATGATTCAGGATGCTCCAATGCATTCCTTTTATACAAGAGAAACCGTAGACTTGCTTGGAAAGCTAATGAGAAACTTTAGACTTGCTAGGAAAGCTAATTAGAAAACAAAAAGGAAATAATAAAAGTTTCCCAATATATTCTAAAAACTTTAAACGTTGAAAAGTCAAAGTAAACGATAAAATTGGGCTAAAATAGCCCATATGTCACATCAAGGCAGTGAGTTGCACTTGTCACGCCGTTCTGTTTGAAATGATAAGTCATTGACTCGATTCTAAGCTCAGGGCCCATACTTGCACAGATTGGGCTTTGCTGTCGCGACGATATGAGTGCCTATTCAGCTGTTCGTCGATTAACTCGGCAATATATGTTCTACGTTAGTCCCTTCCACTTTGGAAGAACTCGACCCCAAGTTATCTTCAGGAGAGAGCGGATCATCTTCATGGAATGCATACAGGTCAGCAACATTGAAAGTGCTTGACATCTCCATGGATGGGGGCAAGTCCACAATACAAGCATTGTCGTTGATCTTCTTTAGAATCTTGTAGGGACCATATTTGCGAGACTGTAACTTGCGATAAGTACCCACTGGAAATCAATTTTGCTTTATCAACAATCAAAGCCAGTTGATTATTGGTTAGGACAACTACTTATTATTCGTTTTCCATTTTTCTTATATATTTTAATTATGAATAGTAAATAAAATATTGTCATTTTAACATTACGTGGGGTAGATTTCTATTTTACCTACTGAAGCTATGTTTGACCAAGGTTAGTGTTATTGAATAAAGACATGAAAGAACTTACAGTAGGAAGGGTGGATGCCGCACCCGATCGGCGGCAAGGAATTTTTCTTTAGGATTTTCTTAGAAAACAACGATTAAGTTTTATGAATTAATGAATATATTATTAGGGTTGTGTGGTAGGATAGAAGCCATATGATTGAGATAATTATTAATGAGATGGGTTTAAGTGTTAAACTATTTATCATTTTTCTAGTATTTAATAAAGTTTTCCTTTGTAGTGTCGAGGTTAAACGTTAGCCACATCATCTTACAAAACAACATGGAAAAACCTACTCTATATATATATAAATTTTGTTTCCAGAAATTATAAGAGCAATATGCTTCATGCATAGAGCAGTAATTAATTACTCTTATTTTGGTGAAATAGAATAAAAATAGTAGTGAGGTGGGATCACCTAAGCCGCCATTTTAAGAGTCTAATTTTTCTTTGTTTTCTTGGCAACAACAGTGTTCTTAATTAAGTACTTGTCTATTGAGAGCAAGACCAAATATAATTAATTTATATAATTACCAACAAAAAAGAGAATAAGACCAATTTGACTTTCACCAAGGTGACCCTTTTAAACCATTTGACCCACACGACACCACAAAAAACATCACATAAAACCATTTGCTCCTCATTAAACACACGTTTAAACCATTAAACCATTTGTTAACCATTTTCTAAGAGCTATTTTACTTTTTCTTTTTTGTCAAGTTTTTTTCTTTTACTTCTTCAGGGAAATAAATCAATGAATGAAGGCCAGATTCTTGAGACATTAGATATATTTTTGAAGGAGCTAGCACATGTGTTACATGATTGCCCACCTTTGGGATTGGTCATGAATTCATTTCATACCCTATTTCACGGATTGAGGGCCTACGACTGAATTGCATGGAAATCTTCGTCATCTCCAAAGGACGACTGAATTGCATGGCCATCCTTCTTCCTTAGAGCAACTCCACCCATTTGCCCTTAGCCATGGCAAGGGGGGAGTTAGGGCAGCAACTATTCACGTGAATAGTGGTTGCCCTTGCAAATAGTGTATTTTGTGTTTCCACCCATTGCCATGGCTAAGGGCAATTACTATTCATTTTTTTGTTTTTTTCACAAATTTTTTTACCTCAATAATTAATTCAGATAATATTTTCGGATAATATTTTGTTTTTAAAATCTAAAGAATTAATTTTGAGAATATTTCGGATAAGATTTCTTTTAATTATATTTTGTTTGATGTATTGAATGTGTTGAAAATTTTGTGTAGAAAATGAAAAATAATAGAAGGAGAAGAAATTATAAGAGGATTTTGTGTTGAAAATGAAGAAGAATGGTAGGTATTTATAGAAAAATAGTTCAGAACTTTTTGGTGAATTTTTAAATAATTATTCGAATTTTTTTCACATTTGTTTTGTAGATTATTTGCAATTTTTTTTGTTATCTCAATCGGATAAAATTTTGGTATTTATAGAAAAAAATTTGGCTGCAGTTGGATTGGAGAAAAAAATTTGATCGGAGAGCCCAGAGCGCGACATGTGGACTTTAGCAACACTGTAGCGCGTAGCACTGTAGCACGTGGAGCACTGTAGCGCGTACTGTAGCGCTAACATCGCGTATGACGTCATCCAACCCGCGAGTTGGACCTCGGGCTGAACTGGCCTTCGGGCTAGCCGGACTTGCTGGGACTCGCACCATGCCCGGGCTTGGGCTCACCGCTGGAAACTCCTTTTTTGGGTTTTCTCCCCCCAGCCTTGGGCTAGGCTCATGGTTGAAACTGCTCTTAAGAGCACCTCCAGCCTTTACCCAAGACTGGGCAAAAGGCCCCCCAAGACAGCTCCAGCGGAAGAAAAATGGCCCGGGCAAATGGTGGGTCCCATCGAACTGGGCAAGCCCACGGGCAGATCTTGCCTGGGCTGCAGCCCGAAGACGCTGACGTCAGCGCTGATGTTATGCTGACGTCAGCGAGTAAAAAAAATTCAAAAAAATTTCAATTTTTTTTTTAAAAATACCAAAAAATTATCGATATTTTCCCTATAAATACATAACAATTTTATTCACTTTCTAAATTGTTTATATTTTGTTGCATAATCTTTTTTTTTTCTTGCCCTTGCCCTAGCCTTCCAAGGGTGGAACCAACAAAGGCAAGGCTGGCACTATTCATGTGAATAGTGGCAGCCCTTGCCTTGCCTTATGATCGGTTCATAATTGTATATCATTTTGTACCCTTCTAGCTTATGATTTGGTTATGTTATTGAGTTAAACTTGTGCTTTTAATTCATTTTCTATTTTGATAAGTCCATAATTTCATACACTTTCTAAATTGTTAAAACTTTTGAGTTATGTGCATGAGTCATCTCTCTTCAGAAAATGTTCGGAAAGATTGTTTTGAGTTTACTTTTTACATTATTTATTTATTTATTTATTTATTTTGGTTTTGTAATTATTTTTATTTTGGATTTTGTGTTTATTTTATTTTGCTTAAGGACTAACAAATCTAATAAGTTTTCTAACCACCTTGTTTTGTAGAGTTAGTAAAACGTTTGTGGGTATCGTTTCTGTTAAACCCTCAGGAGACACAACTCCTCCTACTAGGGATGCCTAGAGGTTTAAAGGCTTGTTGCATACGCTCAATGCAATCGAGTTACCTACGAAAGTGGTCTAGTTAACTTCTTGTTTTGTTTTTAACTTTGTTTTGTGTTGTTTTGCTCGAGGACTAGCAAAATCTAGGTTTGGGGGTATTTGATCGGTTCATAATTGTATATCATTTTGTACCCTTCTAGCTTATGATTTGGTTATGTTATTGAGTTAAACTTGTGCTTTTAATTCATTTTCTATTTTGATAAGTCCATAATTTCATACACTTGCATGCCTTCTTTACTTAGTGATTTTGCTTAGTTTCTCTTTATTTTGAGTCACTTACCTATGTTTGTGTGTTTTGTAGGTTAAGATAGCAAGAGATAAAATTTGATGCAATCCATGCATGTCAAGGGCTGATTGGCATATGAGGAATATGAGCTTAAAGACAAACACATTTTGGCTACAACCCCTTTCCAGCCCAATTTCGTAGGTCAACTTCTTGGCCTTGGATCAGCATGCTATGGGGCTCGAATGAGGTGAAGATCTTCATAAAACTTGTTCCAATGGGTGTCTACTACAACATATCCAAATTTCAGCCCAATTGGACATTTGTGGAGTGCTCAGCCCGTCCAACACTGAACCATGCTGAGGAGGATTTGCAGCTGCCAGCTTTGAGCCTTGTCTCCTCCTTTAAGCCATGTGCCTCACCCATGCTGCAACTGACTTTGGATCCAACATAATGAGTGAAGTGGGGAGGCATTCCAGCTATGAAATTCTAAAGGATCAAGTTGGTACATGCTGGAGTTATTATAGAGAAAGCATGTGCATGCATGTAAAGCAAAGAAATGAAATGAAGTCAATTCCAGTCTCTGTTCGGCTGCCAACTTGCAAGGCCCAAAACGCACACTTCTACTCCTCCGATGGGAATACTTTCTTCATAGAAGTTGTTCCAATGGGTGTCTAGTATAACATATCCAAATTTGAGCACCATTGGATACATTTTGAAACCTCTGGCCTTCCTACACCAAGACTGGTTCAGAAAACTCGTTTTTCAGCAACCAAAAGGCAACCACATGGGTTGGCAACCAAAAGGCAACCACATGGGTTGGCAGCAAAGGCAGCCACAACTGATCACCTTTGAACCCATGTGAAGATGCTTGAGGTGCAGCAAAAGATGAAGGATGGTGTGGGAATCCATCATGATGTTCCTCCCTCTTAGCCCTATAAATAGAGAAGCCTTCAAGCTTCAAATCACACCCCAAGGGGGGGAGCTCTCAAACACTTCTCTAGAGCTCCCTTCCCTTCTCTCCCTCAAATTCTCTTAGTTTACTTTCTAGTTTTCAATTGTTGTAATGAAATATTTGTGCTGAAATTCTCCTTAAGTTTTTCAAGTTCTACTTTACTTTTATTTGTAATGTACATTCTTTCTTAAGTATTCAAGTTTAATTAGTTTCCAAGTTTCAATTATGATTTTTGTTCTTATTCATTATGCTTATAAGTTAATATGCTAGTTTGAATGATTGATCACCATTTAGGCTTGCATGTTAGCTATCTTGGTTTGAATTAAGAGTAGACACCATGCTTTAATTCGAATTGAACTATGAATAGGAAGAGTATGTATGGACATTCGACAACAGGGATTAGATACATGCTTGGTTGTTTAAATTGTTCTTCTATGCTTAATGGGTTCCTAATGCTTAGTTTTAGGTTAGACAACAAATGATCAAATTAGGGAATTAGGAACACAAGGTTATGACCAAACACCATGGCTTAATCATACTTTAGCTAGAATCAATCCGTTAATCTAATTGAACTTGGGAACTTATTTGCTTGAGTTATTTCATTCTTTCTTGTTTTATTTATTTTCTTTTTTTCATTTCTATTTTGTGTAGGGGAAACAAATTGGATCATTCAATCACCAATCCTCGTGGGATCGACCTCGCACTTACATATGCTATACTACCAAACGGCTCGTGCACTTGCGAGTATCACAAGTTGAGGATGCAGCTGAATCCATTTTGATGCAGCTGAATCGAAGCAACAAGTTTTTGGCGCCGTTGCCGGGGATCGGTAACATTGTTTGATTCTATTTGATTTTCCTACTTTTTATTTATTTATAATGTTTAAAGTCTACTCAGTTCTCTATTGTTCATTCCTAATCCTTTTAATTCCATTTCAAGTTTGTGTGTTGGTTTTAGCAATTTATGACAGCTTAATAAAAATGGAGAGAGATGGCAACCTCAATCGTAAGAATGGGAAGTGTGGAGCAATGGGAGAAGTCGACCTCCAAGTGCATCCATGCTCGACCTAATCGCTTCAAGGGGGAGCATTTCAATCCTTTCTCTTCTTTGAATTCTGTTTATTTCTGTTATTGTTTTTGCCTTTTGGTCCGCGTTGGGTTCTTTGTTTTTCTGTGCTGAATCCAACCATATAAAGAACGTGAAATTTGGACTTGCGGTTGGAAAGTTATGGCCTAAAAACTGAACACAGGTCGAAGCTGAAAAACAGAGAAACGAATCTGTCCAAATGGTGATAAATAGGTGATAGAAAGTGTTGTTTGTGTTTTTCTTTGGTTTCTTGGTTTGTTTCTTTTAGTACAACAATTTATTTCGTTTGTTTGAGTTTGTTTAGAGTACTTAGTTCATTTTCATTTATGGTTTGTTGTTTCATTTTATCTTAATTTGTTTTTGTTTTTTTATCTTAAAAATTTAAAAAAGATTTTTCATATGAGCTGACTTATGGTAACCCCAGTGAGCACTTCTATCAATACAGTGTCTAGGAGTTCTTTAGGCGACACCTTCGGTGTCTAAGAAGTTTGGGTTTTAAGCGGGACCATTGTGACCCCTCCAACCTTCCCGGATCCCCTGGCTGTGTTTTCTGAGGCCCTTAACTGGTCATCCGTGAGTTGCTTGTATATTCGTGTGTTTTTAAATTAAGTTTTTTTTATATTTTCTTTGTTATCTTTTCTATTGAGTATTTGTTTTTGTTTTTGTTTTGTTAAGTTAGTTTATGTATTTTATTTACGTGGTATGGTTAGTTAGTTTATTTCTGAGTGTTAAAACACATTTTTATTTTATTTCAAACTCTGCATTAAAAAAAAAAAAAAAAACAAACAAACAAACAAACAAACAAAAAAACAAAAAAACAAAAAAAAACTTCTTCTTCTTCTTCATCTTCTTTATCTTCATCTTCATCATCATCATGGCTTGCTTCTATTGTCTCGCACTTGTAGAATCTGCAGCAGCTCTACATGGTCCTCATTCTTTCTCTGCAGTGCTTCCACATGCTGATTGGCACAGTAAAGCCGCTTCTGCAAATCTGCCACCATAGCCTTCAAGGAAGCCACTTCCTCGTTCAGCGCTGTGCACTCCCGCATCCTCGCCAGTAATCGCATGCCCAAATTGGTAGCCGAGACCGCATGGAGCACAGATAAAGAGTGGGACTCATCCACTGCCATCTTGTCAGACCTACGTGCCACATGCAGATGATCTGCCGGTGTGAGTATACTGCCAATCATGCCACCCAACAGCACTGCTCTGTTCGGCATTGCCTCAGCAAAGTTCGGTATTGCCTCAGCAAAGTTTGAGGCCGTGCCGTGATGATATGTGGAGTTTGGGAAGACAGGAGTTGGAGGAGCCCTTGTCTGGGCATTCGGTGGTGCAAGTGAGAGCTCAAGGTTGAGATCATCAAGGTGAGTGCATGAGGATGCCATTTGTTTTGCTTCTGAATTTTTTGATGTTTTTCCTTGAGTTTGCAGGAAGAAATGCTGGGTATCATCCGCTTGCAGAGGTGTGGTTTAAATAGACATATGCTGATGAGAGAGAGCCAACACCATTTCGGATTTCCCGGGCATGCTCGACCTAATCGCTTCAAGGGGGAGCACATTAACTTTCACTTTACTTTTCTTTTTTCCGTGTTTTCTGGTGTTTTGTGTTTTTGCCCATTACTTTCATTTTATAGAGCTTTGTGTTTTTGCTTTTCCCTTTCGGCTATCATCTTTATTTTATTTTAGTTTGGGAACTGTGCTTTCTTTTCCGTTTTCTTTTTCCTTCTGCAACTTTACTTTTATTTCCGAAATAAAATAACGAAATTACAAAAACAACAAAATAAAATAAAAACAACAATAATGCAGTAGGAAATCATTTCTTCACAGTGCTCGGTGTCTCGACCATTGGAGCTTTGAGTTTGGCCCTCTGGCTGTCCTCTTCCTGGGCTTCATGCACAGCCTCTTGGGGCTCACCACTTGAGCTCCCAAAGATCGCAATCTTAGCTTGAGCGTAACTACTCTCACGATCTGCTTGCTTGCGTTTACCCGGTCGGTCTAGGTCCTCCAGCTGTTTTCGCATGTCGCGAGAGTACAACTCTACCATTTTTGATAGGTTTTTATTCTCGTCCCGCAATACTTCTAGCTGGTGTCGATTCACCTCCACTATTCTTGCCCTCTCCCTTTTCAAGATTTTTATAGCACTCTGGCACTCTTCAACCATACTTCGCTCCGCCGCCAACTGACCTTTTAGCACCTCTACCTCATGGGACTTCGCAAGTAGGCGATGACCCAAACTTGCCACTGTTACCGTACTCTGCACGCTCAGTGCCAGGGCATCGCTCACGACCTGGTTGTCATCTCTTGTCCCAAACACACGTATATCTTTAGGAGTCACCAGATTTCTGCCCACTCCAATGGCAACATCGTTGTCCAGGAGTATTGAGTCAGTTACTGTCACAGGCCCCCGTGCGGAAGCAAAGTAGGGCATCCATACTGGTGCCGCTGCTTGGCCTCGTGTCTGAGTCGGTGGAGCTAGGTTGAGATCCAACGAAAATGGGTAGTTAGAGGCCATTTGATTTCTCACTCTTTGTTCTTCTTTCTTTTCTGTTTTGTGTGTTTCTGAGTTTGTGTTTTTCACCCGTTCTTTTTACCTTTTTATAGACTTAGTCTGCTAAACCCTAGCCGCTGCGGTTCTGGGTTATGTGCGGCCCTTACGGCTTATCTCTATTTGTCGCCGCACCCGTTTCCCAACCCCCCTTAATTACATTTTCACCTTTCACCACCTTCAAGTGAAAAAGTCATCCCGCTTCACCCAAGAGGCCAATAATTCTGGCTTGGGGGATGTGAAAGCGGCCTCTGCGCGCCGACACGTCCCTCACCTCTTTTGCCCGTGGCCTCACAGGAGCCGAGACATCAGGGACCACATTCTCTCTTTTCAAAAATCCCGTCTTTGCACTCCCAATTCACGTGTCATCTTAAAAATTAAAAATTATAAAAATAATAATAAAAAAACGTGTGGGCTTCGGATTTCATTGTGGGTCGGGTTTTCACCGTTGTTTAGGTTTCAAAGTGAGTTAATTTTCTTTTGGGTTGGGCTTTCAATCGTTTGGGTTTTGGTTTGCGTAAGACTGTTTGTTTAGGGCTTTCTGTTTCGAGTGTTTTACTGTTTCGTTTCTTTTGTTTGTTTGTTTTGTAATTTTTATTTTGTAATTATTTTGTTTTTGTATTTTAACTCTTGTGTGTTTTGTGATTTTTTATTGCTTTAATACCTTCATTTGTTATTTTTGACATTGCTTGTGCCTAAATTTTAAACATTGAGGACAATGTTCATTTCTAGGTTTGGGGGTATTGGAGTTTAACATGTAAATTTGGTTTTTCCTTAATTTAATTTTTTTTTATTTGCTTGTTTTTATTTTTATTTTATTTTGTTTAAGTCTTGCTTTTATTTTATTTTTTTATTTTGAGTCTTGTTTTATTTTGATTTTATTTCACTTTCCGAACACATTTGATGAGATTGTGATAAATGTTTGCATGACTTAAATGAAAATTGAATTTTATTTATTTATTATTATTATTTTTTATTGTAAAAAAAAATTAAAATAAAAAATTAATTAATTTGGCATCGTTCTAGCATGATATGTTCGAAACCTTCTTTGCACTTGCCATTTGTTTCATAATTTTCCAATTAAAGGATTTGCATGACCCAAAGAATTGTATCAAGCATAAATTAGACTTATATAACCATATAATGTGAGCTTTTGAGCCGTGTGCTTCATTTCATGAGTGTTATACACATACTCTTATTTTCTTGTCATCAAAGTTGTTGTTTGATCTCATTATTCATTGATTTGGTTGAACACTTAAAAGTCATTCATTCTTTTGCAATTTGATTTCATGACATTTAAGAAATGATATTAAGGCCCTCTTTGGATCGTTTGTGCCTTTCAAGCTAACCTTATGCATGCTTAAGCATGATTTTCCATTGTTAACCATTTTGAGCCTACATGTAAACCTTTTCTTTCATTTTACCAATTATATTTCCTCACCTTAGCCCGAAAAACAAATATTTACCTTTCTAAGGAACTCATGAGCTCTAATTCGGATGTGTTTTTCATGCTAAGTTTGGGAATGGATATTACATAAAGAAAAAAAAAAAAAAAAAAAAAAAAAGAAGAAGAGAAATTCACACAATTGGTGAAAGAAAAGAAAAAAAAAAAAGTTGTGATTAAGTGGTGGTTGATTAAAAATTCATTTTTGGGCCTTCAAAATAAATTGGTGTTTGGAAAGGAGTTTTGATCATGTAAAAGAAAAAATCTAATCGTGATGATTCGAAGTCTTGTAAACTATTATTTTATGCTCTTACATTTTGAGATTCCTTGGACTTTGTATTATCCATACCTTTCATTTCTTACTCACCTTACACCCTTGGCCCCATTACAACCTATAATAAAGACCTAAATTGATCTTAAATGTCATATGGTTGAATTGCATGCATTTTCTTACTTTTAAGTGTTTGGCATCCTTCTTGAGATCATATTAATGCAAGTTCTTCATCTTCGTATTTTTGAGTTAAGTCCCTTATGATTTAACTCTAATCTCATGTTTATAACTGAGTGATGCATTGTAGCCCTCTTCTGAGTGATTCATTTGTGAGAGGACAACTTTGGTGAGATTTGAAGTTGAACTTGTGCTTTGTATGATTTTTGAAATTGTGTGAAAACTAAGATTGGGGAATTTGTTGCATTTGGCTATCACACTACTACACTTTGAGCATGTTGTGTTTTGAACTTTGCCGCCTTGTAAATAATATCTAAAATTGAGCTTTTATTGTTAAAACTTTTGAGTTATGTGCATGAGTCATCTCTCTTCAGAAAATGTTCGGAAAGATTGTTTTGAGTTTACTTTTTACATTATTTATTTATTTATTTATTTATTTTGGTTTTGTAATTATTTTTATTTTGGATTTTGTGTTTATTTTATTTTGCTTAAGGACTAACAAATCTAATAAGTTTTCTAACCACCTTGTTTTGTAGAGTTAGTAAAACGTTTGTGGGTATCGTTTCTGTTAAACCCTCAGGAGACACAACTCCTCCTACTAGGGATGCCTAGAGGTTTAAAGGCTTGTTGCATACGCTCAATGCAATCGAGTTACCTACGAAAGTGGTCTAGTTAACTTCTTGTTTTGTTTTTAACTTTGTTTTGTGTTGTTTTGCTCGAGGACTAGCAAAATCTAGGTTTGGGGGTATTTGATCGGTTCATAATTGTATATCATTTTGTACCCTTCTAGCTTATGATTTGGTTATGTTATTGAGTTAAACTTGTGCTTTTAATTCATTTTCTATTTTGATAAGTCCATAATTTCATACACTTGCATGCCTTCTTTACTTAGTGATTTTGCTTAGTTTCTCTTTATTTTGAGTCACTTACCTATGTTTGTGTGTTTTGTAGGTTAAGATAGCAAGAGATAAAATTTGATGCAATCCATGCATGTCAAGGGCTGATTGGCATATGAGGAATATGAGCTTAAAGACAAACACATTTTGGCTACAACCCCTTTCCAGCCCAATTTCGTAGGTCAACTTCTTGGCCTTGGATCAGCATGCTATGGGGCTCGAATGAGGTGAAGATCTTCATAAAACTTGTTCCAATGGGTGTCTACTACAACATATCCAAATTTCAGCCCAATTGGACATTTGTGGAGTGCTCAGCCCGTCCAACACTGAACCATGCTGAGGAGGATTTGCAGCTGCCAGCTTTGAGCCTTGTCTCCTCCTTTAAGCCATGTGCCTCACCCATGCTGCAACTGACTTTGGATCCAACATAATGAGTGAAGTGGGGAGGCATTCCAGCTATGAAATTCTAAAGGATCAAGTTGGTACATGCTGGAGTTATTATAGAGAAAGCATGTGCATGCATGTAAAGCAAAGAAATGAAATGAAGTCAATTCCAGTCTCTGTTCGGCTGCCAACTTGCAAGGCCCAAAACGCACACTTCTACTCCTCCGATGGGAATACTTTCTTCATAGAAGTTGTTCCAATGGGTGTCTAGTATAACATATCCAAATTTGAGCACCATTGGATACATTTTGAAACCTCTGGCCTTCCTACACCAAGACTGGTTCAGAAAACTCGTTTTTCAGCAACCAAAAGGCAACCACATGGGTTGGCAACCAAAAGGCAACCACATGGGTTGGCAGCAAAGGCAGCCACAACTGATCACCTTTGAACCCATGTGAAGATGCTTGAGGTGCAGCAAAAGATGAAGGATGGTGTGGGAATCCATCATGATGTTCCTCCCTCTTAGCCCTATAAATAGAGAAGCCTTCAAGCTTCAAATCACACCCCAAGGGGGGGAGCTCTCAAACACTTCTCTAGAGCTCCCTTCCCTTCTCTCCCTCAAATTCTCTTAGTTTACTTTCTAGTTTTCAATTGTTGTAATGAAATATTTGTGCTGAAATTCTCCTTAAGTTTTTCAAGTTCTACTTTACTTTTATTTGTAATGTACATTCTTTCTTAAGTATTCAAGTTTAATTAGTTTCCAAGTTTCAATTATGATTTTTGTTCTTATTCATTATGCTTATAAGTTAATATGCTAGTTTGAATGATTGATCACCATTTAGGCTTGCATGTTAGCTATCTTGGTTTGAATTAAGAGTAGACACCATGCTTTAATTCGAATTGAACTATGAATAGGAAGAGTATGTATGGACATTCGACAACAGGGATTAGATACATGCTTGGTTGTTTAAATTGTTCTTCTATGCTTAATGGGTTCCTAATGCTTAGTTTTAGGTTAGACAACAAATGATCAAATTAGGGAATTAGGAACACAAGGTTATGACCAAACACCATGGCTTAATCATACTTTAGCTAGAATCAATCCGTTAATCTAATTGAACTTGGGAACTTATTTGCTTGAGTTATTTCATTCTTTCTTGTTTTATTTATTTTCTTTTTTTCATTTCTATTTTGTGTAGGGGAAACAAATTGGATCATTCAATCACCAATCCTCGTGGGATCGACCTCGCACTTACATATGCTATACTACCAAACGGCTCGTGCACTTGCGAGTATCACAAGTTGAGGATGCAGCTGAATCTATTTTGATGCAGCTGAATCGAAGCAACACCTTAGCCTTGCCTTAGCCTACATGGGTGGATGTGCTCTAATTGTGAAACCCAATTGCCTAAAATAATTAGGGAAGATATAGTTTGGTATATCGAATATCAATATGCAATATTTGATATATTATTTATATTTTGTCGATTCTCAGTTGAGATACACATGTACCCGATACTGTAAATTGGTTCACGTATTTCAATATTTGAATAAGAAGAAAAAGAAACAAATGAATTTCAAATAATTCAGTACAAGTAGTAAATTCAAATATGTTGTATCTAGTTATTAAACACGTATTTCATGGGTTTTTTTTGACAAATCTAATCTTCTTGTCAAATACATATCACATCTTTCAAATCACTTTTCAAAGCAATAATTGTCTATCATTTTCATAAAGTCTGTTGGCCATGTGACAAGCAGGCAGGGACGAACCGAACAGAGGACTGGGTGAGCTACCCGGCCAAATCTGTGGTGAAAACAAAAATTATTAGGCCCTTGCCAGCAAATCTTCTCTCTAGTCTCTAATTAGCTGCCATTTAATTACTTTAGAATCCAATAATTATATATAAAACCATTTCCAAGTCTTCGAAATCAAAGAATAATTCATGCTTGACGGTGCATGACTTCTTGGAATTGTTCTAGTTGTGGTAGAGATCAGTCATGCAAGATTTAGAGCTCATGAGGAAACAAAGAAAATAGGAATTGCACTTGAATCCCTTGTTTTTGAAAACGGCGTGCTCTTTGTATTCGTTGAAAATACGGAAAACATATTTTGAGCGTTTACATTTTTATTTTTTCTTAAAAACAGTATATCGTATTTTTAATAAAGGGTTTTTAACTTTAGAGGTCCTTGACCTTTACCTCGAGTTTCAATTGAGCTCTAGAACTTTTTCTTGAGGCAATTACATCTTTTAACTTGAATATCCGGCTTCCACAATAATCTTAAACCTTCAGCTTGACCAATTGGGTCAACATGAAATCCTTTCGGAAAACCAAGTTGTTGCCTTAAGTGATTCATTCTATGAATGTTTTATTTAGTCTCCATCAAGAACACCATAGAGGGATTTTGAGAGTGAATCAACTCTCTCAAAGATTGGACTATCATAGCAGTCTCCATACTCTGACAATTCTACGAAAGTCTTTTAAAACTTTGCTAAAAGTCTTTAACATGTCCATAATTGGACTACTTTTCAAAATTGTCCTAATTTTCATTTTAGTATTTTGATTTACAATCTTATTATTTTAACCTACAAATCGGAGAAGAGAATTGGAACTCACAAGAACATTAATATGTCTTGCATTTGACCCAAAAAAAAAAAGTGTTGCATGTTTTGTACACGTGATATACCAATGGTTCTAATATTTACATAGGATGGTTGCACGTCAACATTAATTTAGTACATGTTGTCTAGTTGTATGAGAGGAGAGGAGCACTTTCGGCCAAGGATAATAAAGGGCATTAGTGCAAGAAATATTAAGACCCTTTTTATTTGTTTATATATATATATATATATATAGGCTTGTGATTTCTCCTTGACTTAGGATGCCCAACCTTTATAAATACAAGGCTTCTCTTTCTAATGGATCATCAAGATGATTGTAACATGGTTCAATCACAAAGAGATGGGTGTTACTTCTATGAAGATATGGGGATGTTTTTGTATGATTTATTGGTGATTGGGTGTGAGAATGAGTTGTGATTTGGAATGGATCATAGCTAGACACTAGAGCTGACTGAAAATTGGGGCGAGGATGACTGATGGTAGAACCAAGAGGTGAGAATCGATTGATGACTTGGAGAGGTGGGTGACCCGGGTAAGGGATGATTTGGGAAGGTGTATTTTTTATTGTAGTTAATGAGGGAAGCTTTCTAGTTGTTGACTGAGTTTCTTCTTTGACACATTTTTTTATCCGCCATTTTTCTGTCCCTGTAGAAATTCCTTGGTAAGAAAATCAGGAATACTATTTTCACTGCCTTTCAAATATTCAATATCAAAATCAAATATACTTAGTATAGCCTGCCATCTTGCAAAAATCTGTTTTGATGCAATGTTTTGAACATCCTCTTCTAAAACATGCTTTGCACTTTTACAGTAGACTCTTATTAAGAATTTTTTATTAAGTAAATCATCTTGAAATTTTGAAATGCATAGTACAATAGATAAAATTTCCTTTTTTATAATAGTACTATAGTTTTTTTGTGACTGAGTCCAAACTTTGGAATGAAACCGAACAATTTATTCTGATTGACTAGGAGAGATTTTTTTGTCTAAGAATACCTCCGTAACCAACTTCAGAGGCATCAGTTTCAACTATTTTGAACGAGTCATCTATAGGAATGCCAAGACAAGGTAATGTGTTGACATATAGCTTGATTTTTTTGACTATCTCTGTGTGACTAGAAGTCCAAGGAGGAGGATAGCTTTGAAGTCTATCAAACAAGGGTTTGCACTGCTATCTTAGATTTTGATAGAAATTAGCAACATAATTGAGGGATCCTAAGAATCTGTGGAGTTGGTTTTTGTCAAGAATTTCGTTTGGAAATTTGTCAGCAAATTGTATAACTTGATCTATTGGGCTAATTTGTGACTGATGGATGTTAAATCCAAGAAATCTAACATTTGTTTGGAACAGTTTGATCTTAGTGGCAGAAACTACTAGGCCATTACTCTTAACTATTTGAAGAAATTTATTTAAATGTTTCCAATGTTGTTCAATTGACTGGGAGAAAATGAGGACATCATCAATATATACTATAGAAAATTCGCTAAATTGGTTAAAGATTTCATTCATTATATTCTGAAATTTGCTAGGTGCATTTTTTAAAGCCAAATGGCATGACATTCCATTCGTAATGTCCAAAGGGGGTAACGAAAGCAGTTTTGTATCTATCACTTTCTTGGATTTATATATGCCAAAATCCACTTTTCATGTCAAATTTTGAAAAAATGACTGAGTTGCTTAATCTTTTGATTAGATCTCTTTTATTAGGGATTGGGTATATCTCGAGATAGTTTGAGTTCTTTGGGTTGCTTCAGCCGGAAGTTTAGCCTTTTTCAGCTCCTTGACCATCTTGTCCAAGGGCGGATGTATAGCTAGGCTGGAGTGGGCTCCAGCCTAGGGGAAGATTTTTAAATATTAAATATAGTTAAGTTTATTCCTACTCCAATAAATATAATAAACTAATAATAGCCCAATTTAAGTAAAGTAAATAATAGCTTTATTTAAAATAAGCCCACTCCTAATGCATATAGGAAATAATAAACATCAATCCAAACATATATAAATTTGATTAGCAGCAGAACTCACGCTAAGGTTCTACCAACTTGACCTATTCTAATCATATTGATATTGGGCTACAACCACAGAGAGCAAACATAAAAAAAATTCTTCTAGCCACCCAAAATGCCATATTTGAACCTTGAGAGCCTAGAGGAAATAGTTCTCCTCCTCTAAAAAACTATACCAACCTATCTTCAGTGGGTTCTTCAATCTCGGTAAGTTTTTCTTTTTTTTATTTATATATATTCAATTTCCAATTTTAATTGTTGTTGTTAAGTTTTTATGATTTAGGGTTTGGATGAAATTTTTTTGGAGATTGTTGATATATGTTTTATTTTTGCAACTTGAATTTATTTATATATATTCAATTTCCAATTTTAATTGTTGTTGTTAAGTTTTTTGGACAATGTGTTTGATTTGATATTTATTTATATATTGTACTTTTTTGTGTTATATTTGCTTGTAATGTGACTTTGTTTGATTTATAAAATTTTATTTACATTTTTGTTTCAATAGAAAAAAGGCTTATAATATATCTCCTCTCAAAAAAGAAAAAAAAAATTTAGCCTACCCCTATAAAAATTCCTGGGTCCGCCATTGATCTTGTCCATTCTGACATTTCCCTAGCGACGTGGCCTTTGTCACGATTCCAAGCAAGGAGTTCAGGTTCCGTATTCTATCTTTGATCAAAACCTTAGGGCGGTTCGGCTACCCAAGAGAGTCCTACCTTAGGCCCAGGTGATCCATTCTAACACACTATTGAGAGGTTTGTAATTTATGACTAGCCTGGGCCGTCCTCGTTCTAATTCAGCGCTATTTTGAACATAGAAGGCTGGACAAGACCAATGAGATTTGCTTTTTCGAATGATTTTCTTATTTAGTAGTTATGTAATTTCTTTTTTACAAAATTCCATAATCTCTTGACTCATTTGAATGAGTCGGGCCTTGGTAGGAATATTTTTGTCATTAAATTCTTTAATATAAGGAAGGTTGACTACATGTTGTTTTCGGTGCCATAAGGCATTCGGAAGATCTGAGCAGACGTCTTGTTTAATTTTTTTCTTCAAAATTCTTTATTTTTTGTTGTAACTTTGTATCTTTGAGTTGTTGTTCAATTCTTTTGAACTTGACTTCTTCTTCAAGGAAGTTAACATGTTTTTCTTTATTGTGGATCAAATTAATTGTCTTTGAGACTACGTCATTTTGAAAGACTTTTAGGACTCACAATTCGGGTTTCGTTAGAAATTCAAAGATTAACTTTTCTCCCATATGACTAGAGGTGATACCATCATACTCTACTACAAAGGGGTAGAGTAGGGCGATAAATGGCAGTCCTATGATGACTTTGTCTGTTATATCTTTCACTAGAACAAATGATGTTTTGAAGCAAACCTTATTTTGACACATATGAGCTTTAGGGATTTCATACCTTAGTTGAAGTGGTTTGCCAGAAGCAGTTCCTAAGGATTCTTTTGACTTTTTATAATATTTGGTAGGAATTAATCCTTCTTGTATGCAATTTAGGTCTACACCTGAATCAAATAGGGCTATTGTGTTGAATTTAAAGTTGTTGATAGAGATGCTGACTTTCGAATACCATATTCGAAACTTTAATTGTTTAATTAGGTTAACAGTTTTTTGCTTACTTAATCCTTCTTCATCTTCTTCATCAGACGGATATGAAGGTTTCGAATTAGAGGATTGTTCTAGTCTTTCCATCAGGCTAATTAAATCTTGTTTTATCTCATAGTTTTCATTTTGTAGTTCATGACTTATTTGTTTTAAAGTTATAATCTCTTTTTTGACATTCTTTACTTCAAGCTGTAGATCTTGTAAGGTGATTTCTTTCTTGTTTGTATTGAATCTCTCTAAGGTTTGGGCATCCTTGAGACTCGTGGGGCAATGTCATACGCAAGTAGACTTTTCCAAAGGCAACTGAGTTGTCCGAAGACACTTTTATTTCCCGAAGGCAACTAGGATTTCCAAAGACATTAATATTTCTGAAGACATCCAAAATGTTCGAAGACATCAATATCTCTGAAGGCAACCATCTCTTTTTCCGAAGACAACAAATATTTCATTTCCATAACCTATCATTTCTCACACTTTTCAACATATATGAAAATAAACATGTAACCAAACATTTAAAATCAACTCAACCCAAATCTGCACAATAAAACATAAATATATCTTGCTTGGAAAGTAAAAGCGTTAGAATAATAATTCATAAATATGTAATAAAACTCTCATAGCATACTACCAACTTTAAAACAAACATCCAATCACAAATACCTCATAACCAATTAGTCTCGATCGGGCTGGTGAGGCCCACCATCTAGGTCAATTAGGCCAGCGTGGCCCACGACCTCTGATTTCTGATCTGAAAGTTCCTATAGGTTCCGCAAAGTCTACTAAACAAGACTCGACGGTTTGGTCTCGATCAAGCGGTCGGATCTAGGTCAATTGCACGATCGGACGACGATTGGTTCCCCTAACCCTAGAATTATTGACTCAGAGTATCCGAGACTCCAATTCTCAATTCGTAAGTTCCTACAGTATCTTAGAGGTATAGGGAACAACATAATTGAAATTGGAATCGATCTAACGTTCCGAACCTATCGAACCTAGATATCACACGATAGGTGCAATATCCGTTCGATAGTCAAATGGTAACCAACTTCAAGTCCGAGCATAACGTCGTGCTCAAGACGACATGGGGAACATTTTAGGATGACATGGGCTGCCACATAAGGGCCCACGTGCCACCACCAGCTGCAAGCAGGGGTGGGTGTCTTGAGAAAATTCTGACAACATAAAATTCTCAAAACTCCCTACAATACCTATACCAACACGTTCAGACTAATAAGAGGAACAAGTTTTGGTTTCGGCCTCAGCCAAAAAAGGGTCGGAGATGGATGAAAAACAGCCAAAACCGTTGGCCTTATAGGGGTATGTTGGTTGACTTCTAAAACTCTAAAATCGATCCAAACCACCTACATAAATAGCTAGAGCATGGAAAATGGACGAAGAACCATACCTAGATCGACGACAACGGTCACCAGAGTCGATGGAAATGGCGACGGAAAACCTCGAACCCTCTCGACCTTTTCAAGCTCGCGTTGTCGCATCAAAGGGCTAGGAGGGCTGCGCTCTGGCCCAGACACGCTGGCCGGTCGGTGGTCATCATTTTTCGATCAGTCTCGTCATCGGAGGTGGCCGGACGGTGACGTTGTGCCACGTTGAAGTTGAAAAGGCGCTGGAGAGAGAGAGAGAGAGAGAGAGAGAGAGAGAGAGTGATGTGCGTGCGGGCCAACTTGTCCTACTTTAAAAATATATATATGATTTTGAAATATTTATGGTTGTGCCATTGCACTTTTGTTGACCAAAACGTCTTCGTTTCAACTTCGATTTAGGCCCACCACGTGTCTACGAACTTGTGAGCTCGAGCACTATGCAAAGGAACCAAGAAAATTTTCAAAACTAGCGCTGAACAAAAAGTCAACTCTAAATCAACAAGGAATCCTAAGGTTAAAGTCGTCTTTTCACTTTAGAATTTTGAAAATTAAATTAAATATCAGGATGAGATGTTACTAAGGTACCATGGGGGGAAGGCGAGAGATCATTGATGTGCAAGTTAATGTTCTTTTCCACTTAGCTAGATCCATTAACTGCAAGAGATTTAAAATTGAAAATATGGCTTTGCGTTTTAATACCTCATATCTATTGTAATTGCAAAAACAAAAGTTCACAATTTTATTATTTTAGTATGAAGAATTATAAAAAAAATTTGTTTTGTTTTGTTTTGTTTTGTTTTGTTTTTATTAAATTAGTTTTCTCCTCCCTTTTGTCCGTTACCTTTTTCTTCCCATTATTTCTTCATTTGATAACTGTACCGTTATTCTTTTGCAACTGAATCTATATATATAAAGCAAAGGGCAGAGAATGGTGAAACATTCAAAATACTAGAAAATGCCCTTGGTTAATGCAAATATTAAGAATTGAAATTATTAATTAAATGAGGATAATATGGTAAATCCACATTTTTTCATATTAAAAAAATTAAAATTAAAAGAAAAATCAAATAATGGATCCTATTTTTATGGAACACAACTATCCATTATCTTTTTTAATTCTAAAATAAATTTTAAATTTTTTTTAAAAAAAGCCTCTTGCAAGCGCGGAAGTGCGTGCGGAGAGTCTAGTTTTGTATGAAATAAATAAAAAGACTACTACTTTTCTTTCCCTGTTTAACTTATTCTTTTATTTATACAATTTTACCCTCAATATATAGGTATTTTCTGCTAACATAATAATTTTGTTAGGAAAGCTTAACATTTTACAACAATATTTGTTTGAAGAAATTAACAATTTTATTACTCTGTCAACATTTTTTTTTTGGTTAGAAGACGAGGCTATTTTATGTAGTTCATAACTTTAATATTTTATAGAGACCCCTGGAGAAATCAAAAGACCCTAACTTTTACAAAACAGTAGACCGCGGGAAGACAAAAATAAGTCAATAAGCGGTCCGTCTGAACCGGACCGCAACCCCACTGTCTGAAGAATCTGGACCTTCAGCTGAGGCCTTCAATGGAATCGTCCAAAGCAGCAAACTGGAAGCACTCGTTTCTCTATCTGGGTTTTCTCTACTCACTTCTCTGCTTCCTCCACAACCAAATCTCTCACAATTTACTCATAGGCCATCGGCCTGTGAGAGTTAAGAAGACCAGCCCAGATCTTCCCCTTCGCTTCCGCTCTGATGGCACCTTCAAAATCCTGCAGGTACTTCACCTGATGCTTTGATTATGTATGTGATGCTTGAAATTATTGTGTAATTAAGATGTTAAGCAGTTTTTGTCTGTGATTAAGGTGGCTGATATGCATTATGGAAATGGAGCCTTGACTCGCTGCAGAGACGTTTTGGACTCTGAGTTTGAGCACTGCTCTGATCTCAATACGTCTCGCTTCTTGAAGAGGATGATCGAAGCTGAAAAGCCTGATTTCATTGCTTTTACAGGTGCAGTTTTCTTTTTTCTTTTTCATTTCCCGTTTTCCCTGGAAATTTACAGATTGGTTTGGTTTTCTTGTTTTTAGTTTTCAAGTGTTGTTATTTGTTAAGATATTTTCTAGTTTGTTTTTACTCTTTTATTTACTTGGTGGTGGATGTTAATCTTTTGGGGGGCTAGCTATTTTTGCACATTAGGTAATCTAAAAATAAATTCTCATGCTTTGAGCTGTTTAAAAATGAAAAGATTTAAAATTTTACCTGTAAGAATGCTTGTACTCAGTCAGGCTTATTGAAATTAAGAAGTTTATGTATATTAGAACTCAAAGTTTTAAAATCATATATAAGTCAGTGTTACTGGAACACATTCCACATTGTTCTCATCCTATGTGCCATATCCTTTTCATGGAGTTTTCATGTCGAGAAGTTAAACGTGTGAAATTTGCAGGAAATAATAGAAATTAGTTTGAAAATTGAGAAACTAAACCACCTTGACTGGTTACCAAACTTCATTAAACATCTAGACCCAAGATAATATTCATATCAAGGTGCAGAAGCATGATGCTTTAAGCTAAAACTTCTTCAAGTTCTGTATCCTATCTTATTAGGTGCATGCAGCTGTAGCCTCTAATCTTCAGCTATTAGACTCTTTCCTTCTAATTAACCAGGGCCGAAGTTCTTCATACGGCATTTAAGAGGTGGGGAAAAGTTAAAAATGGGCTTAGTTCATTAGTTTGTGCATCCTCTGTATCTGGATGGTTCCAACTTCCAGTAAATTCTAAGTTATGTGAGTGTTTCTGAGTGAATGTAGGCATCAATTATCTGAATATAGGTTACTTTACATGTAGTGTCATGGCCCAACTGTATCTGACATAGTTAAAGTAAAACTAACTAAGTTAGTACTGATCCCTCTCTCTCTCTCTCTCTCTCTCCCCTCCCCCCTCCCCCAAGTATTGATTTTGACTCTGTTTGTGAACAGGAGATAATATATTTGGGTCAAGCTCTGTTGATGCTGCTGAATCCTTGCTTAGAGCATTTGGTCCTGCCATTGAATCAGGACTTCCATGGGCAGCAATTTTAGGCAACCACGACCAAGAATCTACGATGAATCGTGAAGAACTGATGTCTTTTATCTCCCTTATGGATTATTCAGTTTCTCAAATTAATCCATCAGCTGAAGATCTCTCAAATCTTGCCAGAGGAAGCAGGAAAAAAATTGATGGCTTTGGAAATTATGATCTGAGAGTATATGGTGCCCCAGGTTCCCATTTGGCAAACAGCAGCATCCTCAATCTTTTCTTTCTTGACAGTGGAGACAGGGAGACGGTTCAAGGAGTTCGAACTTATGGTTGGATTAAGGAATCTCAACTCGATTGGCTTCATGGCATTTCTCAGGGATATCAGGTATGCATTCGACATATTCAATCAACAAGGATACTATGACTGCATATTGTTGCATTTTATCTGATTGATTTCAGATTGTTCTGATTATTAAGAAACAAATTCAGAAACTTTTTACACTTGCTTTTTGAAGTGGCCTTTCCATTAAAATTCACGTATACTTTTCCCTAATTTAGTGGAAATGAGTTTTATATGTTGTAAAATCATTTTAACCCCACACTTGTAAAATTACAATTCTGCATCAAGTTGTTCGTGCTATATGTGCACCATTGCTCAGCATGTTCTTCCAATTCCCGCAAGGGAGGTTTCATTAGATTTAGATTTCATTAAGATGTTGCAGGTAACACACTAACAGTGCCATAATTGAGATCAAGATCACTCAGAAAACGCTTTTCTGCAGGATAAACCACTGGCGCTTGCATTCTTCCATATCCCAATTCCAGAGGTCCGGCAGCTGTGGTACAAAAAGATTGTTGGTCAGTTTCAGGAGGCTGTGGCATGTTCATCGGTGAACTCAGGAGTTTTACAGACCCTTGTATCCATGCGAGATGTGAAAGCTGTGTTCATGGGACATGATCATAACAATGACTTTTGTGGGGATCTGGAGAATATTTGGTTTTGTTACGGTGGGGGCTTTGGATACCATGGTTATGGAAAGGCAGGGTGGCAAAGGAGAGCAAGGGTCATATTGGCAGTACTCGGGAAGGGGGAGAAAGGGTGGACGGGAGTTGAGAGGATTAAGACATGGAAGCGTCTCGACGATGATAAACTGAGCAAGATTGATGAGCAATTGTTGTGGGAAAATTAGCCATCAGTATAATTTGGGTGTAGGTATATAGAAATTTTGGAATAGGCACTGCACTATGTTGTATATCCTCTTTCAGTTTTTTTGCTGTAAAAGTAATTGTATTTGTGTTGTATGATTATTTTTGATCCTGTAATGTAAGATTCGGGCTAAAAAGATGGGATGATCAGCAGTGGTTGTGTTGCTCAATAATCCCATATTTGAAAGAAAAAAAAGAAAGAAATTGCTCTCTCTCTCTCTCTCTATATATATATATATATAGATTGTTGATCGTTTAGTCATTTAAATGTATCAACTAAATAATGTACGGTTTATCATGAAGGACATCATTGTAGGGTCCACTTCGATTTGTATTTCACTAATCCAAACCGTCTATTTTATAAATATTCATACAAAGATCATTTTTGCCAAAAATACTTGAATTGATATCATTTGACCACTCACTTGAATTAGATATTACAAAGATCATCTTTTAATTGACCTCCTATCCTTTTATTAAAAAAAAATAAAGGATATGAACTCTTTATTTTTGACCAATTTCCCCCCTAATGTTTAAATCCTCAACATTTCATCAAATCTTCCTTTAAATATGAGAGCAAATTGGTCATTTTGTATGTTAAAAATAAATAAATACTGAAAAATAAAATTTAGAACTTTAAAACTTTAAATTTTTGAATTTTTTTCCCTCTCTCTCTCTGTGCAGAGTGGGTTGTGTGTGGTGGTCATGGGGAATAGGAGAGATAAATCGTGGGGGGAGTGGGGGTTGGGTTCTGGGTTAGACGGATGGGTCTGGGTGGCTTGCGATGGGGAAAGGGGGCGAGAAGGGGCACATGTCGGGGAGGAGGGGAATGGGTATAAGTGGGTTGTAGTGGGAAAAAGGGGCAGAGCGGAGAAGAAATCGGGGGAAGGGGGTGGGGGCGTGAGAGGAGGGGGGAGGTGTCTGTTGGTGGTGGTCCTGGGGAATGGTGAAGAGAATAAACGGGGGGATGGGTTTGGGTCAAGGGGTCCCAAGTTTGTTTTTTTGTTTTTTTGGTTCTCTTTTTCTTCGATTGTTTCTTAAAAAATAATTTTTTTAATGATTTAATTGAAAATTAGATGAAATATTGAAGATTTAGACCGTAGAGGGGAAATTGGCAAAAAAGAAAGAGTTCATATTCTTAATTTTTCAAAAAATAAAAAGCATAGGGGGTCAATTGAAAATTAGGCACAAGTGCAGGGGGCATTTCACCAATTTAGCCATTCAATTATTGTAAGTTTAGTACTTTCTTAAAGCACCAAGTTCATTGATTTGTAGGACACAATTAGATGTCAAAACGGTTTTCGATTTGTCTAATTTTTGGTAAGGATGATCTATGAATGTAGCCTTGAAAAATAGATGATTTGGTTTAGGTCATTTCAAATTAATATCCAACCTTTAAAATCTTGCAAACTTGTACACGAACTCACATAAACCTTACATATTGATCTCCCTACTAGTGCATCTGTTAATTTTTTCCGTTAAATGCTTACGTGGCATAGGTGAGTATAACTCTAATGCGGACAAGTGCTCCATGTGGACAAAAAATCATAAGAAATTCATTATGTTTTAAAATAATTAATAAATCAAATTTATAAAAAGATAAGATAACTTAAATTGAAAAATTAAAAATCGAATTAGATCACATGTTGCACTAGTAGTCCTTTTCGGTAAATCTGTCAATTTTTTCATTAAAAATAAGCACGTGACCTACATTTTGGGGGCAAATGTAAGTTTTCTAAGCCAAATTTATAAATAAAATTATTAAAAAAAAAACTAAAAAAAAACTAAGTACACAAAACAAAAAGCAAAAAAAGAAAAGCCACATCCATGACTCTCCCATTACTCATGCTTGAATCCAAATTTTGAAGTTACTCAGGAAGCATTCGTGATGAATGCCTTTTCAAACACGCGGGAGGATTGTAGCTCCGGGGGGTTTGCTCTCCTCCTGACCATCACAAATATCAACCTTGTTGGTTGCGGGTTTAATGGTAAGAGCTCTCCATGATAGAAGTATGTACGTCCGCTGATATTAGTTACTGTAGATTTCTACCAAAAGCTTCTTTTTTTCTACACATCTTTGGGGTGTAATTTATAAACTATAAACTAAACTAGGGCTGTAAACTTGGTTGAGCTGGGCCAGCCCTAGCTTGAGAGGAGTTAGCCTAAGCCCTACCTAGTTGCGGGCTTTTTCAGCCCAAAGGGTTTAATAGGCTGGGTCTGGCCCATCTTATCCTAAATAGGCTAAGCTCAGGTCCTACCCATATAGAAAAACTTAAATGAAATGAGGATAGCACTGTTTAGCTATCAACAACAAATCACGCTATGCCAAATGGAAATGTTATCACGCGTGGCATAGCGTGATTGGCCGAGGATAGCAAAACAATGATATCCCTGTTGCACACAAATGTTTCTCCTACCTAAGGGTCTTGACTTGTAGACTAGTGATTTCAGGTTCAAACCTCCATAACACCTTGGTAGTGTGTGTGTGAGAAACTCAATTTCCTTTTCGTTTAGATTATTACTTGTATTTTAAAAAAATAAAATTAATTAAATAAAAGAGTAATTAATATTAGCTTATTTTATAAATATATGATTTATTAACTTAATTACCGGGCAGGGCTCGCCTTCCCATGGAATAAAATTTAAAGCACATGTCCACTCTTTACACAACGGGCCAGGTTGAGACCGCCCTTAATAACGGGTCAAGCCAACCCATTGCCTAAAAAATAGGGTTGGGGCATTTTTACAGGCCTATTTTGCCCACTGAAGAGGGATATTTTTTGACAGTTCTCAATGAAAAACAACCATATAATTGCATAATCTTAAGAATATAATTTGGTTTTACCAATCATGGAAAGTGCATACTAACAAGAAAAGGAAAAACAATAGTAGGAACCAAAAATCTGAAAGAGCCTAAAAATATTTTTTTAATTTTTTTGAAGTTTTCCCATGATATATGGATTCACATTAATCATTCAGAACTAGGGTTTCAAATTAAAAAATTGAATGCAAAGGTGAAGAGGAAGAAGAAAACTGATAACACCCAAGTTGCCTTTTCTTTCTTTGACTGTTGTTTATAATTCATTAACTCAACAAAACAAATATAGACTAGAGCTATCAGATCCAATCAAACTTAAGATAATATATAGACCCGGCAATATTGCACACGACCCGTTAACACGACACGAATTCGCACGAAATTATCAGTATTTGGGTTGAGCTTATTGGGTCGGGTTGAAAACGGGTGAACCTGTTAGCCACCCGTTAAGCTAACGGGTCGTTTCGGGTCGAAAACGGGTTAACCCGTTACCACCCGTTAAGAAGGTTAATTTTGTAATTTTGCAAAATATTTTTCTTTTCTTTTCTTCTTCCCCTTTTCTTTCTTCTTTCCGTGTCTTTTTCTTCTTACCTTTTTGTCTTTTTCTTCTTTCCCCTTTTCCTTTTTCTTCTTCCTCTCGTTCTTCTCTTCTGCTCTGTTCTTCTCTTTTTCTCTTCTGCTATCTTTTTGTCAAGATTCTCTTCTGCTCTTCTTCTCTTTTTCTCTTCTGCTATCTTTTTGTCAAGATTCTCTTATGCTCTTCTTCTCTCCACTCAATAGACTCCGCCAACCCAGCCACCAGGGATGACTTCGCCAACCCAGCCACCAGGGATCAAGGAGGAGGTATCTAGGTCGGTCCACAGAGGGTGATTGATTCTAGAGTTTTTGGTTTTGGTTCTCTCAGTTAATTTTGAATTTTCTTTCTTCCTCAATTTATTTAGTTGTTAAGTTTTTAAGATATCTGTGAGAGAGAGATATATACTGTTTTGGGGTGAGAGGACTGAAATGAAGAGGGAAAGAGGGAAGAAAAGTTAGGGTTGGGGTTTGGGGGAAAAAAGACAGAGAAGGCGTGTTGGTAGAGAAGCTGTGATAGTTTTTTTTTTTTTTTTTTTCTTTCTGGTTTATTCTTAACGGGTTAACGGGTCGTGTCGGATATTCGCGAATTGTAACGGGTCGTGTTTGGGTCTAGTATTTGTCACCCGTTAACTTAACGGGTCGTGTTCGTGTCAACCCGTTAAGAAAACGGATTAACCCGTTAACGACCCGAAACCCGTTAAAACGACCCGTTTGCCAGCTCTAATAATATATGCGACTGTAGAGTATTTCACTTACTATGGTGGTTCAAAATCAACGGTAGTTAAATACAACAAACGGAGTTATGTTTTTAATCTTCTCTAGGACTAATAAGTTTCTGATAATCGAATTCGGATCATAATCTGATAACATGAATCTAAATGTATTTGGATATAAACCAATTCAATCTGTTTAAAGGTCTGATGGATAATACTTAATCTTAATTCTCCCAGCCTTGGGATCAGCAAGCAATCTGAAACTCTTCTCAGAAGGATTGATGGTTCCACAGCCTCTTCCTCCACAATAATCAACAATTTTAACTTTAATACCGAAATCCTTACTATACTTGCAAGAGTTCGATTTAAAATTAGAACGATAAGCATATTATAAGACAATGATCATGTAGTTTGGTGGCACTCAATTTCTACTTTGTTCGAAGATGTTTTAAATTCAAATCTTATACACGATAAATGCTCATTAATTATTTTTTATTTTTGTTTTTAAAAACATAGACATACTACACAAGATCAGTTAATATCAATAGTAATGCATATACTTAACGAAAATATGGAGATGTATAAAAGGTTGCAGTTCCCCTATACATCTTTTCCAAGACAGTGTTGTACATTATCATTGAAAATGGTCCTTTGATTGAGCGGAAAAGACTTTCCTTTCATTTTCTTGTGCCCTTTGATTACATAATTATCTACGAACTATGTATAACTATTTATCTTAATCTCAGCTTTAATATCTGCGAACCTATTCCCCTACCCTCCCTCAACTCGATCGACGTTTTCTACCACCACCACCACAGTATGTGTATGATTTAGGTATATTCAATTAAGTCCCATGATATATATGTATTTTTGTTTCCAAAACAAGAGGTATTAGTTTTTATAAAAACATTTTGTTTGGCGCAGTTGATTTTTCTAGAGTATTTGGTATATTTTCTTGGGCAGGAGAGCTCAAGTGCAACCGGTTCAGGAAGTTAATATGGAGCTAAGCTAACTAATCATTTGGGCCTACTTCACCATATCATCTTATGATTTGAACCGTTCATTATTATAATTAGGTCATCATTCAAAGATCACCCTGATAAAAAAATTTGTCAAATTAAACAACACTTAGTCATCTAGCTATAAGAAAATACACAGACGAACATAATACTTTCTAAAAACAATGAAAATATTAACGATAATAGTCAAATGGTTAAATAATTTTGATTAATTTGGCTAAACTTTTGCAAGGGTGATCTTGAAATGATGATCTAAAATTTAAAAAATTCAGATAATGAAATGATATTGTGGGGTAGTCCCAAACGAGGAATTAATTAGCATTGTATTGTCAATTAGTACTTGAGCACATCTGCAATTTCTGGCCATTGATACATGTGCGAATCATAAAGTTGTTAGTAAAGTCAAAGACAAAACATAGACATCCCTAAATGGCTTGTCTACCACCTTGTTACTTTTCCTTGTTTTCATATTCCTTGTTTTAGGGATGGAAACTCTCCATGTTTCCCTCCATGTCTTGTGCATTGTTTGTAACTAATAATCACCTTGTATACTTGTATATCTAACCCTTCACTAAGTAAGAAACTCAATTGGCAGATTTGAATTCTCTGCAAAACCTATCTTGTTCTTCTTATTATACATTCTCAACTCTCTCAATTACACTATATTTGGCATGGTATCAGAGCAATCGATTTTGGTTGCCTCTGCATAACCTTGTTCTTGCCTAAATCTCTACCTATCCTTGCCCATAATTTGCTGTTATATTATTCCTACCTCATACTTTGCCTTGCCTCAAAATTGGTCTTGATCACAAGCCCTTTTTGTGCTCTTGTTTGCTGAAGTTTTAAGCTATTTCTTCCTTTACATCCTTTTATATACTTACCTCATGGGTGACACCAACGACTCCATCAACGACTCCACGGACGACTCCTCTAAAATCGACTCCACCAAGATCGACTCCACAACACCACCACCACCCCGGTCCTCTCATGACTACTCTCCAATTACTCCTGATAAGTTGGATGGGTCCAACTATCCTGCATGGTCTCGTAGTGTTCGCTTGGCCATCACTGCTCGTCGTATGGCTGGTTTCATTAATGGTAAAAAGATTGCCCCTGCCATTGATGATCCTAGCTATGAAGCTTGGGATGAAGACAACTGTTTGGTGCAGTCATGGCTCCTCAACTCCATGACCAAAAATGTACGTGCCTTATTTGATCACTGCTCAACGGCTTATGCGGTGTGGGACGCAGCTCGGAAGACATATACTGTCACACAGAATAGCTCCAAGTTGTACCAACTCCGTCGTCAGTCAGTCACCACCTCTCAAAGTGGTGAACCTGTGAATGTATTCTACGAAAAATTACACATAATATGGCAGGAAATTGACAGCCTCCGTCCCTGCAAACATACCAATCCCGATGATGTGGCTCTTCACCAACAAGCACTTGAGGTGGAACGTGTGTACGATTTTTTGGGAGGACTCGATCCCAACTTTGATTCCGTTCGTAGTCGGATTCTTGCCATGAATCCGCTTCCAGCAGTCATTGAAGCTTATGCACTAGTGGTAGAAGAAGATAATCGCCAATCTTCCATGCTTGGCGGTGGGAGTGCAATGGCGGTCAAGCCATATCGGCCACCACACCGTACGTCCTCCGGACTTCCCCCCCGGGGTCCCAAAACTGACAATGCAAAGGGAACTGAGAAGTGCACTCATTGTGGTGGTGATCATCTTGTTGAGAAGTGCTTCAAGCTTCATGGTTATCCTGAGTGGTGGGATGCTTTCAAATCCCGCAACAAAACACCCAAGGCAGCATGTGTTATAACTACCGATGCCTCTCCATCTTCCACCCTACTCTCCGACTCCAAATCAGGTACACAACCCACTACATGGATAATTGACACAGGTGCCACTGATCATATGACTTTTGACTCTACTATGTTTTCCACAATATCTTCTAAGTCTCGTCATCCTTACATCACTAGTGCCAATGGAGTCCCCTCTAATGTTGCTGGTGAAGGAACTATATCACTTTCCCCTTCCTTATCTTTATCTCATACACTACTTGTTCCCTCCATCAATTGCAATTTGCTGTCTGTTGGAAAATTACTTGACTCACATAACTGTTATGCCACATTCTATCCTTCCCATTGTCTTTTTCAGGACCTCACGACTCACGCGACGATTGGGCATGGTAAACGAAGAGGGGGGTTGTATTCCTTGACGGTCTCTTCACCACCAAGGGCAGCTCATACTCAAGGTTCCAGCTCACAAGCTCGCAATCAACATCAGATTTGGCTTTGGCATCGTCGTCTAGGACATCCATCCTTTGGCTATCTTCAACGTTTGTTTCCGTCTTTGTTTCGTGGCCTAGATCATTCTCAGTTTCAGTGTGAAACCTGTGTATTGGCCAAAAGCCATCGAACTGTTTTTCCCTTAAGTGATAATAAAACGGAATTCCCTTTTGATTTGGTTCACTCTGATGTTTGGGGTCCTGCTAAAGTTTCTTCCAATGGCAAAAGATGGTTTATTACATTTATTGATGATTGTACTCGCATGACTTGGGTATATTTACTAGCTCATAAAAGTGACGTTTCCGCTGCAATCCGTGAATTTCATGCTATGATTACCACACAGTTCCAAGCTTCCATCAAAGTATTCCGGTCTGATAATGGTGGGGAATATGTGAACAATGTCTTGGCACATTTCTTTCGAGACCAAGGCATCATTCATCAAACCTCCACATCTTTCACTCCGCAACAAAATGGTGTCGCAGAGCGAAAGAATCGACAATTACTTGAGGTTACTCGTGCTTACATGCTGGATAAATCGGTCCCTCACTACTTATGGGGACATGCCCTTCTTTCTGCAGTATATGTAATTAATCGAGTGCCGAGTAGTGTTTTGAAGTTTGAAACTCCACTGAACACCTTGGCTCGTCATGTCTCTCTTCCTACAGTCCTCAAGCTGCCTCCTCGCATATTTGGTTGTGTTGTATATGCTCATGTTCCATCTCATCAAAGAAGTAAGCTGGACCCTTGTGCCATTCGATGTGTGTTCGTTGGGTATGGATCAACTCAAAAGGGATACAAGTGTTACCATCCTCCTACTCGTAAGCTCTTTGTCACTATGGATGCCACATTTCATGAAGATTTATCCTACTTTAAAGCTGCTATGCCCCCTTCTCTTCAGGGGGAGAGAAGGAATGAAGAGAAGGAAGAAAAGGAAGAAAATATCCAAGTCTGTGACAAAACGACCGGTCGCAACCCAGAAGCGACCGGTCGCTTTCCTGAAACGACCGGTCGCACTGACCACAGCGACCGGTCGCATTGCTCCAGCGATGATGAAGATCGACTCTGTGACAAAATGACCGGTCGCAACCCAGAAGCGACCGGTCGCTTTCCTGAAACGACCGGTCGCACTGACCGCGACCGGTCGCCTTGCTCCAGCGATGATGAAGATCGACTCTATGACAAAACGACCGGTCGTAATCCAGAAGCGACCGGTCGTCGTGACAAAACGACCGGTCGCACAGAATCCAGCGACCGGTCGCCAAGCACCAGTGAACTTCAAAATTTGGACAGCGATGAAGGTATTGGAAAATTGTCGTTCTTATTTGGTGAAGATCCCGGAGGAGACAATTCAAATGGTTGCTGCGATCAACAACAAAATACAACCCCTTCTTCTCAACCATCGGACCAGTCGTCTCGTGATGAGGAAACACTTGAGGTAATTCCCGAAGCACCTAATGCTATACCATACACTCTCCCACCTAGGACCACTAGAGGAAAACCCAAGCCTCAATATTGTCCTGACCTTACTGCCAAATCTAAATATCCCATTAATAACCATGTTTCAACTCATAGATTGTCAAAGTCATATGCATCATTTGTCAATCAATTATCTACTGTATGTGTTCCAAATAAGTGGCAGGATGCTATAACAGATTCCAGATGGGCTGAAGCAATGGCGATTGAAATGGAAGCTCTGGAAAAGAATTCTACATGGGAAATGGTCCAGTTGCCACAAGGGAAGAAACCAGTTGGATGTCGGTGGATATACACCATTAAATACAAAGCTGATGGATCCATAGATCGATACAAAGCTCGATTAGTGGCCAAAGGGTATACACAAACATATGGAATTGACTACCAAGAGACATTTGCACCTGTTGCCAAGATCAATACCGTACGTGTTCTCATGTCATTGGCTGCAAACCTTGATTGGCCACTATTGCAGTATGATGTAAAGAATGCATTTCTTCACGGGGAATTGCAAGAAGAAGTGTATATGGAACCACCACCAGGGATCTCCATGGCACTTGGTCCCAACACCGTGTGCAAGCTGAGAAAATCCTTATACGGGCTAAAGCAGTCACCACGAGCCTGGTTTGGAAAATTCACAGATTCTATGAAGCGCTTTGGGTACACTCAGAGCCACTCGGATCACACTTTATTCTTAAAGCGTCGTGGTGACAAACTTACGGCCCTTATCATCTATGTTGATGATATGGTGGTTACCGGTAATGACAATGAAGAAATGAAGAATTTGCAGAAGCTCCTTGCTAGTAAATTTGAGATGAAGGAATTAGGTGAGTTACAATATTTTCTTGGCATAGAAGTTGCTAGATCAACACATGGCATATTTCTATCCCAACGAAAATATGTGTTAGACTTGTTAACAGAAACTGGAATGCTTGATTGTAAGCCAGCTGACACACCTATTGAGCAGAACCACAAGTTAGGGATGTATCCAGACCAAGCACCCACTGACAAAGAAAGGTATCAAAGATTGGTTGGGCGACTGATTTATCTATCACACACACGCCCCGACATAGCTTATGCTGTGAGTATGGTGAGTCAGTTTATGCATCAACCAAGTGAGGCACACATGAATGCAGTAACTCGGATCATGAGGTACTTGAAGGCTGCCCCTGCCAAAGGGTTGATATTCTCCAAACATACACATATGAACCCAGAAGGATACACAGATGCGGATTGGGCAGGATCCATCACAGATAGACGTTCTACTTCTGGATACTTTACATTTGTGGGGGGCAACTTAGTCACTTGGAGAAGTAAGAAGCAAAAAGTTGTGGCTAGATCAAGTGCTGAAGCAGAATTTAGGGGAATGGCTCAAGGAGTTTGTGAATTGCTCTGGTTACGGAAATTACTGAAGGATCTGGGAATTAAACCATTGAAAGCTACAAACTTGTACTGCGACAATAAATCAGCTATCGAGATAGCACATAACCCAGTACAACACGACCGTACCAAACATGTGGAAGTCGACCGACACTTCATCAAAGAGAAACTAGAAAGGGGTATAATCAAGTTTCCATTTGTAAACTCGGAAAACCAACTTGCTGACATCTTGACGAAGGCCGTATCAAGTAAAGTTTTCCATGACTCACTGGACAAGTTGGGCATGCGTGATATCTTTGCACCAACTTGAGGGGGAGTGTTAGTAAAGTCAAAGACAAAACATAGACATCCCTAAATGGCTTGTCTACCACCTTGTTACTTTTCCTTGTTTTCATATTCCTTGTTTTAGGGATGGAAACTCTCCATGTTTCCCTCCATGTCTTGTGCATTGTTTGTAACTAATAATCACCTTGTATACTTGTATATCTAACCCTTCACTAAGTAAGAAACTCAATTGGCAGATTTGAATTCTCTGCAAAACCTATCTTGTTCTTCTTATTATACATTCTCAACTCTCTCAATTACACTATATTTGGCAAAAGTTTGCCTTGTTTTGAACTTAATTAGAACGGAAAACGTTGGAAATAAATATCTGGGGACTATCAGGTTGGTTGAGAGAGATGGAGTTAGATTTGTGAGAGGTCTTTATGAAACAAGGACTGTGAATGTGAAATGGAGCCAGAACTTGTTGAGTACGTGGTGGATCGATCTTTATATACACTACAAACTCAGTCCAAGTCAAGCAATTTACGAAGACTCAAAAAAATCTTTGAATATCTCACTTGCAATTGTGTCGTGTTTTATACTTTAACACAATTTTCCAAGAAACTTGTTATATCCGCAAGGTTTGAAAGCAGCTAAAGCTTATTTTAGCTATAGCCACTTCTCAAGTGACAACTCCAACACTCGTTTATTCTAGCTAGTCTTAAATTTTTCACCATTGGCTTTTTATTCATGAATGGGATTAGTGTACTTGACAAACGTAGAGAGCTATTTGAAATGAATAATTTTTTCTTATTTAAAAAAGAAAAAAGCTTAGAGTACTTGAGAAAAGTGTAGAGAGCAAATGAAATATTTTAAGTCTCTCCTCGAAACTTAAAAAACTGAAAAATATGGTTTTTAAAATGGATACTCTTTAGTAAGTGGGTAAGAGTACTCACTCATGCATTCGAAGTCGTATATTACCCCATCGCCCAATATATTATATGAAAGATTAAAAATAAAATCAAGAGCCCTTAAAAGGCTGTTGGAGTATGCATTTATCACAATCCTCTCCAATTAGCTAAGGAGCCAAGATAGAGAGGCTCTTTGAAGATACTAAAACCTATAGTTTAAAAAACAAGAAGAAATTTTTTGCTTCCATATTGTATTTGCTTTATCCACTTGCTCATAAAAATTTACTCGTCTCGTTGAGTTATAATATTAGTACCTGAAATGTGATTATGTAAATCAATAGTTCCACAAATTTATCAACAAGCAACGAAATTTTCCACAAATTTCCGCTTTCTGTCATTTCATTGGAAGTTGATCTAAGAGAGAGACTTCATTCCATCACACAAATTGCTTCAAGACAAGTCAAGAAAGTTGAATATTCAATAGAAAGTTGAATATTCAATCTGCTGTATAAAAGTCTTAGTCATGCATTGGGTACATTTCCGTTCAGCTTCGACCATGAAATTTATATTTGGAGTTAGCCCCTCTCATGTTTACATTGCAGCTTAGATTGCGAGACATCTTTACCAATCAAATTTTCCAATTTTCTCTGCCGACATATAGACAAGGGCTGTAAATTTCTGGTCTTCAAAGACCACTAGCACCTTTATGGGACTTAAGATGATTGACCCTTTGGCCCTCGGACCCCAAGAGACGACTGCCCCCTATACATGGACAATGGAAACACAATGTGCATAATTTTTTTGTTTCCCATGTTAATGAAATATGACAAGTTGGTGAAAATAGATGACCCAATGTGATTATGTTCGATAAACATGAGAGAAAAAAAAAGAGTGGATCCAAATTCACCATTTTATGATGATTTATTTGTCCCAATATTAAGTTTGGATGTTGGCGTAGCGTGGAATGCATGACATTGGATCCAATAATTAAGGGTTGTTTGAGACTGTTTGTCGAGATTTTAATTAGAATATTAATGATTATTAGGAATTGATTAGAGAGTAAATGCATGCATATATAGCCAATAGGGTCTAGCCCAATGAAAAAGGGCCTTGATTTGCATACTAGTGATTTTAGGCTCGAAACCTCATGACATCGTGGCAATGTATGTGAGAGAAAAACCCTCTCCTTCTGTTAGAGTATTGCTTGTACTAAAAAAACCATGCATATATATACATGCTTACTAATCTAGTTATTAATAAGTTGCCAACAAGTCCATAGATCGCACCTCCTCTCCCCTTTCCAAACTTTGACCTAATTAACCCATAAAAAAAAAAAACAAAAGTTATTAATAAGTTATATGGTCCCACTCATTAATTCCTCTTTCCTTTCCAAACTTTGACCCAATTGACCAAAAAAAAAGAATAAGTTATATGTTCCCACTCATTAATTCCTCTTTCCTTTTCCAAACTTTGACCCAATTGACCAAAAAAAAAAGAATAAGTTATTAATAAGTTATATGGTCCCACTCATTAATTCTTGATACTGATGGAAGTGCAAGAAAACAAGGGTCAATTGTTGAAGTCAAACCTCCAGGGAAATGGCTATCTTGTCACTACTATTATATAAACGGATGGCCGATCATGCAAATTCACACATGCATCTTTGCAGCACTATCAAACCAAACTTGAGCCTTTACCTTAATATTACATCCAAACTGCCCATCATGTTCATGATGAAATGCCCAAAAATTCTCTTTCTTTTTGGACTTGTATTATTGCACTACTCATGCTTCCTTCAGTCTGCCATATCTTCATCAACTTCCAACTTCACAGACCAATCTGCCCTCCTTGCCATCCAATCTAAACTCCGTTTTGACCCCACCAATATTGTTTTGGGTGGTAACTGGACTACCAAAACAAGCTTCTGTAATTGGGTTGGGGTCTTTTGTAGCAAACGCAGGCAAAGAGTCACAGCCTTAAAGCTTTCCTATATGGCTCTCCAAGGCACCATTTCCCCTCATATTGGCAACCTCTCCTTCCTCGTCTCGCTCGATCTTCGAAACAACAGCTTCTTTGGGCCCTTGCCTAATGAAATCAGCCGTTTACATCGCCTGAGGTCAATTTTATTGCATAACAACCAGCTGCAAGGAAGCATCCCTCCAACTTTGTACCATTGCCAGAAGCTCGAAGTCCTAGTCCTTGAAGTAAACAGGCTAACAGGTCCTATACCTAGGGAGTTGGGTTTCCTACCTAGACTCCGTAGGTTATACCTCGGCCTGAATAATCTCACGGGTACAATTCCTTCATCCTTGGGTAACATTTCAACATTGGAAAGATTGAACTTGGACAGGAGCAGCCTCACAGGTTCATTCCCTTCTGCTCTCCTTAACCTAACTTCTCTAGCAATGATTTCTCTAGTTAAGAACAGCATCTCAGGAAGTCTTCCTGTGGACCTTTGCCATTATTGGCCAAATATCCAATTCATTTCATTCTCTTTCAACAAGTTCAGTGGCAAGATCCCTTCTAGAATTGGTCAATGCAGCGAGCTTACGGACTTATCTCTGTCATACAATAGCTTTGTTGGAAGCATCCCAGAAGAAGTTTGGAGCTTGCAACATCTTCAAACCCTATACCTTGGTGGTAATAAGCTGACAGGTACTATATCTCCTTCAATTGGAAACATGTCCAACTTGAAGAGGTTTGCTGTGTCACACAATAACATTGAGGGAAATATTCCAGGCAATTTGGGACATCTTTCTAATCTAGCTTTTTTGGGCTTGGCTTTTAATAGCCTAACAGGTCCAATACCTCAAGTAATCTTCAACATCTCCTCCTTGGAAGGTTTAGAAATACAATCCAATGCTCTTTCTGGAGAATTTCCATCCTCTGCAGTTTTTCTTCCTAACCTCACTTCCTTACTTTTTTATACCAATCAAATTACAGGACCTATCCCATCTTATTTTTCAAATTTTACTAAGCTCACTCAGCTTGATGCTTACAACAACTTGCTCTATGGACCAATACCCATGAATCTTGGTAGCTTGAAACATCTCCAATTCCTTAATTTGGCAGGAAATCAGCTAACAGGAGAACCCGGGTTCGATGAGCTTAGATTCCTTTCTTCTTTGTTTAATTCTAGTTCACTGGAATATATAATTTTGTCTGAAAATCCTCTAAATGGCATCATACCCGATTCCATTGGAAACTTCTCTCAATCCCTCCAGGTAATTTATGCACCTGCATGCCAAATTAGAGGCCAGATACCCAAGAGCATTGGTTCCTTGAGGAACTTGACCTTCCTTCACTTAGCAAACAACAATCTGAGTGGAAAAATACCATCATCAATTAGAGGATTGGAAACTTTGCAAAGATTGTATCTTCCAAACAATAGGATTGAAGGGTTTGTTCCGAATGAGCTTTGTCACCTGAAGAACCTAGGGGAAATATTGCTATCAAATAACAAAATCTCTGGATTGATCCCAAATTGCATAGGAAACCTCAGGCGCCTTCAAATAGTTCTCCTAGACTCCAACAGCTTTACATCATCGATACCCATGAGCTTGTGGAACCTTGAAAGTCTGTTGGTCTTAAATTTGTCATTCAATTCTTTTAATGGCGACTTACCTCAAGGAAAGTTGAATGCTGTTCAAGTGATAGATTTATCTTGGAACCAAATTGCTGGAAACATTCCAAGCGTCATTGGAGCGTTTCAAAGCCTACGCTCTCTCAATTTGTCAAACAACCTGTTTGTAGGAAACGTTCCAAAAACTTTTGGTGATCTGAAAGGGTTGGAAGATTTGGACCTATCACACAACAGTTTATCTGGCACAATACCAAAGTCTCTGGAAACACTCAAATATCTCGAGCATTTGAATTTCTCTTTCAATCATCTGTCGGGACAGATTCCTTCTGGCGGACCTTTTGCCAACTTCACTGCCCAATCATTTTTGGAGAATGGAGAACTTTGTGGGAGACCAGATTTTGGTGTCCGAAATTGCACCCCTCAAAGCACTCAAAATTCTAAGGCAGCACTACATTTGTTCAAGTATATTCTTCCAGCCATTGCCTCCACGGTGATCCTTGCAGCTCTCGTTTATAGGTTGATAAAGTACCATAAAAAAAGAAATGCAGGCCTTCCAAGCTCAGTTGAACCCACGTTATCGGCGATAGAGCATAGGATGATATCATATCAAGAACTTCGACGTGCTACAAATGATTTCTGCGAAAGCAACGCACTCGGAGTAGGAAGTTTTGGTTCTGTGTACAAGGGGATACTGTCTAATGGAACAACGGTTGCTGTCAAAGTTCTAAACTTGCAAATGGAGGGTGCCTTAAAAGGTTTCGATGCGGAATGTAAGGTGTGGAGAACAATCCGGCACAGAAATCTTGTCAAGGTCATAACTTCATGCTCGAGCCATGAGGTAAGAGCTTTGGTGCTGCAATACATGTGTAATGGCAGCCTTGAGAAGTGGTTATACTCTCACAACTATTGTCTGAATCTTGTACAAAGAGTGAGCATGATGGTTGATATTGCCTTAGCTCTGGAATATCTTCACCATGGCCAAGCAGAAGTTGTGGTGCACTGTGATTTGAAGCCTAGCAATATCCTTCTCGATGAAGACATGGTTGCACATGTGGGTGACTTTGGTCTTGCAAAAATCTTGGCAAAAAATAAAGACGAAACACAAACCAGAACTCTTGGTACACTTGGCTACGTTGCACCAGGTAAAGCAAGTAATTTATTTATTTTAGTTACTAAGATAAACTAATTGTCCTTAACTTATGCAAATCTGAAATTTGATGGTGAATTATTGATCTCTCGTCTTAGATTAATTGATAGGGAATGCTAGCATATCTATTGCTCATGACACAATTTCCAGTGTTGATGTTTATGAGCTAAACAACAGGATTCACACCATCGATTGTGGAGCCCATACTAATCATCAACAACTGAGATTGTGTCACACTCGCGTGAGACTGACTCTAACACTCTAAATTGTTTTACGTGTCCACAGAATATGGTTCTACAGGAAAAGTGTCTACAAAAGGTGATGTTTATAGCTACGGGATTATGATGTTGGAAATAATCACGAGAAAGAAACCCACAGATGAAATGTTTGCCGGAGAACAGACTTTGATACAATGGATAAATGAGTCACTCCCCAACAATTGTTTACAAGTAGTGGATGCTGGTTTATTGAGCATAGAAGAGGGCAGAAACGTAAATGCCACAAAAAATATCATTTTGTCCATCATGGAAATAAGCTTGAGGTGTTGTGAACAAGTGCCAGAGGAAAGAATGGACTTTAAGGATGTGGTGACCAAGCTCATGAAAATAAAATTGGCACTTGGAAATACAAGAAATAGGGTTTAGTGTTTAGTGATTGCCATGGTTGTGCACAATTTCGTTGTTAGTTTTTGTGTATTTTTTGGTACACTTGGCTACGTTGAAACATTTATTTTGTTTGGTTCCAATTTTTTGTTGGGATATACATTGAAACATTTATTTTGCTTGGCATGATTTGATGTGAAGAACTAGTTTTTTTTTTGTTTCAAATTCCTTCCGTTCTTATTTCTTTTGGCCACCAATTGCTTCCTAGAAATTATGTATATTTTTTTCATGTTGGGCTGAGTTCTTGTCCCCTTCATTCTTAGTTTGGGCAGTAATTCCTTATTGTTCAGATTCTCCTAGAACGGTCTCCTAGTTTCTCTTGAGTTCCCCAAACCCCAAACCCTAAACCAATATGCAAAGTGTACCTCATTTATAATCGCAAGTATGGCCACCCATCCCCTTAATATTTCTCAAAAGGCCATTTCTTTTTCTTATGTAAAAGGAAATAATGGTTGATAGCATAACTATTCATGTTTTTGGTTTTATATACAAGCGATATTGGAGAAAGAGAGATTCAAACACTACATGGAGTGACTTAATTGCTGCTGACCATTTGAGCTACAAACCTCGTGCATAAATTTTAACTAACCATTGATTTTAGATAAAATTTTCTCATAAACTGTATATTTTCTTTCATTTATTTTTATTTATTTATTATATTTACATGAAATTTCCTCCACTAATTTTAGCCAAACCCAACCCAACCCAACTCAACCCAGGCCGTATCCAAACATTAAAAACAAAAAACAAAAACAAAAATTAGAAAGAAATAGAAAGGCGCTGAAGTGCAGCAATTGGAAAAGGAGAGAAAATGGCGGCAACCAGTGACGAAGAAATGGATTCTCTGCTTTCCACTTTGAATCAAATCTACCAGGTTGGTACAAATCTTCCTCTTCCTCCTTCCTTCCTGACTATCCTATATACCGATTCCGTTTGGCTGCCTAGAAAACCACGGAAAAAAAATAAGAGAAAACGAGCGTTTCTCGGCAGCCAAACAAACCGATCGATGATTTTCTTTTTCTTTCTTAATTCGAACTCAGAATTCTCAGGATTTCAAGAGTGGCGTGGCGGAGATCCAGTCGGCGAATTCCACGTGTAATGCCGAGGTCAAGAAGCGAGAAGCTCTGGAATTCACCTGCAACAATCTCAAGCAAGGCCTGTCACTTCTTCTTGATAATTAAACGCAGCGTTTTTTAGTTCAGTGTTTCGATTACTGAATTGGAAAGCGTTGATTTGATGTGATAAATGCAGAAAATGAGCGATTGACCAGATTGTACACCGAGTGTTTGAACAATGTTGCCGATCAGCTTGAACGCCGTAGCTCAAGCCAGGGCTTGAAAGAAGAGGTGAAGAGGATGAGGGAGGAGTGCCTCAGTAAAGAAGTAGAGCATAGGAAGGCCATGGAATTGGCTAAGCAAGACTGTGCTGCCAAGGTTGATGACTTGGAGGCTCAAATTAGGTGAGTTTTTCAGTGAATACCAAAATATAGTTTTTCATTGAAAAAGATTGCAACTTTAGCCCAAATTTGATACTTGAGTCTCTTTGAGGATTATTTTGAAACCATTTGAGTATAAAATTTTGGCTGACTAAATTTTGGCTTTTTTTATAGCAAGTATGCGATGTTATCAGACTGTCAAGATGAAATCTTGTCTATGTTACATTGTTAGACCGTGAATTTAAATCATTGAATATAGATGAAATCATGTTTAAAAAGTATGGTTTCAATCCACAGTTTGATGAATTTAGAATGTGTAGCGAAAGAAATTTACTCTACGTAAAATGTTAAAACTGTTTGCTTATATCAGAGGGTTTATGCTTGAGAAGGCGACGTATGAAGCAACTGTTGATCACCTTCAACGGGATTTAGCAGCTCATAAATCCCATCTGCATGTTCTAGCAAGCAGGATGGACCATGTGCAGTTAGATGTGGAATCAAAATGTGAGGTCCCAAGCTTTTATCTCTGTTAGCAAGTACCTACCAGGTGGAGCATGTTCATGTTGATCAATTGGATAATTGTTCCTTTGCAGATATTCTGGAGATTCAGGATTTAAAGGACTGTCTTGCAATTGAACAGGAGGAGAAAAATGAGTTGAGTAAAAAACTCCAGGACTTGCAAAAGGAATGTGAGTGTGAGGTTGCTTTCAGTTTCTCTTGAGTTCCCAAATTATTTTACATGTCATTTCTTGGTGGTTGTTTTGGCCTGCCAAAAACTAATACATGCTAATGATTTGTTTGGTGCTACACTCAGCGCTCGTTAGCAGATCAAAGCTCGTTGAGCAGCAACGAGATTCGAATTCAATTTGGCAGGTTGAAACACTTAAGACCAAGATTATGAAGCTGAGAAAGGAGAATGAGATCTTAAAGCGCAAGCTTCCTCATTCAGATGAGGGCTAGATGTAGATGGGTGGAAACAGTTCATAAGCCTTGTACTGTACTATATGTCAAATGCTAGATTGGTGGTTTTGTGGTGTTTGAGTGGCTCTCTTTGGCCTGCTTCTCTGTTGCACGACTTGGACAATGAGGTTATGGAAATTTGAAGTCTTAACTGGCATATCAGAGAGTAGTTGGCTAAGTGCATTAGTTAATCTCATTTTTTTAATCTTGAATGGTTGCAATAAACTGACTGTCTCTCCAAGAAAATGAACCAACACCGACAATCCCTAAGATTAAAAATGTTGAAATACATTGCAAGTAATGATTTAAAACATGTCTGGAACAAAACAAAGCATATATAGTTAAAGTGGTTAAAGAGTATTTGCCCGTCTATTATGCAGATGTGGAGGCCAGTTGGTCCGGACAATAAACCGCTCCGTTGCACTAAAATTCGAATTCCCTCTCTATAAATTATATTAATTTAGAGCAATTTCGCCATAGCACTAAATGGTGAAAAAGTTTTTAAATATGGGCTAGGAACCAAGTTCAAAGTTTAGTAAGGCCCAAAAGTATTGAGCCCAATCCACGTAGACTCCCTCCGTCCCCCTCAGTACGGCACCATTCTTCCAAGTTCAAAATCAACCAACGACTTTCCATTTCCATTTTGGCAGCCAATCAAAGCTCCAAAAGCAAAAAGCTTTCATTCTCATTTCTCCCTCAAATCTCACTCATTTTTCTTTTAATTTTTATTTTTATTTCTCTCAACAAATAAAAATAAACCCAAAAATGGGAAAAAAATCGTTGTCTTCTTCATCGCAATCGTGGTGGTGGAGAGGGTGGAGATATCTTCACCCGCAGCATAACCTGAGGAGGCCGCTGCTGTTGGCACTCTTCATTATCTCCTTCGTTGCTCTCACATTTCTGCTCTCTGGCCTCGAATCTCTCAGTGTAGAGCACCAGGTTTTTTCTTTTTCTTTTTTGAATCATTTATGTAATTATGCATGTGCACTATGCTCATGCTATATATTCAGCTATTTGTATCAATATTCCAAATTAATTGGATGAAATTACCGAGTAATTTTAGGAAATTGGAAAATGTGTGATGTCTGACGTTTTTATTTGAATAGTTAGTGGTTTCGAGGTTGAATAAGGAACTAATAACTTTGAAGAATCAGGTAAAGATGGGTTAATTAGATTAGAGTGTGGTGGAATTAATTGGAATTGAGAATTTTTTTTAGGGTGATGATTGATGAAAAATGGTAAATTGTAGCTAGAGAATGTGAAGAAGCATATACGAAGTTGGAGCATTGTTGAGGAGGAGGATGATCCTCTCAATGTTGAACGAAGAAGAGCAGTTAAAGAGGCTATGATTCATGCCTGGGCTTGTTACGAGATGTACGCATGGGGTCATGATGAACTCCAGGTATGCTTCCTGCTTTAATGTTCAATCAATGCTCCATGTAACAGATTTCCTAACATATACATTGGTTGATAAATGCGGTAACATAATTTCATTGGTAACATAGCTTCATTATTAAGGGTTTTGTTTATTAGTGGATTCAAATACTACTACTCTAGTTTTGTTTTTTATATAATAAACAAACTTTCATTTAATAAAATTGAAATGCACCACAATGGGGACAACGTGTTGCTGAATGAATACTGCAACTCTAATAACTTAAACTCTCATTCTAAACAGCCACAAACAAGAGATGGTGTTGATAGTTTTGGCGGTCTAGGAGCAACTCTAGTGGATTCTCTTGATACATTGTACATAATGGGTCTTGACGAGCAATTCCAAAGAGCTAGAGAGTGAGTTTTTAACTGATTTAATTTATCTCCCCCACAGATCATAGTTTCTCCATATGTATGGCTGACACTTAACATGTATATAACTGTAACAATACACATTCAGATTGAGAAAACACAATTGTAATTTGCAAATGGTTTTCTTGACAGGTTAGTTTTTTCAACTAGTTTTAGCTGTAATATCTGAATTTATTTTAATTATTCTGGTTAAGATTTTACTTTTTCCATTCTTGAAGTAGTTTCACTTTGAGGTGGCTAATATTGATAATCATAAATAATTTCAGGTGGGTTGCAAATTCGTTGAATTTCAACAAGAATTACGAGGCTAGTGTCTTTGAGACAACCATAAGGTTGCGTTAGAAGGTTTAATTTATTCTATATAAATACCAAGTTACTTATTTCTTTTCTCAGATGTGGGAGAAGGGGTCCTACCTCATTTGGACAAGTTCCAGAATATTGTATTACATGTCCATTGCTCCTGGTCATCTCCAGTGACTTACTCTTTTGTGGCTACTTTTGTGGAATGTAGAGTTATAGGTGGACTTCTTAGCGCATATGATCTCTCTGATGACAAAGTGTTCCTTGAAAAGGCTAGAGATATTGCAGATAGGTTGCTCCCTGCGTGGAATACACCCTCAGGAATCCCTTATAACATAATAAACTTGAGATATGGGGATGCCCATAACCCTCGGTGGACAGGGGTAAGTTCCAAACTTCTCTCTTTGCTGATTGATATTCTTAGGTTGTTCTTCCCAGACCATCTATGGCATTGCTTGCCCCTTTTTGTTTTTACTTTTTAAGTTGAACATCAAATCGTTTGTATCATTTTTATTGTTTGCTTGTGTTAAAAAATTAAAACTATTAGTAACTGAATAATATCATTCACAAGATCAAAGATGGCTCAAGTAAATTTTCAATTCTGTATTTTATATATGCCCGGAGAAGAAATGATCTATCAAATCTATACTCTTTGGTGTCTTCTTCCGAGTTTGAGCTACATGATCTGTTAACTACTAAATCTCTAAATAACCGCAAAGGACCCACTAGTGTAGTGGTTTGGAGTATTTACTCCCTCAGGCAAGGTCCTAGGTTCGAGTCCAAGCATCCGTGTTGTGTGTGTGAGCTTAGTATTGCCCCTCTCAATAGGAAAGGTCCTTAAAAAAAAAATCTCTAAATAACCATACATCTGCTTGGTGTAACCTAGGTTGTAAAGTCTGTATTCACACCAATTACTGTTTAGATTTCTGGGTTGTAACTATATGTTGCTAAGTTGAAGTAGGCATGTAAATGGCATCGGTTAAGAATCTTTTTCTAACATCATCAGATTATCTTTTTTGTTTATTTAAACATTTCCTGTTACTAGGGAAAAAGTATTCTGGCAGATGCTGGTTCAGAGCAGCTTGAATTTATTGCTCTATCTCAGAGGACAAAGGATCCCAAATACCAGCAGAAGGTGCTCTTTATGCTTTGAAAATGTAGCTCAGAACGTAGATTTATTCCTGCCTATTTGATGAATAGCATTATCCTTACCATGGACTTATTATCCTCATATCTCAAGCTAATTTCTTTAGAATGCACAAACATTGTAAATGATAGATAGAATAACCCCTTGCTTCCTTTCCTCACTATAACTGTTTGCATGCTGATATTTCAGGTGGAATATGTCATTGAAGAACTTCATAAAACCTTCCCTGCTGATGGATTGCTTCCCATATATATTGATCCTCACACTGGAATTACCTCATACTCAAAAATTTCCTTTGGTGCCTTGGGTGATAGGTATTGAAACTTAGGAATCATTGTTATCCATATTTGGTAAAAATGATTTTTTTTATTTGAAAATTTATTACTGTTAAAGGAGAGGAATCACAGGTTAGCTATGCCAGGCTTTATATGTGTGATTCAACAATTCTACTATTGATTGAGGCCTTGCAGATTCTGAGAAGAATTGGCTGTTGAACCACAGTTTATGACTCTAGCTCAAGCTAGTGCTTACTTCCCTGACCTTTGATCCTGAAACTGTATTTCGTGAATTAGATTGAATTTTTGGGGCTATTATTGGGATTCAACTGTAATGAGTTGAAATTGAATAATTATTTATAGATAAATTTTTAAACAACGTCAATAGAAGTTGAAGGAAAGTTTTAGGTTATGAAGGTAAAACCATCAATTTTTGATTGATTTGCCTAGTTGAAATATGAAGTCAAATTATGGATTGTTTATTAAAAACTTCATAGTAGAAGACCACGACAGTCATGAGTTTCACATGTCGTGATCTCTAGAATTTTTTTCATGTTTCTCAATTATAAACAAATTACTAGGGAAAAGTATTCTGGTAGATGCTTTTCTACTTTATTTATCTATTTTTGGAGAAGAAAGATTAAAAAAAAATTATTGGAAATAATGGACAAATATAAAGTAACAAAAGGAGGACCAAAAGTCCATTCTATATCTGACATTCTCAAAATTGAAAGCACATATTACCCAGTAACTTTCGGAGGGTTTATATCCATAGGTATGGCTGGCCAATTAATTTGCAAAATTTCTTTGTGGATGCAGCTTTTATGAATATCTACTCAAGGCTTGGATACAAGGGAACAAAACTGAATCCGTAACGCAATACAGGTGGGAAGCTTTAGACATCAGTTAGTATGATGCATTAGAAGTATTTTGAATAACAGTTGATCCTGATGAATAGATGTACACAATTTTGATCATTTCACAGTTGGTAATGCTGAGACATGTCAGTCTTTTGCTTTTGCACATGCCTGTTCATGTGTGCTCTCCTTCTTTTCTCTGATGACTTATGACGATATGCTATGACCTTTATTAATCTCATCTGAGGCAGTTAATTGAATCTCTGTTATGAAAAAATCATTGCCTATCTATATTGGAATCAGAGAAATGTGGGAGACATCAATGAGAGGTCTGAAAAGTTTGATTCGGAGGACAACACCATCCTCATATGCATATATATGTGAGAAGACTGGAAGCTCGCTGTCCGATAAGGTAGTGTATGAATTAGCAGAATGTAGTGTTTGTCAATTAAATTGTGAACACTTTGGAGGGCTGTGCTTGGTGTATGCAGATGGATGAATTAGCTTGCTTTGCTCCTGGAATGTTGGCTTTAGGATCTACCGGCTATGGCCCTGATGAAGCTGAAAAGTTTTTATCCCTTGCTGAAGAGGTACTTTGGAGAAAGTATTTGAGGTCATGTTTTGCTAGAGTAGGCTCAGTTTATCCTCTTATGTATGGAAGTTTTGAAGCACCTGATTAATAATTGTCATGTCACCCAAAAAGAAAGAAAAAACGTATTAAATACTATAGTGTAGTAAACTGATGCTCCATAATTCTGATTAGGTACAGGGTACACTGATTATACAAGGAGCGTAAGGAATAAATTTCTCCTCTGTCTTGCATAAAACATGTAAGAGTTATGCTTTTATTTGAGACTGAATTGAACAGAATATTCAAATATAAGGGCCCATTTGGTAAACTTTTCGTTTTTTTTTTTAGTTTTCATTTTTTGTTAGAGATAGAGAGGAAGTATATGGAAGAAAGAGAGGAATGAAGAAGGGTGAAGGAAGGGTGGTGGGAGGGATGTGGAAGAAGTATGTATGGAATGCCATATAAAATAAAAACAGTTTTGGTTTGGGGTCATATGATGTTGTACAAAAACATTAAGTCAAAAAATAATTTGGTTTAATACAAATAAGTCTACAAAAGGCTGTGTACACAGGAAAATCAAACTGAACGTTTTTCATCATTTAAGGGGGAGATTTTTCTTTAGAATCCCAAAGATTACTGCAAAAAATGATGTTATCGATAGAAAAGAAGGGGAAAAAAGCTGTTCTAGAGTGGACTGAAGATTAAAGGATTAGCAATAGATACAGGAGCGCGAAGTGTGCTTTGTCATACCTTGGCACAGTCTTCCCTAATGTCTTGGATTATCTTACCTTTAACTCTACCCTAATGTCTTGGTATGCAACCAAAATTGTTCGTCTGTATTGATTTCAAGTGTGTGTAATGTTGCATCATTCAGATTCTATCAACCATAACATTATGGATATGGATAAACCCTGCTCTTATTATATCCAATCGTTTATGGATAACTTACCCTTTAGACTGGCGTAAAATTAAAATTTCATTTGCAAATTAAGAGGATTACTTAAAACTTAACTCATAGTGTCTATAACCACCTAAACTATACAGCGCTGCTTTCAGATTGTAATCTAATTTGGCTAACAAAGTTTCACAGCTTCTTAACCTTTACTATTCCAGTTTCGACAATTAATATGCACAATCAAACGATAATTTTATCAGGTATCCAATAGCTTATGTCTTGAATTGCTATTTATCATGTAGCTTGCATGGACATGTTATAACTTTTACCAGACAACACCTACAAAATTGGCTGGAGAGAACTATTACTTCCCTGCTGGACAGGTCTTGTACTTCCATGCTTCTCGTACTTTACACTAAGATGTTTTAGTAATTTTAGCTTGATATCAGAAAATTTTGCAGGACATGACCGTTGGAACATCATGGAGCATTTTGAGGCCGGAGACGGTGGAGTCACTTTTTTACCTCTGGCGTTTAACTGGGAACAAAACTTACCAAGAATGGGGTTGGAATATTTTCCAAGCATTTGAAAAGAACTCTCGAGTAGATACAGGATATAGTGGACTTAAAGATGTAAGAACATGTCATGAAATGAATTTTAAATTATTTTCTTTGAATTCTGAGGCAGGTACTACATACAAACACACGTATAATCAAGACTCACATGATTAAATGATTTTCATCATCTTGCACTTTTATTTTCATTTTGAAAACTTCATTATGTTGCCTCCTACTGCACCCTCACTACGTTCATGCAAAAAATAAATCAAAAGAAAGTAGAAGGAAAGAAAGAAATATAAGGGAAGGTTACATATAAATGTACCGGAACCCTTTGCTACTCCTCACTCCTATGGTGTTGTAAGTGTCCATATATGTGCTATGTGGCTGGCCCCTTGACTAGACCGTGCAGTTTGGGATGGGGTTTTGGTTGCTTGCATGAATTGAATGAGAGTTCGCGCATCTGAGTTGTATTTTCAGCATGTTTAAGAGTACTCTCTTTTCAGATATATGCAGCACTAAGTTAGGTTGTTGGTGAACTTAATATATGCCATGAACAAGAAAATTTTCTCATATACCTTGATGTGCTGCATATATGCCCTGAACCACTTGTATTTCTCATGGGATATATCTTGAGATGGTTGCAAAATAAATAACCAAATTGTTAAGATTTGGACTCTCTCCTTCTGTGTTTATACATGTATATGTTTACATCTACTGAAGTATTTTAGCCAATTTTGCTCAGGTGAGTTCAGGTGAGAAAGACAATATGATGCAGAGCTTCTTCCTGGCAGAAACGCTGAAGTATCTCTATCTCCTCTTTTCACCTCCATCGTTTATCTCTTTGGATGAATGGGTTTTTAACACAGAAGCCCACCCTCTAAGGATCGTGACTCGACCTGCTAATGGAGAGACTTATAGTACAATTGGACAAGGTAGATTACAAGAAAGGTTCCATGGTAGGAAAGGTCGGTCAGGATCTAATTAGTTCCCATACTTGATAAACTTCAAGTCCATAGGTCCCCATTTTCAACCAGATTTGAAGGCAGTCAAGCAATTCAGTTATGTGGGGGTGATGGTGAATGGCTTTGCCGGAAACAGATGGACTGTTCTTCAGCTCCTACTTGGTGTGTAACTATAGACTCTAGAATATTAGAACGGGTTCAATCCTCTGTATTTCTGTTCTGATGATGTGCTTATGGCCAAAATCCATGATTTTGTTTCAGCCCTTCATTCTCTTTTCAATATAAATCCTAAACCCTATAAACCTCAAACCCTTCGATTAAGAGATTTCGTTTCGGCCATAAGCATTGTATCATCACAGAAAATTTGAGTAGATTATCCTATTTCTGTTAGAGTATTATAGCAGCATTGTTGTAGTTGCAGAGGTTTACATCTTAGGATCAGAAACATTAAGGATGCCATGTAATAAACATTCGGATGATTCAATACCATATATAACACGTATTCTGTGATCAATTGGATTCGATCAGATAGATTATGAACACTATGATCCAAACTTATGTAAAAAAAGCAAGGGATCTCAAGGCCAGTTTCTCTCTCTTTTTCTTTTTTTTTCTCTCTCTCTCTCTTTAAAGATCATCACTGTCACCGCCCCGAATAAAATTTGTAATGCTTGATTTTCTGAGAACAAAAGTTAAGAATTTAATTACAAGAAACACATGGTATATATCAATGATGTAGATACAGCTTTATGCATGGCTTTTATGTGTATAAAGTTGTACAAGAATCAAAACTGCTGATTTGTAATCAGTACATAACTGAGTGACTGCATATTTCACTACTGTAACTGCAGCCAGAGAAGTCACTTTGTTTGTTTTTCTCCCCCTTTCTTTTGTAGATAGGAGTCTCTTTGTGCTCATAAAAAATTTCCACAAACAATCCCAGTTCCCGTATCATCATTAATGGTTTTGCAAGTTAGGTTTTCGAACTCGATACCTCTTTTTAACATGAAAGAAATTAAAATATCACTCACCTAATTAAGAGCTAGTTAATAAACCTTTCATGAATTTTGGTCATCAAATAATGTGACATCTGACTTCATCATCACAGTATTTTGTTCATATATGAACAAATGAAACACAACATCATCAGAGAATGTTAATGATCAAAGGAATAGTGCCAGAGCAAATGATCAGAATTGTATATAAATAAATACTGCAAATTAATGATTAATTAATTAGGTAGCGACAAGCAGGGCTTGTGCCTGAATGTTCCTCCATTTCACACACAGGTGGTCAAATCCAAGACAAGTGGAGGCTCAAAGATAAAATCGAGAAAATTTACAAGCCCAAGCAAAGAGACATTCCCTTCAACAACCCTACCAATACCAAAGAACCAAAAAAAAAAAAAAAAAAAAAAAAGTATGATCGAACAAAGCAAAAAGCAGCCCATCCATCCCCACCCACCTCACTTGCAATGATGACTTCAAGAGTGGGAGTGGGGCTCTCTTATATATAAAAGTTCTTCAACTATCTATGCTCTCTATATATTATTGTATACTGACTCAAAAGGATCGATGATCACTAGCTAGCCCTTAAATTCCCATGCAAAATAAAAGTAGACGATATAATATATAAACTCTCTCTCTCTCTCTCTCTCTCCATAAGTATTTAAAGATGATGAAAGGAGAAAAAGTGTGATAATAGAATCTAGTACTATCTCTTGAGAGAGGTGATGGGTTTTGCACTGGCAAAGAGAATCCATGTTGGGAGCTTGAAAAGGTGAGCCAATATATACATGAGAGAGAGAGAGAGAGAGAGAGATGGGCAATTTTTACATTAGGGGGATGTGTGTGTGTGTTTTTGTGTCAGCATGATAAGGCATGCGTTCTTCAAACTTCAAAGGGACCTTGTTTTGTTGTGTGGCATCAGAGACATTAAGGAATGTAAGGGGAATTGGGTTCTTTCCCTTTGGCGTTTTCCCACGTTCCCTTCTATTCTCCCACATTCCAAAGGTTTATTTCATCTTTCTCTATAGTTGATTTATTATGTAACCTATAATAATATGTCCAATAGCAAGGAGTTTGTAGTGAGTGATTAAGAGCATTTACCTCTGCATTTAAGGTCCTACATTCGATTTTTCCCCTCCCAATATCGCTTGCATTTTTTTTATAAAAAAAGGTGCAATCTTTGTGTTTAAAGTATAAAAGCTGAATTCAATAACAATCCATACACGTTCGTGTTGATAATTTTCAGATAAGCTCTATTAGTATTTCGAAGATTAACATACTCTTTAAAAGTATCACATGCGAATGACACACAAGTTTAAACCAAAAAATTGACAAAGTTAGATTATAAAATGGTACATTGTAACAAAATTTTAATTGATCTTTTACTAATAACCCTTCTTTTTAATTGCTTTGTCCTCTTAGTGGGAATTCATGTTTAAGACAGAGAAAGGGAATTAACATAGCAGGGAGAGCCCAGTATATAGAGAGCCTCAAAGACATAAAAATGTGAGATACGGATAAAGCTTTTTTCGATTCGATCCTCTATCCAAGGATTTAAATAAAAATAAAACCTAAATGTAATTATTATTTACTGAATAAAGAGATCCAAAAACAGATGTAAAAGGTGGAAGAAAACTTTTGACTATAATAGTGGTCTGTACACTTACAGTACCTTTTTGGTCCTAATTGAATAACGTGACCTCCAAAGCTTTTGCCTCAAAGTTACTGCCACATATATATATATATATATATATATATATATATATATATAAATAAGGGGATTATTTGGTCATTAACCATTTTTTTGGTATTGTAGATCTTCGAAGAACTGTGTATTTTGAATATGGAAGTAAGAAAAAACTTTTACATTCCTGCCAATGACATGTTGTGTAAAAGTTTTGTATTTTGTGTTTTTCATGAATTATTTTTGTACATGTATCAAACTGTAATTTGCAGAAAGCAATCAAGCTAGAATTTCATTCTTGCATTAACTCTAACATTGATCACCATGATTGCTAGGGTGAGTATGTGAGCTGGAAACTTGTGATTGGTTCTCTCCATATCTCCAATTATACCTAGCTAAAATTTAACTTGAAATACATTTAAGTCTTCTTGTTGTAAAACCTACAGAAAATAGAAAAAAATTGTGTTGCTCTTTTCTTTTTCCTTATCTTATCTTTTCCAAGCACTTAAATGTATGGTCCTTGCGAGGATAAGAGGGGAAGAGGGTGCCATCATTGGCTATATAGCCTATAAATGTGTTGACTTGGCGACATATGCAATAGGTGTCCTTTATTCTGCCCCCAAAATGGTGACTGTGTAGCAATGTGATGTCTAGTAGTGTAGTGGCTGCAAACCATCCCATCTCATAGTAATTAAGTTGAAACGTCTTGAACTTAAATAGTTGGATATGTGTTTTACAACTTAAGAATTTCCATAGCTACTAGGTTCATGTTGTTCATAAGAATATTATAACATTTATGTTTTATGTCTTCATCTTAAATAGTTGAAAGGCTCGATCCTCTCTTCTTTTGATTCGAGGGAGGGAAAAATAATAGTTAAAACTTGAATTCTGACTAATAATGAGTGTGAGGAATAAGTACTCTACTATTGGAATTGTATAAGCCCTAGATCGACTCCTCTCTATTTTATTTTATTGTTTTTTTTAGAATCAACGATAAGTTTTATTGATGGGGAGAAGTAAACAAGTACAAAAACCAGGCTATGTCCCAAAGGATTAGGCAAGTACATCTCTACATAAAGGTTCGATCGTCGGACTAAACAAGTAGCCTACCCTCTCGAAGACAAAATAGGCCCTGATAGAGCACCCCTCAGTCCCCTAGAATCATACCCGAAAAAACTACTTGTTACAATCCTCAAATAGAACATCTAAACTAAAAACCTACGATTTTTCAAACCAAATAGGACTTTCGCAGTGGAGTGCAAACTTCGTACATAATGACATTACATACATAGGCATTTTATTTGTAGCTTGATTCAAGGTTTTACTTAGTACAATAGCACCAAACATTATTGTGATCGCATTAATCTATATTTCAATTGAAAGATGTTAATTATTTGCTTTAATTTAAATATTTCATCTAGTCAAACATCTCACGGCCCTCATTCTGTTTTTTTTTTTTTAAAAAAAATAGTAAGAACTATTGTATTACACTCAATCATCTTTACTTCTCATTTAAGGGTAAGAATTTTGTACCACGGGTAGTTGGTATCTCTCAAATCTTTGTCAATGTCACCCCGACTGGTCTGAATTAAATATATATAGGCATGCAGGCAGTGACATGCAGATTTTTATTCCCGTTGAGATTTACTCTATATATATGCTCTCTTTTCTTTCTTGACAGAGATCGATTGACAATATGTTGATGTAAATTTTATGGAATCTTTTCAGATTAACATCGTGTTCTTCTTGTCCCTTCAGAGACATCGGATAACACCTTTGTTTAACTCTTCTTTGCTATTGACCAAAACAAACAAACTCTTCTTTGCTTCTTCGATTCAATAATAATATAATACAAAAAATAATACAAAAAAAATGTGGGCGAAGAAGACCTAATTTTTACTATTTTGATTTGGGTCATCACCTTTTAATATTCTTCTTTTACTTTGACCCAAAAGCGCTCTCTTTCCGTTAAAGTATGGGGTAAAGGCTGAGCAATGAGCTGCATTGCCCGTTCATATTACCCCCAATATGCTTGATTGGTTATCTCTGTTGTCAGTAGCTACAAGCTTGGAAATTGGAAGCTTTACTATTTTTGGATGAATCTAATTTATGTGCTTAGTTTAATCAGAATGATTATAGAATAGTACGGTCGTACGATCACATGGTACATCTCGTCCACCCATATTTAGTGAATAAACTCTAACATTATTATTACGTACCAAGATTACATTTATATATTTGGGGGTGGTCCATGTTAATTTTATGGCATGCAATGCAATGGGGGATTCATTTACGCAACATATACTGCTAACAAGCCCCGTGAGAAGTCTATTCCAAAGCTAGCAACTTGACGCGCATTGTGGAAAAGGCCTAGTTTAAACCCATCACATACTTCTGGGCAGTGATCAGTTTGAAGGGTCTATTTTAAAACCAGCACAAGTCTGAGGCAGGTTTTGTTTTGTTGTGGCCTTTGCGCTAGCAGCTAGCAGCTAGAAGCTAGGACTTAGAGGGTATTTGCTAGCTAGGCTTTGTTTTGTTGTGTACATATGCCATCCCAATGTCTACTTCTCTGCCTTTTGTCCTTCAATTATAAATGGAGGTAGCTAGCTCAGCAGATCAGACATGGAAGTAAGCTTTTGTCCATCAATTATTATAAGCTCACAGCTGCATATCGGAAGAGTCCTAGCTACATGCCTGCCTGACCATCTTTCTGTTAGCAATTTGCTTTTTTTTTTTTTCTAACTGTCAGAATAATAGGAGAGAAAGAAATGCCCAAAAGAGAATAAAACAGGCTACATGTACAAAAATATGTCTGTCCTACTGTCATGAATTTGGGAACTTGCTCTTTTTTTCCTTCTTTTTTTTTTCTGGCGTTGACGTAGGAACTTGATTGTTTTGGTGTTTTACTTGCTCAGGGATTTGGATTGTAAGTTTTAATAGGAGATCTGACAAAAAAATAAGACAAAAAAAGAAGTTCATTTTAGGTACTAAAATCTTTTTAAAAAATTTGAAGTTTCATTCAAAATCAAGAGATAAGGAATTAGTTTAGCGCTACGTACGGTTCTCCGATTGTAACGACAGTAACATCACAAGCCTCCTCTTGTTGCCGGAATGTAAGGAGTGGTAGCTAGAGCCGAGCACCAAAATCCGATCTTCCTCTTCTTACGTTTTTTCTTTTATTTCATTTTGTTAATGTTTGATCTAAGTCAAAGGGTTAAAAAAAAATGGGAATTTTGATAGGAAAAAAATAGTTTGCTAAGGATACTCAACAAATTGTAGGACCAAAATAAGCTCTTCCTTTGGTCATCATGGCCAAAATAAGTTCATGCATGCAGGCCCTCTACTAATTTTGTTTAAGCATATATTGATTCCACAAATGAAACTTTATAACTAAGACTCATCTATCAACTCCCCAAATCCTCAATATTATAACTAAAACTTATCATCAATTTACAAAAGCTGATCTCATCCATTTGATGAGGAGATGTAACTGTTAAGCCATCTTTGGCAAGCTTGTTTTTTTTTGGGTGTCAATATCTCTAAGACTATAGTCATCAGAATCTCCTTTTCCCTTCATCGATCAAAGCCAAGGTGTATGATATAGGTGTCAGCAAGTTGTTCCATAAATTTTATGAAATTCTTTTGTTTCTTTTTGGAGCAAAAAAGATGAAAAAGGGTGAGAGAAAATTCATGTTCAAACTTCATGGGGATTAGGGAGCAAAAGAAGATACAGTGGCAGTAATGATGATATGGGTTTGGCTGTCAAATATTTGTCTATCGGCAATCGGCATGCAAATATGCAAGAGAGAGAGAGAATTGAAAGAAAATGGAGAGAAAAAAAAAAAGCAAAGAAGGGAAAGGAACATACTTTGATCAAAATACCTTTTTCTTTTCTTTTTTTATGTTTTCTTTCACTTTCTTTACTTTCTGGTCACCCACTTTAATCGGTCTCTTAGATTTCAGTAACAAAAGCTTTAAAAACTCTCTGCATTGCACTGCAGGAGGAGGCCTCTTTTTCTCAATTTCCTTTACCCCTTTTTCCATGGCTTATTATTCCATATTGCGATTTGTCTAGCTATTATACTTTGACTATATATGACCAATATTCCCACCTTAATTTATATACTCTTTGCATGGATTAGATCATTTATGGAAAAAATTCCATGAAATTTAATTTAATTTACCATCTTATTTAAACTCGTTACACACTCTAAACGTTATCCTTTTAAACTCGCATAATTTTTGGCTGAAATTTTTGACTTTATTTATACTCAACTTATCAAATTCTTACCTGATTAATTAGTTGCTCAAAGTGACATGTTAAGTTATGTTCTAACTCGTTGTATGGGACTGGGAATGCAGTTGCCGCTTATGTTGGAGAAAAACTTACTTATATCAGGGATACCACTATGACGGTATTCCGAGCCAATCACTCATTGCCGTGTGTTTTAACTTTCTGATATGACAATGCATAATAAATTTAGAATACTGCCACGGTGACATATCCCATTGCATTTAATTTAAGTTCTTCTCCTTATGTTGCTAGAAATAGTGGTTGTCATCAAGATGTAAACCTTATTACTTGTTTTTAATGAAAGTTTTTATCGCTTTTAACCAAAATAATAATAAAAAATTAAAATTAGGTGTAGTGCAAAGTGCAAGTTTGATTCGGTTAATTAGTTCAACTTCCGGCCTAAGTGCAACCCTACTAACTTGCCGGGTATTGCCAAGAAAAAGCCAAACAAATCATTTATTTATTTATGGTATTATACCAAAATACTTGTTTGCAGTTCATGCCCTATTTCTAGGGCTTTTTCACCAAATGATTCAGGATATGATTTCTGGATCATAAAAATCAAGTCGTGTTTTTTCATCCCTTTGCTTCTCATGATCGATCAAGTTAAAAAATTCAAGCACGTCTACCATGTTATAATTCAGATGAAGAAAAAGGTGGGAATAATCACATAATTATGCCACACGTGGGACTCAATTATTTCAGTCACAGTGGCTGTCTTCAAATCTCCATTCTAGACGTGCATGCCACATTATCAAGAAGGAATACAATATATATTTGTGGTGTGAGTATTAAAATAGGCCTTCTCATGAAATTTTTTCGGACGAAATTCTTTTATTTGTCTTGAGAAAACTTATTCTTAAAAAACAATTATTGATGCGTGGTTTTTGCTCAACCAATCAGGATGGGGTCAGCCTTGGTCAACTCTCCCTCGAGAGATTTTCCTTATCTTACTCGAAGTGTTTTTTCAGAGTGGTATATGTTTTGAGTCACTTGGAGTGGCCAAGTGACAACAGTTTCAATTGTCAATTCCTGCAAGAAGACAAGAAATGGTCAATGAAAAGTTGTCACGCCCCAAATTCACACCAAATTCACTAAAAGAACAATTAAGTCAAACTCATTACATTGCTCAATTTGAACTACAAGAATCTGCAAGGTTACCAAATAAAACTCTCAAATCTAAACAAATATTTCCATTACCGCATAGTGTTTGTAGTAGTGCAACATTACAATCTAAAGTCTCCCAATAACAAACAGATCTTCTTTAGCCAAAACATCACCAAAAGAGTCAATCTTCTATTCCGAGCTGATTTGAAATGGAAGGGAAAAAGGTGAGCTACAAAACTCAGTAAGCAACTATATATGGCCACAAGTGAGTGTGAGGATCACAACAATACAATATCTGAAAGTGGAACTGAATCTAGAATACAAAAAATGAAACTGAGCATTTTCAAGGGTCGTGATATAGTTCATAGTAAAATTCAGAGAAACAATAGAATGAAATAGGTTATGTATATCCTCATTAGGGTTTCCAATGAGGCCTTATTCCCATGGTGATCGCATGGCCCTTATTTCCAATTGGCCAGAGGTCCTGACTCCTTCAAAAGAATGCACAATCATTGTAATTTAGATGTTCTGAATTAACCACAAGTTCAGATATTATTCAATGTTTAATCTTGAATTCCCTTAACAATCAAATGAAGGCAAACATATTTGAATTGGGAACTAAATATCACAAGGTCCAAATAGAAATATGGTGCTAGGAAAAGAAGGAAGGCATATCGTTGGGATTTTCAGATTGATTAAGAAATTTTGAAGCAATTATGATTATGTCAAGATTTGTATTTAATTTAATGTTTAATTTTATATTTTTAAGAATAAGTTATCTATTAGGATATTATTTTCCTAAGATGATTTTAGCTAGGATTTTTATTATTTTCTTGTTAGCTAAATTTAGGAATATTCTAGAACTTAGGGTTTCCTACAATATTAGGTTTTCTTTGTTTTCTATTTAAGCCAACTCATGGTGTTGTATTTGTTAGATTATTTATCATATTTTCAATCAATATATTTGAGGTTTACTCAATTTCTTTGGTGGATTTCAGCTTGTTGGTGAATTCCGACATTGTTACTTGTAAGGTTATCGTTCGATCTCCCTATCTCTTATATCTCGTTGTGTCAGTTGGTATCAGAGCCATGTTTTGCCTGACTCGAGGTGCCTCCAATGGCTCGTCAAGACTAGGGATGGCAAAAATCCTCGCGGGGGCGAGTTCCCGACCCTAACGGTGGGAGATTTCGGGGCCAAAAGGGTAATGGGTATGGGGAACCCCGAACTTGAAAAATCCCCGATGGGTATGGGGAGGGGATGGTATTGGCATCCCCATCCCCGAACCCGACCCGAAAATATATATGTTTATATTTAAATAAATAAATATATAATTATAATATTTATGTTTAATCCTAAGTTAACTTCCCTATCCTAATTCTTCTTAATCTTCTATAGATTTTCATATTGATGTGATTTTGAATAGTTGAGTTGAACTTTATAGTTAATTTGAATGTGTTGAATGATAATTTAATATGAAACTTAATGTTAAAATGTATGATAAATATTTTTTATGCAAAAAAAAATCGGGGATTCGGGGCGGGTATGGGGGATAGTCCCCCGACGGGGACAAGGACGGGGATGCCCCGAAACCTATTAAACGGGGATTGGTTCGGGGATGGGGGCGGGGATGGAGAGCGGGGACGGGGATGGTATTGTCATACCCGGCCCCTACCCGGCCCGTTGCCATCCCTAGTCCAGACGAAGAAGATAGGACCCGTGGAGACGGGGAACCAATCACTCTTAGAGAATTTGATGTTGCAGTTATTCTATACTTCATGGGGAGTGACTGCATCGAAGGCTTTCTCCAATGGGTTGCAGACGTAGAGGAAATATTTGATTCAATAGCGATCCCAGAGGATAAGATGGTGAAAGTTGTTGCGTCCCGTTTAGAAGATGATGTCACTTTTTGGTGGGATCAATTGCGAAAATCTAGGATGCAACAAGGTAAAAATCCTATCCGTTCTTGGCATTGGATGAAGAAACTTCTTGTGAAAAAATTCTTTCCTTTTGAATATGATATATATTTGTTAAGGAATGGTTACAAGATTGCTCAACCAAATATCATGGTAAGTCAAGAAAAGATGAAGGAAGATCTCGAAAAGGAAGATCTGTGATGGATGCTGAATTAATTGAAGATCTAATAATCCACAAGATGGAGGAAGAGATTCAAGAAAAACAAGATATTGAGCCTATTGAAACTCCTATTGTTGTTGAAACATATATTTCAAACAATGAAGAACAACAATTGGATTGCTATGACATTCGAGGTATGGATAAATCTGAATTTGGAGAGGAAAATAATTCATACAAGGAGTTTGATTCTCAATTGGCATATTCTAATCTTGTTTATGGAATTAATTATATGATTATTCCATCCAAATATGAGCAAGTCCATACGCCACAAATTGAAGAGATTATCTACACATCAAGTTCTATGCCTACTCATGTTCGTTTTAACAAGAACTCGAGGTCGAGTTCTTTACAAGTGAAGGGGTCTAATGTAGGACGAAATATGGGTCAATTATGGTGTGAAAAATTAATTAAAATAAAGTGGCTCAAGGTTGAAAGGAAATTGTGTAAAAGAGGAAAATTCCAATTAAATGTCAATTATGGCGCTAGGAAAAAAAAGGAAGGCGTATCGTTGGGATTTTCATATTGATTAAGGAAGTTTAATTTAATGTTTAATTTTATATTTTTAAGAATAAGTTATCTATTAGGATATTATTTTCCTAATATGATTTTAGCTAGGATTTTTATTATTTTCTTGTTAGCTATGTTTAGGAATATTCTAGAACTTAGGGTTTCCTACGATATTAGGGTTTCTTTGTTTTCTATTTAAGCCAACTCATGGCATTGTATTTGTCATATTATTCATCTTATTTTCAATCAATATATTTGAGGTTTACTCAATTTCTCTGGTGGATTCCAGCTTGTTGGTGGATTCCGACATTGTTACTTGTAGGGTTATCGTTCGATCTCCCTATCCCTTACCCTTATATTTGGCTCCATCAACTTGTCCGGTTTGTATCAACAGTGTCACCATTCTAACTTTTATTGTATAAATAGGAACATTTGGTTGTAAAACTCAATACGAATGTTTAGTAACTTCTCATGTGTAACACATAAGTATTGGAATGATTCAAATTCTTGCGTTAACTAACACATAAGGAATAAAAAAAATTATGTAGTTTCCAGGTTCATAATCAAATACCCTCAAATTTTGGAATGAAATCAACTAAAAGGAGTCCAATTCCAATTTCTTGATTCCCTATCTAAGTTTTCCGATTCATGGCTTCCCTCATTCATGGTAAGTAAACATACCCTAAGGTCGTTTGATTTGCTGAAAAGATTTTATGGGAAATGGAAGATTTTTTCCCCATGTTTGGTAATGCTAGGAAAGTAACCATGAAATACCACTTTATTTCATTTCCCATATTTGGTTAGGAATGTAAAACAAAGTTTGTTCAAATTTCAATTATACCCATATGAAATCAAATAAAAAAATTAATGCATTTAATGTTATAATGTAATTCTAAATTGTTAATGGGCACAAAATGATCATGAAAAATGTGCATTTAATGCTGACCCATTTTCCTATATTTTCCCATGTATTAGGCAACCGTTTCCCATGCATGGACTTACCAAACATGAGAAATCAATGATTTCTCATTCCCAAGCCTCATTTCTCATGAACTAAACGCACCCTAAAAGTAATGCGAGTATAATTGATAGAATCCATGATTGATATGGGATTGACAAAATATTCTCTTAATAACATGGATAGTCTGGATGTCCAAAAATTTATTCAACTTAGGTGAGACAACTTTAGCCTCAAGTGTCCTTTGGGGGGGCGGGGTGAGACCTTTTGTAATATTTCAATGTGGGATTATAGACGTGTGGCACGAGGTGCATTTAGTTATATCAATTATGAACTAAACGCACCCTAAAAGTTGTGAAATGTTGATTACTTTTTCCCTACCAATAATATATAGCATAATTTTGAGAATTTTCTCCATGAATATTGGATTTCATATTGGTTTTGCTTTGTGAATCCAAGGAGTCTAAGCTCAGTTTTTAGTTTATGTGATAGAAGGGCTTAAGCTGCTGTTTTGGCATTCACAATTTCTAAATAGTGTACACCAGTTTTGACCATAATTTTGGCATTCAAAAGGAAAAGAAAAGGACGACGAAAGAGCTGGTCCTGAGGCAAGAGATACCACAAATTATTAACAGATTTAAAAAACAATGGAACATATTTATTTATTAAGAAAATGAGAAAAGAAAAGAAAAATAGATAAAGGAGGCAGTCCCCGAGGCAAAGGAGTTGGAATGTAATGTGAGTACGTAAAAAAGGGTGGGGAATTGGAGTTGGAATTGGAAAAGAAAAGGGAAAAAGCAAAAGATGGATTGAAGAGAGAGAGAGAGAGAGAGAGAGAGAGAGAGAGAGAGAGAGACAGAGGCAGAAGGCAGAGGCAGCCATAAACATGTCATATGATAGGATTTGTGTCCGGAGACATTTATTGTATAAAGTTGCACGCTTTCTTTTCACCTCTTCAAAAATCTGTCTCTATTCCCTATTATTTACTTTTTCAGTCACCCACTCAGCTCAGCTGTGACTCTTTGACTGGAATTGTACACATCTATTATGCTAGGCAAATCCCTTCCTCAAATATAAATATTCTACACAAACATTAACTTATTCATCATGCACAAACTTCTTGTTCAACATGCATTATTAAGGTTAAATGCGATTAGTATGTAATGTCACTATCATAACATGTTCACATTCAAATTAGGTTTTAAATGTGATTAGTATGTAAAGGTGTTAAATGTGACTATCATAATATGATTACTTTCAAATATTTAGCATATCTCAAAATTACATCTTACAAAATTCTTCGGTAACATAATATGTTTATATTGTATGGTATAGAAAAGTTTAGGGGAAGGAGAGGCTACTCCCACATCCAAGGCCATGGCAAACATGCACGCTAGAGCTGGTTGATTGACGCAAGAGACCATAATCCCCCTCTGCACCCCGGTATGGAGTTACACAAGACATTTTCTAAATTACCCACCAACATGGGACTGCTGGTAGCGAGTATCAAACTCGGTTGGGGCTCAACGCACACCTCGCACTTTACCAACTAAATCAATCCATATTGGTCATAACATGTTTATATCGTTAACTCTAACATAATTGGTATAATTTGATAACATAACATAATTGATTGTTAAGGAAAATTACTCTGGCAGTATTCATTTCGCATATATATATTTATATATAATTTCGTATTTTGGAAGATGCATTGTTCACGTGAATCAAAGGGTCCACTTGCTCTCCTTATCAAACACTGCCTATGTGTGACCCCATGCACCAACATTCTCATCTCTCTTTTTCTTTCTTTTCGTCACATTCCCATCTAGAATTCAGAAAGGTAGGGGGTTTATTTTTGTTCATCAGCTAGCAACAGCCTATGGCAATGACCCGATTTAATTTGTATTGTGTCTCTTCCTCGAAATGACCTTTGGCAATAAGAATTTTCTTGCATCATGCTTTTTTATGAGGCTATTACCTAGTTGGGTGAGGCCCTCCAATTAGGTGTCTTAGGTCAGAGCCATAGCTATCCCTATCAATCACTTTTTTTTTTTGGACAAACAGATCAACTTAATTTCAATTATCAGGGAAGAGCAAGTTGCTTCAATTCATGGGCACCATTACTTTGCTTGTCAAGAAACCTAAAGAAAAAACAAAGCAAATTGAATTATAGTAGGGAACTGTTAATAGGCTAAGAGCTCTTCAAAAAAGCAATCCGGCGCTCCTCTGGATGCAATCTCTCTTATGTTCCTCTTCGAGAAAAGAGTGAAATTACATTTTTAGAGTGTCAATAACAACTCCCTTAAAATATCATTAAATGAAAAATTCCGGTAACTCTCTTTGCATCCATAAAATGCTCAACACACCCAATTATTTTCTACTCCCATATCCTAATCAAAAAATAGGAAACACACTCTAGCACATCCTCAAAGAACCGTTGAAAATAGGAAACATTTTACCCAAGCTGTCAATATTCCACTTATTCCCACTGAAGATCAGTTTGTAAATTTGGGGCAATTCTTCTTCTGGGCAGTTTACTATTAATTCTGCTGCGAAATTACAAATAAATTATCATAAAACTGATCTTGATTCGAAGATTCTTATACAAGTCTTGCAGAAACAGATAGAGACTCCTTGGTCCTTAAGATCCATCATTGAAGATATCATGCACCTACTACAAGGCTTCCTAAGAAAGGCCATAGTTATTCAAATTCTTGTATATGGTTTAGTAACTTCCGGTTGGATATACTGAATAGGGTTAATTTTAACTTGCATGAGTGTAAGATCCTGAGAGGATCTTCGTTGTAATAGTTTTTTCAGCTTCCCAAAAAAAAAAGGAAACATTTTACCCGGGTGGTAAATGGGTGAATGAGTTACCCCGTACACTGGCTTTTGGCATGTGGGCCAAAATGTTTCACATAGTGTAGCTTGTAATTTATACTTTGTTGCTTTGTTGAAAACGTGTTAGGGAAAATGTAAACCAAATCATAAGATGACGCATTCATACAACACACGAAATTTCGTAACCCCAATTAATCTCATAAAGGGATACTTTTCTTCAAACTAGAGCAAAACCCAATTCTCACCACTTTGAAAAAAAAATAATGCTCCAATGATTTGGGCACTCCCTTTTTTTCACTAAAAAAATTAATTAATTAAAATTAATCTCTTCAATCTGGGGTAGGGGCATTGATGAACTATAACCCCACAATGAGCCTGTAATTGTTATGTAAAGCATAATAATTGCATAAAGCTGCATTATGATGAAGTGCCCCATTTGTTTAAAAATATGTGGGTGCTCATGGAAACAGACAAAAATGCCCCAAACTCATCATGTATTATGACATTTATTACTCACTGTCTTAAAAACTTTTTATCTTTATCATCACAGAATGAAAATCTCACACATGAAGTTTTCAATCATGAGATAGGATGTAAATGACAAAGAGTCATAAATTAAATATAGATAAAAGGGTATTAAATTAGTTAATTTGATTATTTTTGGTAAATGCCAACGGATTTTGCATGAGATTTTAACCTAGCTAGCTAGACGATATCTATGACTTTGACTGCAAAAGTGGTGCTCATTGTTAAAACTAAGCTCAAAAGTTCAACTTCGATCTCATAAACCTTGTTTGATCCATATCTGCTTCTACTTTTTTGACCCAAAAAGTGCTTTTGGCTTATGATGAAGCTCCATTTCTCTTGCAGTACTACTATCGTGTACACACTGCAATAGTAGTTCATTATCATTACTCTGATTTTGCTTGTAATTGAAAATAACTTCGGGCCAACTATTCGAAATCTTAGCAAAAGACTGGGATTTTTTTATCTGATGTTTGCTTTTCTTGAAAAATTACCAGTTGAAGTTAGAATATTGGTGCATTTCAATCTTTTATAAGATTGATTGAATATGCTTTCAAAACACTTTGAACTGGAGCTAGCCTCTCCTGCTTTTGCTAGCTAGTTGGGTTCAGCAAGTTTCCTTTGGCTCCTTTTAATGCAATAGAAACTGGGAAAATCACCCTTCAATATCCTCCTTTTTATCACCCATATTTAGATGCTAATCTTGAAATGCACGCCTAGTGCTCGACTATATACATGTCTTGCTTTTTTCTCCTTTTTTTTTCATCTTTTTTGTGTAAATTACAGCTCCTGTGCTTTAAATTTTCAAAATATTTCAACCAGATAGATGGCAATATTATTGTTTAAACTAGCTTAATTAACATGGTCTGTAAAATCTCAGTGGTCTCGTCAGCAGATCATTTTGTCTGTTACTAATTAATTCAACTAAGAGGTACAAAAGACAGTAAAAAAATTCAGACAGTTCAATTTGCTTCAACCTGGAATCATTTAATGAAAAATAAAGCAAGCACTATAGAACAAATAAGAGAAGGTTTTAAAAGCGAAGTGGTCAGTAAAGGGTGGTGAAAAGATGATACCAAAAACCAGTCAAAAAAGTGACTAAGTAAAAGTTATCCGGTAAGTAAATTGTTTGCATGCAGGACATGTTTGTTGGTCGACGAGTATGGCAAACCAACGGTTTTGAGTTGTTGTGAGTCTTTCATGAACAAAGAATGTGAACACATCTTCTGGTTTATTAAAACTGTAGGTTCTGCTTAACTTCATTTAGTAAAACATGAAAGTTGATAAGTGGGAGGTTGGAAATGAGATGGGATTAAAACAAAAGGTAATTTTGCAGTTTGCACAGGAGACAGAGAGAGAGAGAGAGAGAGAGAGAGAGAGAGAGAGGCTGAGAGCCTCAGAGCCTGAGAAAGAAGCAATAATGCTATGTAGGATAGCAGACAGAGGGTTGCTTTTTGGGTACTTGGGGAATAAAATGCTGTCTCTCTACGAGGATTAGCGTGAAGAGAGAGGCTCCTTTTCTTTTTCTTCTCTCTCTCTCTCTCTCTCTCTCTATGTTAAGATTAAGAACAAGCCAATATTTGTACATATCTGTCATGCATGTAAAGAACAAATGATAAACATGAGAAAGGAAAATGTGGAAGGGAAAAACAATGAAATAAATATAAAATATGAGTGTGGCCTTTTTTATCTTTCATCACACACTCAGCTGGCTTCTTTCCACCTTTCCCCTTTAGTACTGTTTTTGAATTTCTGCTGGCTCTGTCTGTCCATTCAAAGGCTGATGTGTAAAAAGGAGGGAAGCTCTCTTTCTCTCCTTGTGCCATGATAAAAATTTGAATTTTGGGTCCCATCCCATGTAATGGACCCTTTTGATGAAATCCCATTTGCATAAAAATGATACCATCTTCCACAGCAGAAAGGGCTTGACACTGTTACTATATAGTATATATCCTAAGATTTTTTTATTCTTGTTGTGAATATATATGAAGCACATTGATACTATTATCCTTGAAGTAACAAACAAAAAAAGAAGAGTAAGGGTAGGATTGAAATCTCCCTTTTGCAGCTTTTGATGATCATAATGAATAAGGGAAAAATTATTTGATATATATACAAGTGCATCATGCCATTAAAACTTACCATGTATATTGAGATTTGCAAGTCCCAACAGATGAAAATGATTATAAAAAGTTACTTCTTTTATACTAATTGTCTCCAAAAACAAAATTCTTAATGACATAAGAATGGGTGATAAAAAGATGGCGCAGTACTGTTAACTCTGAACAGAAGAGAGAGAAAGAAGCAATGGAGTGGAAATAAAAAGCTAACAAAAGCTAATCACAAAAAAAGAAAAGATAAATAGTAATAAAATAAAAAGAAAGCTCAAGAGCAAGAAGTATAAAGAAGGTGGCCTAGTCTAGCCTGGTTTTCTCTAAAGCTCAACTAAACTCCCCTCTATCAGCTGAAAGCTCTTCTTTCTAAAACTCACTATCTCTCTCTCTCTCTCTCTACTTCTACTTGGGCTGGTGGTGTGTGATAGTAGTTTGAAGCCTTCCAAAGTTCCATTTTTTTTCCTTAGCTTCTTCTTCTCAGGTTAATAGTTGGTGGGGGTGGTGTTGAGGAAGAGGGGGATTATAAGAGAAGGAAAAAAGAAACTAAGTGATATTCTGGTTCTGAAGATAAGTTGTCACAAACTAAGGGGTGGGTTGGGGGGTGGGTTTTGGTCAAGTGATGCGCTCAGGAGCTTGTGCGGTTCAGCAGACCCTCACAGCGGAGGCTGCTTCAGTTTTGAAGCACTCTCTCAGCTTGGCAAGGAGGAGAGGCCATGCTCAGGTCACTCCTCTTCATGTGGCTGCCACTTTGCTCAGCTCAAGGACCAGTCTTTTGAGGAGGGCTTGTCTCAAATCTCAGCCACACCAAACTTCTCATCCTCTCCAATGCAGAGCTCTTGAGCTTTGCTTCAATGTGGCTCTGAACAGGCTCCCAACAACTCCTGGCCCTCTGCTCCATGGCCAGCCCTCTCTCTCCAATGCTCTGATTGCAGCACTCAAGAGAGCACAAGCCCACCAGAGAAGGGGCTGCATAGAACAACAGCAGCAGCAGCCACTTTTAACCATCAAAGTTGAGTTGGAGCAGCTTATCATCTCCATCCTTGATGACCCAAGTGTCAGCAGGGTTATGAGAGAAGCTGGTTTCTCTAGCACTAATGTCAAGAACAACTTAGAGGACACATCAACCTCTTCTGTTTTTCAGTGTTATAGTAGCTCTGGTGGGGTTTTCTCTTCTCCTTGTTCACCTTCTCCTCCCACTGATCATCATCATCATCATCACCATCAAAATAATAATATTCCTGGTAACTTTTGGCAAACCCATTTCTTGTCTTACACTTGTGAGCAAAACCCAGTTCTTTTTTCCCCACAAAAGACAAAACTTCCATTGATCAACCCCACCAGCACCACTACTACTTCCACAGAGCACTCTGCTTCTAAGGAAGATATCAAGTTGGTGTTTGAGGTCTTGTTGAGGAAGAAGAAGAGGAACACTGTGATAGTTGGTGATTCTATGTCCATAACTGAAGGCCTTGTTTCTGAGGTCATGGGGAGGATAGAAAGAGGCCTACAAGTTCCTGAGGAACTGAAATCAACCCATTTCATCAAGTTCCAATTCTCACCAGTTTCTCTGAGGTTCATGAAAAGAGAAGATGTTGAAGCAAATCTTTCAGAGCTGAAAAGAAAAATAGACTCATCTCTTGCATCAGGTGGAGGTGCAGCAGGAGGAGGAGGAGGTGCTATCATTTACACAGGAGACTTGAAATGGACTATTAATGATGATGAGAGAAGAGATCAAGCCTCAACCGGTTATAGCCCAGTTGAGCATTTAGTTGCAGAAATTTCAAGGTTGGTCTCAGACTATGAAAATAGCTCAAACTCGAGCTCAAAACCAAAGGTTTGGTTGATGGCAACTGCAAGTTACCAGACATACATGAAGTGCCAAATGAGGCAACCACCTCTTGAGATCCAATGGTGTCTTCAAGCCGTTTCTGTTCCATCAGGTGGACTTGGTTTGAGCCTCCATGGTTCCAGGTAAATCATCATCTCTTGCTCTACTGTATTTAATAATAATAATAATAATAATAATAATAATATTATTATTATTATTATTATTATTATTTCATGTCTGTTTTGATAGATGATGCATAAGTCCTCCATAGATGGTCAGTTCTTGAAGCTTTAATGTTTTGTACTATTCTGTTACATGGTCTGCATGAAACCAGAACCACTGAGGCCAAGGGAGACAGATATACGAACGAACCAGCGTCCTTTTCTTTTCTCTTTGTTTTGTCAGGATGTATATAGCTACTGATCAAAATTACAGTTTTCATAGATGTTTAAGATGGAAAAAACAAAAAAAAAAGTTGACAAGGTCTGTTTTTTTTTCCTTTTCTTTTGTTAACCTTTAATAAACAAAACAAAAAAAATTAAAAAAATCAGAAACCCTGTTTACATTTCAAAATAAAGAACTTTTAAGCAAACTATTTTGGAGAACCCTTAAGAGCATTATAGTTACTTAAAAGCAAAATATATAATTTTTTTTTTCATTTAAATGAATTTGTCCCCATTGACAAGGGGCCAAAAAAAAAATCTAACATAAAAGTACAAAGGTGTACAGATGTATGAGATAATGGAGAAAGAGAATTCCATGAAACGGGCCAACAGTATTATGACACGCATGATAACACTTCCATGTGGCATAGCATTATTGAGCTATCCCCATTGCAGTTAATTTTTTCTCAAGATAATTGCATCTGTCCGATGTATACTATATTCTTTATCAAGCATGTTCTTCAAACAGTTATATTTAAAATAGAATTCTTTTTATTTAGTTTTAGATAGCTGCTTCATATTAATTAAATACTTGATCTTGATATAGCATTGACAAATGAAGCTGCTATTTACAGAAGCTGATGGGTGTTGCATTTTATATGTTTGACAGTGTCCATGACTCAAGAATAATCTTCTCTCAGAGCCCATCTGAAGTGCTAGAACCAAAACCATTCAACAGAAAGGATGAACAAGATCATAACATCACTTGCTGTGAAGAATGCACTTCAAATTATGACAAAGAAGCTCAGCAGCTGAAATCTGGCCAGCAGAAATTGCCTGCCTGGCTGCAACCACATGGCACCGAAGCCCGTCAAAAGGTACCATTTCACATTTGTGAAAGAACTTTTTGACTTATGGATCACAACTTTAGAAAAAGGAAAAAAGAAAACCTAGTGATAACTAAGCCAGCAAGATTGATTTATTATTATTTTTCTTTAATTTAATTCTGATATATCATTATAATTTTCAGGATGAAGTGGCTGAGTTGAGGAGAAAGTGGAACAGATTATGTTACAGTCTGCAGCACCAAGGAAGGCATACAGTTCAGAATCATTTGAGCTCTGCTAATTTGTACAACAATCAAGGCTTAGTTGGAAAGAACTACTCTTATGCTTCAACATACCCTTGGTGGTCTACCCGAAATGGGGTCTCCCCGGATTTGAATTCAATCTCCTTTGGTCATGATCCAGCTTCAGACCCCACCCATGGCTCTAATCTCGTGCCTCGATTCAGGAGACAACAATCGTGCACAATTGAGTTCAATTTCGATAATGGGGTTCAAAAAAATCAAGTGGTGGAACCAAGTTTGGATTCTCTGAAAAGCACTGAAGGCAAGGAAGTAAAGATCACCCTTGCTCTGGGCAACTCTGTGTTTTCTGATTCAGGGAAATCGGTGGAAAGAAAAAGAAGTGAAAGAACAATGCAGAGAGCTGACATGTGTAAGCTATTGAAAGAGAATGTTCCTTGGCAATCAGAATCCATTCCTTCAATAGTAGAAGCCATCATTGACTCCAAATCGTCCCGGCAGGAGACTTGGTTGCTGATTCAGGGGAATGACTCAATTGGAAAAAGAAGGTTGGCGCAGGCAATTGCAGAATTAGTTATGGGTTCTGCTGATTCACTTCTCCATTTCAACATGAACAAAAGAGACAATGAGATGAACCCAAGAGCAGAAGTCCTAGGAAGAGCCTTGAAATCCAATGAGAAACTTGTTGTGCTGGTGGAAGATGTTGACTTGGCTGACACCCAGTTCTTGAAATTTTTAGCCGATGGTTTTGAAACACGAAAATTCGGAGAAGTCAGTAGAAGAGAAGGGAATTTAGGACAAGCCATATTCATCTTGACTAAGGGTGACTCCACAAGATATGAAGACAAGGCAAAGTACCTGAAATCTATAATCCAAATGACATTGAAGGTTGATGAAAAACGAAGTACTAGTCCAAGTTTTGGGGGAGTTAACTTTGATCACAAGCGAAAGGCTGAGTGGGAGCTACAAATCAAGACCAAGACTCCAAGAATTGAAGAGAAGGAAGATCTAAGTGTGATTGCTGTTGAGAATGTGAATAGCAAGAAGGACTTCTCAAGGCAATCAAGCTTCAGCACCCTTGATCTCAACCTCATGGCTGGAGAGGATGATGAAATGGAAGACAAGGCAGGGGAGCTGAGCCCCATTTCAAGTGACTTGACTCGCGAAACCACCACCGATCTCCAAACCCCACATGGGTTCCTCGAATCAATCGAGAACATGTTTGTTTTCAATAGAAGTCCGGCTAGAGATCGAGAGATAAGCGAGCTTTTCATGTCCAAGATTGAAGGGTGTTTTGAAGAGGTATATGGGAAGCATAACGTGGTTAGTTTTAGTGTGGATAAGAGGGTGTTAGCGGGGATTTGTAATGGGTCTGGTTATTTTCCCAATAGCTTGTTTGAGAAATGGCTGAAAGACATTTTTCAAACAAGGTTGAGGGCGGTTAAACTTAGCGGGAAAGAGGGTATACTTGTAAGGCTCTGTTTGGGTGACAAAGAAGAAGGCATTTTGGAGGGTTTCTTGGGTTCTTGTCTTCCTAAGAAAATCCAAATTTCTTGAGTGAGAGCTATATTCTATATATGCCTCTCTCAAGAACAAAACTAGCCATATTGTCTGCTTCTGTAACAACTGCTAATTTTCTAAATAGGATGTGGGGTTTTTTTTTCCTTCTTTCTTTTCTTGTTAATTCACACTGTTTTCTCCATATTTTGTTTTTCCATCTTCCACTGCAAACTAATTAATTTTGTTCTCCCCCTTCATTTTATTTTTCACCAAATTATAAGGAACAAAGATTATCACCAAAAGCATAGCTTCTTGTGCTCTCATAGCAAATAATTCAAAGATTTCAATATATTATTGTGAAAAGATTCACACAAACCGTGCAACAGAAGTATAAGAAATGCAAAGAGAAAGAAGGAACACACTTTTTTTTTTAGGTATACTTTTTTATTTTATTTTTATATACAGAAAAGATTGTATTTCATTAAACCGAAAGGAACATTAAAAGGTAAGAACTAGCATGTTAACGGCAGTCTCATTAAAAACCTTTCCAAGAAAACAAAGCCTCGGGATAGGAAAGAGTACCACCCATGCTATTGACTAAACAGAAGAGTCAAACAACTTATACAAAAACAGACAAACCTAAAACCCAACCACAAAACCCTTAAAACAATATCTCATCACTACGTAGGTACTATCAAAGAAGTCCTTCTATGATCTAGAGAAAGAATCATAGTTCTTCGTACAAAGTCAAAAACGTAATATGGGTATCAAAATAGATCTAGCCAATCACCCAACCGCAAAACCATTGAAACACATCCCATCACTACGCAGGTACTGTCAAAGAAAGCCTCCTATGATCTAAAAAAAGCATCATAGTTCTTTGTATATAGTCAAAAACACATTGTGAGCATCATAACATATCCAACTAAACACCAACCGCCACCTCCAATTTTCTTGATCCAAAACCCCAGTTGACAAGTAAGGGAGACCAAGATTGGCCTCTTAGCCTAAAGAAATTTCCGAAGAAAGATCTTCATAGTAGGAACGTTCATAGGTTACCAAGCCCACGGACGTTCCATAGGAGAATTATTAGGGAGACCTTGGAGAGCCCTCGAGGCTGGTCTCCTCCTCCTTGTCAACAAAATCCTCGATACAAAAACTACGCTTACCATAAAAAGCTATGCCACTAACAACCCAAAGGGACAATCAAAGAAGATTGAGACAGACGGCACAGAGAATGAATAAAGAAAACTGGAGAAACCCTAACCCTAGCCGTATCTTTTTTCGGTACACTTACCCAATAAACAAAAGCAATTGCAAAGATTTCCAACAACTCTTAACCTCAAAACCCAAAACCCCAATACTCTCAAAAGTTTCTCACACATTAAAACCTAAAGCTCCCGAGTACCAAAACTCGTGTAGTCCCCAAATCTCTCAGAAGAATAGGTATTGTTATAGAGGAGCATGAAAATCCTAGGGTCTCTTTTGGAGTCCTTCTAGAAGGGGTAAAAGCGTTTTCTGATAACCAAAAACACTTCTGAGAACTTTTGACTTATGGGTCTAGAAATGCCTTCTGGAGAAGCACCTAGTATGTGCTTCTTCATGAAGCACTCCCAAGTGCTTTTCCAGGAATCACTTGGATTTCTTATGACAGTTTCAACATCTTTATAATATAAGCACTTTTGCTAGAAGCGCCTATGAGCAGAAGTACTTCCTAGATAAGCAGTTTCAAACGAGCCCTTAGTTTCTTGTGTCCATGGTAAATAGTTTTACATTTTTAACTATATAAAATGTGAAGAAAACTATATATATATATGTGGTTTAAATTAAAGGGCATGTAATTTAGGGCAAACTTTTTTTTTTTTTTTTTTTGTTGTTGAAGATTTTTCTTATTGAGAGAGGTGATATCACACTAAACTCACACACACTACAAGGATGCTAGGACTCGAACCCAGGACCTTTCCTAGATTAATATTGCTCCAAACTGTTACAGTAGTGGGTCTTTTGCAATTGAAGGCTAACTAAGTGGCGAAGAAGGGTGAGAAAATATGTTCCGATTCGGATGGATCGAAAGATCATCCTTTTTAATATCAATATAAGCAAAAAGAAAAAAAGTACTCTTTGAAGAAAACAAATTTGACTAGTTTCTCTCTCCCTCCCTCTTCCTAACTATCTAGGGGTGTGTGTGTTCTGGTGTGTACGAACCATACATATTGAATTGGTGCCGTATCATAAAATTGAAACCGTGAAATCCCAACGTAACCTTTCAGCAAGCATGCTTATTCACAAGTCACAACCACTCTTACCACAAAGAACCTTTTTAGGCTTTTGAGGAAGTACTTAAATTAATAAACATATATATAAATTGCAAATCTTTCCTTTACAAATGTAATCTGTTATGTGTATCTGTCTAGCTAGGCTATCTAATCCGCAGTCCCTCACCATCCTCTAAAAAGAGATTTGATTCCTGGGGCATTATAAATAAATTAAATTAAATTAATTTTTTGTTTAGACACTAATTACACCATTAATGGACATTAACAAACTTGAGATTTTAAAAGTATATACGGTCCTACACTTGTTTGCAAGATAAGGTTACGATGGAATACAACCATTCATCTTGTTCATCATTACATCGTAATACTAAATTACTTGTATAATCCTCATGACATATCAACTAATTATAAAGAATTTGTGAGGGAAAAGGGAAGAGAAAAAGAATGCCCATGTCCTTCGAGCAATGATTACTTTTTGAGACATCAACAACTCCCATTCATAAGAAAATAAATTAAGCTCAACTATTCTATACAGGATTATGAAAGTGGAAGATTGTAGCCTAGGGAGGTGAGTTCCACTTCCACTCACCAGTCACCACCAAGCTTTTCTCAATTACCTTTTGCTCAATATGACCTTTCTAATTAATGGTATTTTTTATTTTTAACTTTTAAAGGGAGAGAGAATCAATTATAACATAACTAGTTAGAAATAATATTTTAAATAAAATTTTAAGTTTGGTTAATTTTAGTTTGTACTCAGTTCTATTCTCAACTTTTTAAAATTAACACTTTACAACCACATAGTTACGAATCCTTACACTATTGACCCCTTCGTTAGTCTAACCGTGAAATTAACTTTCGTTTTGTTTTTTGACATAGCACTTTGTTGGCCCATTTCTTGTTTACATAGAGCGATATTGATGACACGTGGATTAACATATGTAATATGAACAAATATGAACTTTTTTTTTTCGAAGAAAACCTTAACCTTTCAGTTATAAAGAAAAAGATGAATAATGACCACGTGATATTAGTATGGAATTTATGTAAGCAAAAAATAGGCTCTCTAATAAGGGAGATTCACTATTTTAGCCAATATAAGAGCCCAAATTATTATTATTTTAAAAAAAAATCTATATGATATGGACTTTAAAAACACACCCAAAACTCATTTACAACATAACAAAAATGCTTTTAACTTTTTTTAAATTACAAAACTACCATTGATTTCTTAACAAACCCAACCCCAAAACCTCATAAAAAAGCCCAAAACACTCAATAGGGTATCAAAGTAATTTAATAATCAAAATTAAATTCAATAAGGCCAACTGTCATTTTTTGGGTTTTTTTAGGTTTGTTTATAGAAATTAAATGATGTAGGGTTTATCTATATTATTAGTAATAAAAATGGGTATATGAATAAATATCTATAAATAATATAAAAAAAAGCAGTTTGAGAATATAAACAAATAAAACACATTCTTAATAATATAATTCAAGTTTTAAGAAGTTTGTAACTCAAGTAATTATGAACACTTACTTTTACATTCGAGATTCTATGTTTAAATTTCTCCTCCCCTTAGATAATGTTTGTATTAAACAAAACAAAAAATATAGAAAAATAATAATAATAAAATTCAAACTTTAAGAAATTGTAGTGTTGTAGCATTATATAACCTCACCACCATTGTCTTTTTCCCCCTTACTCTTTTGACCACAATCAATGACTACATATGTCGGTCATTATTGCCACGAAAAAAATGAGTAATCATACAAATTTCATTGGCTTCCTCACAAAACAAATATTAGTCTCCAATCTCCACTACAAGCCAATGACACTTTATGGTTCAAATTTTTTTTCTTTTTCTTGCCATTATATATGATTACTTTGACCTAAAAGGGTTCATAATCGCAAACCATATGATTGTATCGAACGGCGGATGTGGGCACTGTCTTCTTATCGTACAACATGATCATATTTTTCATATTTCTGAGTTTATGATATGATAATTTTATTCTTGGCCTGCTTTAGTAAAGTTTCCAACTTGAAGTGTAATCAAAAGACTGGTCTATTATTCTCACCAAAAAAAAAAAAAAAAAGACTGGTCTATTATAGGGGAATGATGAACATATATTTCCATACAATTAGTGGACCATAATAACACTCACATGGCCCATACAATTAGTGGAACATAATAAGAGAAAAAGGCCCAAAATAAAAAAATATATATATAACATTATTAATTGTCAAAAATAAATTTTAAAAAATTTCATAAGATGGGGAGGGAGTCAGCAAAAGAAAGGAGAAAACACCATCACCATCTTTATTAAATTTCAGTAATAATGCCATCTCATAGGGGGAAATCAATTTGGTACCTATTGTATTGTTAAATGAGTTGATAGTAATGCTATTATATTTACAAAAAAAATTACCAGTCGACTAATAGCTAGTTGGTAGCTAACATATTTGCTAATCATATTTATGAGTCTGTTATCGAGTCATTTGTTGGAATTCGAATATGTGACCTTATCTGGCATTGGGAAGCGAAATATCGGTAAATGAAGAGTATGAAGTTTAATTGGTTGAATTTTGTAATGTTTGCAAGTGTCATAGTCTTGTTGCTATTTGCTAATCTACCTTTCACTGCTTCAATTGGAGTGTCTAAATGATTATTATTAGAAGAGAATTCGTAGAGAATCATCTCTCTTATCACCAGTTAGGTCTGGTAATGATGGGGAGTCTTATTTTCCTCCATGGTAGGCCGTTCTTTAGTAGTGTAATAGGCCCCCCACTTTTGTTTGTTCAATAATTGCTTCCGAAAGAGGCATTAATTAATATCTTCGATTATTATTAACAATGTTAAGAGCATAATAAATTTTTTTTATGAAAAGATGTAGCAAGTTAATTAAAGAGCATTTATTTATCGTCACAATAGAAAGGAACAAGGCATATAATCATTAGAATTGTACTTCATTGTTCTTTATATTATCAAAAACAAGAGGAATTTTACACTTCTCTCAGATGCATTAAAATTATTATTATTTCAATTTGCACTAATCGTTCATGTAGTTTACATGAATTTTCACTTTTGTCCTCGTAGAGCTTTCTCTTTCTCATTTTCGACTCGTAAAAATTATGTTTCCACCCATGAAATTTTAAAGGGTTTCAAAGCTTGTAACAATAGCTTTCAAGATCAAACCCTAAGAAAGTTTTGAAGCATGATCACTCAATCATATGAGCATGAAAATCAAAATTGAAAATAGATTTGGAATTCCCAAAGAATACTGTTAAAAGATCCCAAACTCATTTTAAGAAAGAACAAAGAAAGCAAAAATGAATTTTTCAAAGGAGAAGGTGTGCACAAAAATGGATGGAAAAATTACCTAACTTAAATTGGACTATTGATGGATGCCACTAGTCCATGCTATTATCCAAGGAAAATGCTAGGGAGACCAACATTATCTACTATCACAAGCCCATATAAAATTCTTAAGAAGATAAGAAATATAATACGAGGCACAAAGCACTAGCAACCAACAAGACTGCCTAGCTATTATTATTGTAGATGGCATTGGTAAAGAGAAAAGAGAAAAATTAAAGCATTGCATCAAAGCAGACGAGAGCGAAATAAATTTGATTATTCAAAGAGGAGCAGATGAATCAGTTGGAAAGCGCTCGAGTCTTGAGAGAAGGTGTTGCTAAGGCAGATGAATCCTTTTTTTATCTTTTACAAATGAGTGATTGAATGAAAGAGAAAGTGAAACTGGAAATTTCAGGAGTAGGGCTGTAATTCATTTTCCTCACTGATGAAATTTTCAATCACCTGAGTCTCCCCTTTTTCACTTGAGTTTTATGATCAAAATCTGTGGCATCGGATTATTTTTCAGTCTCTACGGACAGCCTGCTTTAAAGAACACTCATACGAAAACAAATGCACAAAAAGCCTTCACTATATAAATCACCTCATTTATACAATGTTTTTACAGGGATAACAAAATTATGGAAGTAAAAGCCTAAGGTTAGAGGAGCTGCTAAAGAATGAGAAGAAAAGGCGGATAAACTCAATAATCAGGACAAGTGGAAAGCTACTATACAAAGAATGGTACAAAAATCCCAGTGCTACTCTACATTTTGGGTATGCCTAAGGTTGTTTGAACAATATACAAAGGGTGACTAAATATTCCCACCCCCCATAAATAACTCACTTCTTGGTCTTCGACCCCCTCAATCGCTACCAACACGCCCAACCGGTGCAATATACAAAGGGTGTGCGCATATCGATCTCGAATCTTGAATTGGGACTAGGCTTGAAAAGGGATAGAGTGTGAGTATAGCAAACTATTATTGGGAAACTTGTGAACGTTGGAGGCCTATAAAGAATTGGAAAGTGTTGAATAAGAAGAGGTAGCCTTAGGAGGACCTAGAGAAGAGTTTGAAGATTCTACAATGGTTTCAAGGTCAAGTAAAGGTTTTAGTCTTCTCTCCACCTCATTGCTTTGTAGGCTTATCTCCTCCGAAACCATAGACAAAGCAGAGTTGCAAGATTCTTCATCCCTGAATGCTAGGGTCCATCTGCCATCAACCAAAGCTTTTGTCTTCGCTTTCCCATAGGCACCATATCTAGCAGGTTCCACAAAGGGGAAAGTGGATGGACGGATCCGCAAGTGCATCCATCTTGAATGCTTATCGTCAACTTTTGGCTGAAAGCAATGACAAGAAAAGATTAGATATATGTGAAACTATAGCAGTCTGAAATTATTCAAAATAATAAATAAACTAAGTCGTTATTACAAACCTTCCACAGAAAACATCTGGTACTGTTTACCAATATGAACTGTAAAGAGAGTACCGCAGAAATAATATACATACTAAACATATTCTAAGCTTAAGAAAACCATAAGATTGAATATAAACAAACGCAAAGGAAGCATTGATGCTATAAATGCTACACAAAAATGTGAAATCAAAATAGGAAAGCTATAAACATACATCGGAACCAGCCAAAGGTGCAACCATACGGACAACTCCATAAGGCTCCTTTAAGGGTAACTCTTCAGCTAAAACAACCCACCCAGATGCACCCAAAGAGATCGCTAGAAAGCAAAAATGACGTTCTTTGCCCCTCTCAAACGCAATTCTACAAGGCACAGCATCAACTGCATATGGCAGCAACAGAAATTAATCAAGAAATACTCCATGTTGAGTTAAAGAAATAAAATATTTTATATGAAGTTGAAGTGTATGATGGCTGTCAGAAAATTAAATTAGCATGTACAGGTCATATGTACTAATACTATTAAACTTTCTTACAGTTACAAATATGTGCAGGATAGAGAACTAACCAAGCCTTAGCTCAGTGCCAAGCTTTGGACCTGAGGAATCTACACCAGCACTTTGTGCACGGGAATTTTCAAAAACATCAGCTGGAGGGTTAATAGGAGGTTTCTCAGGCAAGGATCTACCAACGGAGAAAATTTGAAGTTGATGTTGAAGCACAAATACCTGAAGTATGATAAAGATTAGCCGCCAGAACAATGTTTCAGGTATCACAAGGGGCTACATAAGACAAATGCATCTGACGTGCTTATGTATTTGATAGATAAACTATAACGTTCTCGTTTTACTTCTTTATTCAAGATTCACAGGCCAATGACAAAAATACTGATATTGAGCTTCATGGATGCGCCAGTATAATCGTCTATCTGACAACATCGTATAAATTTTATAGAGTACCAACGCAAACCTTGACCAATTCACACATCCTTTGACCAGCAGCAAATGATGAATCACTTGTTATACCATCTGTTAGGAAAACAGAGACATTAATTCAATGTCTCCTTAAAACAACATTGGAGGTTTCAAAATCCTTCAATTAAATATCCACAACAGGTCTCCATCCTACCTTCAGAAGAGAACTTCTGAGATGATAACAGAATGCACTTGGGCTCTTTCCGAGGGGAGGAGGCCTCTATTGCTACAAGTTTCCAGAAAAACATCAATAAAACATTTAAAAAACCAACTCATAATTCATAGAAATTTTTTTTTGAATTACCTCTCTTGCACCTTTTCCATTCATCACAGAGAATTGTAATAAGTAGATCTGGCCAGATTCCTCTGGTCTCTTTGAGAAGAGCACTAGCACAGTTCTTATACGAATCCTGTATGAGAAAAAGAATATTTGTACACAATATGTTTAAGTATTTTATCTGGAAAGTTTGGAAAATATGGACTCTACTTAGATGCAATAAGAATTCACAGAGAGGTTTTTTTCTTGTTGAGCCTATGCATTGTTGTTCTTTTCATGTGGGGAGGTCTACATCTATGCTCCATGGGCGGAACATAAAAATGTAAAAACAATGTCTAGGATCAAGATCCCTTCCAGATCAAAAAGTAGAAGAAACATTGGCCTACATAGGCCTTAAAAGACACATTTCTATTAATAATTTTAATACTTTCAAGAAATATTGTCCACTCCCTTAATTGGCATCTCCTAAATCTATAAGGCCTGCAAGATAGTACAAAACCACAAATAAGAGTACAAAGGGTCCCCATGCCAAAAAAGGAAATAAGTCTTACGAGCATAAATTTTAAAAACCTTGCCAAACAGGACACAACAAAATTATAAACAATAGAAACATATATGAAAGAAAGACGATAAAAAAACAGAGTTCATACCAAAAAGAGGGCATCAATAGATGGTTCCATTAACCCAATTCAAACAAAGTACATGAAACTGTTAAGACTGCCATGTCCTAGCTAGTACCTAAATTCTTATCCACTAAAACATGAACTTTAGTCGTATACCAACAGAAGTACCATACATATAATATGGGGTTCTTTATAAACCTAAATAACGAACACAGATAATATGCTATTCTTCTACTATTCTGTCTGTCGTAAGAAATAAGCTTACATTCAGCAACTTGAGATGATGGCTGTTAAATTCTGCCTGGCTATAAGGAAGTAACTGGCGCAAAAGCCAACCACCATCCCATAATGTCTCTGCAGATATATTTGAACGGCAAAAAAGACTAACCAATGCGTCAAGCACCTAGGCAAACATACCAAGAAATATATTAGGGTCGCAAATTTTAAACAGACAACACTGTTCCATTTCAGTTGAATGATACAAGGGGAAAGAAAAAAGGGTCTGCGTGATGTAAGAGAGAGAGAGAGAGAACACAGATGTGCTTAGTAATTGTATAAAGAGTAAACTGTCATTTTACCCCTTAAACTATCACTAGATTGTGAATATACACCCAAGACAATTTTTTTCCGGTAAATTAATGACTTGCTATATATTCAGGACTTGCCGTCAACTTTCACAAAGTCCATCTAATTTGCCATCAACAAGTGTCATGTGCACAGCAGGTGGTCACTTTTTGAGGGCAAATCATTTTACAAGATAAAATAACTGTTAAACAAAAAAAAAACAAAAACAAAAAACATAACTCATCTTATCCCCTGAGAACTTCCCCAACCCCGACAACCATCCCATTCCTAGAATTACCTGGAATCTGTGTACGCGAGGGCTAGCTCTCACTTCCAGAGAAGAACACGCAACTCCATACTGCTCCTGTAAGTTAGAAAAGGTTAACCAACAAATGAAGAATTTATAATGATAGGCAACAACTAACAATGAAAACAAGCTAAAAACTTAAAGAAAATGGAACATTCTAGAACTCGAAACCTTAAATTTTTATTAGCTATGAAAAAGATAAATAACCATAATAATGATTAACCCAAACTGTTGATTCATTGACACAACTTGAAAGCTTGGAACCAGTTCCGTAAAATAATTGGCACTCAAGGAAATGTTAGCCTCTGGAAAGACACGTAGTTACAGTCATCGACAAATCCCTATTACAGGAAGACATGTAGTTACAGTCACTCAAGGAAATGTTAGCCTCTGGAAAGAAGGTGGATGAGCACACATTTGGGCCTGGAATCGATGAAATTCGGGGAAAACTTGGAACCCCCCGGGTGGTTACATTTTGGTGCATAATAGGGGTAAGAGGAATAGACAACAATATAAACACCGTATTTAAAGAATATGTGTGCACACACAGAATGTAGTGTTCAGTTAAATGGTTTACGAACACGATAGCACTTTCACTCCAAGGGAATGCAATATGGATAACTTCTACACCCATGGATCTGTGTAAAAAGTTGACTTACAATTTTCAAACTGACAAAGTTACTATGGTAAAATAAAACGACTAAACTTTGCCATTCGTTCCCACAAAAAAAAAGGGTAAACGCTTTGTGTCTTTTCTAAAGAAGAGATTCAATGAGTGCAATGAATGGTTCAGTAAACGTAGCTCTCTCTGGAATACTCTTTTGCAAGCAAGGAAGAAGGATGGCCACATGTTTACTGTAAAAAAATTATTACCTTAAGCTTTCGTAGACAGCTATCAAGTTCACTACCAAATTCGATACCATCTCTCGATGAGCCACTTTCTGAAGAAAATAGTTGCTCTTCACCTAAGCCTTCACCAACCAAAGCTTGCTGCAAGAATGCAACAAGAAAACAAGAAATTCAATTAAATTTCAAACTACACAATGCAACAACATTTTCAATCATATAAATTAGTTGACAGTGCAGATCTAAATAAAACCATCAAAACCCAAAAACAAAACATGGATAAAGACACCAGAAGAATAACTACAAATTGTGGCAAAGCATTGCTCTAGGCATGAGTTATAACTTATAAGACCAAAAAAATGTTGGAAAAAATCTCAGGCTCATATCAAGTAGGAAAAACTATACATGCAGCTACCCCAATTCTCTGCTTAACTTAAATAATCCCTCAGTATGCAAATCACTTGGACATCCTTTGAGCTATCATTTTCTTTATTTATAATTATAACTCTTGTGACTCAATAAGGGGATAAATGACAAGAGTCGCAAATGGAAAAGAGGAAATTAAGGTTCTGTAACATTTTCAAAAACCGTTTCTGCAAAAATGAAAACGAAAAAACAAATTTGTATTTTCAAGATTTGAAAATGCGTCTGGTAACTTCATCCAAGACAATTTCAGAAAACAAAAACAGTGAAATCTGGTACCAAAATGTGAAAATAACAGAAATTGTGAAGAAAAAAGCGACCCCTCTCCATTAATACCAGTATTTTAAAATGATAAATATGCGCGCACACAAAATTTCACAAAATTCACCTAAAATTATTCCAAAACTCTATTCGTTTTTTCATTCATAAAAAGAATTGTATCCCCATATTTTCCTTCTTCAAAACTATAATCCGAACCAAATTTATTTATTTTCCAGTAAATAATAAAAACAAAAGTCTCATTATCTTCTCTCTTCACTTTCAAGGTCTAACCCTCCCTCTCTCTCTTCACTTTCAAGGTCTACCCCTCTCTTCATTGTCTCTATCTAACCCCGTCTCTCTTCATTTTCATTGACTAGAATGCCTCTCGGATCTCAATGAAAAGCCTCTCGTTCTTTTTTGTGCCTCATGATCAAAAATTCAGGATGATATTCTCCGTCCACCACAAAATTAGATTAGATGGGTTTTCTGAAGGTCACCCTTCTGGTCTTTGATTTCATTGTTTTTGTCTCTATGGAGGTTGAACAGAGAGAATTTCTGAAGAGACCAAAACAGCGCAAATGAATGTGAGAGAGAGATTGTGAATCCACATATATAAATCCATCAAATAAAAATAGGAAATTGGAATCCTTGAACAATCTCTATTTCACCAAAGAAGAGTGACGCGAAGAGAGTGAAAAAGGCGTAGGAAAAGAGAGCCAAACGGAATTCTGACTCTCCATCTTTTCACCTTCTAATCTCGCATTCTGAAAACATTTTCAAAAACAACGAAAATGTCCCAGGGATGTTGGGGAATCTCTTTTCTAAATTTTATTTTCCGCATTTTCTAAATCTGCTTACTGAATGCATATCTCAGCGGTTTTAAAAACAAAAACGAAAAACGGTACCGAACATTGGCCTATGTAATTGACAGTACTTTAGTTTTATTTTTTGTCCATACAGCTCTGATCCATTTCTAACCAAGGAATTCAAACAATAAGATTGCTATATCTCGTTGTTCACTAAATTGTCAAAATTAGGTCATATCGAGAAAGCATCTATGGACGAAAAATAAAATTATTGCTTAAAAGAAGCGGAACAGGGGAAGCTTAGATCGAACAGTACCCATAGAGAAAATAAAAGGCACTGGACATATGAATGCACAGACAACACCATTAACTCAAGGAAGTCTTGTGTAATCTGGGAAAACTAATTGGGGTGTACCTAAGAACCAAATAAACTGCTAAAGCCAACCATTCCAAACTAAAGTGACCAGTTTGGTTCTGTTTTCAAAATTTATTAGGGTTTATTTGATTTTTAAAATTCCAAAATTTGGTTTAGTTTTGGTCTTCAAAAATTTGAAAACTATATTATCAAACCGACCCAAAGGATGCTAAACCAGACCCTTTGCCATCCACATGTCATCTAAGTCCTTGAATGACAAAGTTATCAACCATTCTATTCTAATAATTCTTTTGTTTTCTGAGACTCTGATTAGATAACTCATTTCTCAAGCAGAAAAATATCACAAAGATACTTAGGAGGAAAGGCATACCAGCAGGAGTTTCTTATGCTGTTTGCGTTGTGGAAGAATTCCAAGAGCATCTAGCGTTGATTCATCCAATTCTACAAAAGTGCATATTTGGTCAGAAACAGCGACAAGAAACAGTTGTGTTAATTTGACAGAAGTGGAATTTGGTAAGGAAACAGTGATAAGAAGCAGGTGCAGTGAGATCTGCATTTCAGCAATACAACCTTTTGTCTGCAATAAAGTAGCTAGTACACTCAACGAACCCGCCACTTGTACATCGTCCCCACTAGTAATATAAGAAATCAAAGCCTCCCTGCACAGATGATCAACATAATGATAAATAACAAACAAGATAGTTGGAAAGATTTGGGATTAGGCCGAGTCAGTTGAGTTGCATTACTGAGATTGTTTCACAGAATTTTATGTGCATGGATTCATCCTCCTGAAATAATCTAAAGAGGATAATGCATGATTTCCACGGGACAGTTCTTAACAACAACTCAGCCTTGTTCTAACTATAAGGATCGAGTGTTCTTATCAAGTGAAAGAAATTTAAATAAAATTTGTAATCAAAAGCACAGTTTCAACTTCAAAATGAACAGCAATATCGCTTCAGGAAGCAAAAATCAGCACAAACATGTTTTCAAACTTCCAAAAATCTCTGCTCCACTCATAAATAAGACATGTATCCCAAATTTAATTTTCTTTCTTTTCGACTTCCCATGTCAAGAAAACTTGATTTCATACGTCTAATTTGAAATTTATAAGACAACAAAAAAAGTCTTTAAAAGAAAAAAGAGCGTACAGTTTAACAATCAAGAGAAAACAAGTTACTTCCAATAAATGAACTCCAGTGTGGCGTAGTACATCATAAGGCAAATTTCAAGATCAGATAAGCACGTAAAGGAACACAAATTATCTTCTTCTTTATCCTTATTATGTTTACCAGAGTGCCAAACTAGAGAAACACATTATGAATTTGATTTTGGCAGGCTAATAAAATCAAAATAATAAAAACGATGTCACTGAGCAGAGCAGAGCAGTCTATCATTAGAGACTTACTCTTATTGGAGTAGGAAAAATATTTATTTATTTATTTTTATTTATTTTTGTAGTTGTAGTCAATCTCATCATGTTACCTCAAAGACAAATGAAAATCACAACAGTCATTTTCTCTTGGGACATCCGCTGAGTGGATTTGGGGAGAGCTTGACAAGTTTGTCACATCAACTCTTAGTATTCCAGCATCTGCCTTGGTTAGATTATTACTGTCTGGCGGTTGACTTTCATGTTCAAAAGCACACAAAGACGTATAGCCATTGGGCTTAGATCCGAACTTTGGTACGACAGCATCTAATGGACAGAAAAGAGCAGCAGCAATGGTATTGGCCAAATCCTTGATTTTCACTATGCGCAGGATGCAACAAACTAAATACAAAGAAGTGGCTGCGCCAATTTGTACCCCCTGGATTTACAAAGCTAGCAAAGGTTAAAAAAGAGCATGTTGCATTCTTGTAGTTATAAAAGAAGCAAAAAGGGTATGTTTCCATACTTCGACAGCTTTTCTTGTAAGAGAAGGAAGAAGCAATGGAAATATCAAAAGCCGCAAGATGTTATCTGTAATTAACTTCCCAACATCAGGAATTCCTGCAGAAATAACATCACTAAAATAGTAGAGACTGTCCTCAATCTCATCAACAGCGGCAGAAATTAATGTGGTTGTCTCTGCAGATTCAGCACCCAGATTTCTGTCTCAAAATTCAAATGAAACTTTTTAGAGAAAATAAATGGAGCCTGCTATGGTAAAATTAGAATAATGCTATCACTCTTACTTCATAGTGTCAGAAACCAATGCATTTAGATTGATGCACTGCTTTCGGAAAAATGTAACCAGGTTTGAAAAATAATCTGCATGAGGGGCACTAGTGACATATCTATTGACAGACTCATCTCCAACTGAAAATCAGAACAAACTTTTACGTATCAAAATAAGTTGCAGTGAACAGGGTAACACTTTTTAGTTGTGAATGTCTTAAGTTTATTAAAAAGTGACGAAACTCACCATGATAAACATTAAGCGTCAAAGCCCGTATGGCAGTGCGGACCATGCTCTCCTCATGAAAGGCAAAATGTATTGCCTCAACATAGAGGGGAAATGAAACCACTTCATCCTAGATGCAGAAAGAAAAAGAGAGATATGCAGGAAAATTAGCAATTAAAGAGATTAACTAATCAATGAAGCCTTTGCATACAAAATTTAGAAGTTATAGACGATAGGCAAGCAATGTGCAAAATTTAAGGCAGGACAAGTAAATCATAATCTTCAATTCCTCATACTGTATCTGCCTGAATGTATTTTGTAAAACTGGAGGCTATTTTTAAGGAGTTAAAATGTCAATCTTGGCGCCTAGTGATACAGAAATTGGAAAAGGATCTAGCAATCTTCCTTAGATGTTCCATGCAACTGCATTCAGGTAATCACTAGCTACGAAACAACATACATAAAAAGTTTAAAGTGAATTCCATTTGAAAGATAATTGTAAGTGCCATAAACACATAAAAGAGAAGAAAAAAACCATTACTTACATTGTGAGTCTTTACAAGCAAAGAAACTGTATTCCTATCTAGCTTTCCACTTATTGCTCTTCACAGCCCATACCGCACAAACATAGCAACCAAACATGTCAGAAAAAGTACTAGTTACAGAGAACTTGTATATAGGGTGATCATCTATTATCATAAGGACAACAAAGAAACCAAAAACAAACCTTAAGAAGGATATGTAGTATGACAGTAGTTCTTCATTTTGGAAATCAAACGAATAAGTTATCAAGTAGTTCATATGTTCATTACTGAACATGTAGTCTGCAAAAAAATTAATTGGTCACACCACCAAATCCATCAAAATGGTTATAACCAACTGGAGCAGCTAGAGCAACTGCAAATTTATTAGTATCTTTCTTCAGAAACAACTTACATATAGCATGTTCATTTTTTAGGTTCTGGATCATAATGCTGATTGTTTGCAGCAACTGAAGTGAAACACTCACAGTTCTGCTAACCTTCAATATTCGTACAAACTCTCCCATGACTTGCTTCTCCATGAAAAATCTGGAAAATTCACAGGACAATGTGAAAAAAGTACCAGTAAAACATACATCAAGCAACACTAAGTATTGAGAAGTCTTACTCGAAAAAGGTCGAGTCATGCTGGTCCCCATATGTTATCAACTCCGCAATTGATCTCAGCGCTTCAATAACGAAATCCTTTATAACAGACTAAATGTTGGTACATTGAGAAAACAATTTCAATAACAGAATTCAGCTGAAAGAGGAAGAAGATTGACTCCAATTACCTTGTTCACTTCATTCACAATCTGAACTTTTACCAGCTGGTCAGTTAAATACCTACTCCAGTAAGACAAATGTTGATTAACGAACATATCTATGACAAATATTTAATGCCAAAACATCACATAACATGTGTTTCAATCAAGGTCCAAAACACCACCAGTCCTCTAATGAACCAATGCTCCTGAATGGCAACAGAAAGAAATAATGAACCAATAGAACTTCAGGATTGGAAAAACTGTGACTAAAAAAAGGTTCTTTGTTTTTTATAAGAGACCAAAAAAAAGCATCTCTGGAATTGTATGTTAGGTACCATCAATGTATTAGAAAAGCACAAGTACTGTAATTTGTAACCAGATAGATACAAAGGGATTCTTATAATTACGAAGAGGAGTTTTCAATAATACAGCTAAGGTTTAATATTTATATAGCATATCCTTTTCTATGGGTATATCCCTACCACATGGTATTCTAATTTTTTCAAGATCCAGCATGTCTGAGCCTTGTCTTATTCTAACTCCACAACTATTGTGTTGTATATATACAATTAGTCTTGTTTCTCAGCCATGGGATCACACATGGACCATTGGGATACTCATTTAACGACATTAATCGTCCATGTGGCTCAGAAAAATAGCTCATTTAAGGACCCCATTTGAGTGAATGCTAATAAAAATGATCTCATTTAAAGGATGTCATTTGTCCGATAAACACTGAAATTATGATCATAGCTAAACGATTTCCGTTTTATTTTATTTTTTAAGGGATGATTATTAAAGAGACCTAAAAAGTTAAGGGTTTGAAAACGGACCACATTGTGAGGTTGGCCTGCGCACCTCCTGGTCCTCAAGTTGCTTCCCCAGTGACCACACAAATCATCCAAAAGGTAATAAGAAGTAATCTTCTAAAGGAGAATATTAAACCCTTGTTCCTTTCCTCTCTAGTTTTTTATTTGACAAAAGATGAAATCCTTTTCCACCCTTATTGATTTCAAGCTCAATCCAGTTAATTGTACGCCTTCTGTAAATCGTCATGAACTCCTCCCAATCAAGATAAACCTTCAACATGCTAGTCCTAGAGCAAGCAGCAGGCTTCCTTGTGGCTCTTTAAAACTTATAACATGTATGACTTGCATTTCAACTAGCTTACCACCTTATTATCTTTACAACACCAGCACAGACCCAAGTGGTTAAAATTGTGCGTTCTCCAAAATTCAAATTTTTTTCCACAGAACATTCAAGCTGGTCCAGCTTCCCCTTCACGTACACAACATTTGTTTTTTTTTTTTTTTTTAATACAAGCAATAGTCTAAACTACAAGGGAGAGGGGGGGTTTCACACACACACACACTACCAAGGTGCCATGGAGGTTCGAACCCCCGTTGGCCCTTCATGTACTCAACATGATTCCTCAACCTTGATTGAAACCTCTTTCTGCATCCTCTATCACTCACAGTCCAAAGGTACAGTCTCCAACACTCTTTTTACTTATGTCAAGCTGGCTTCCTACTTCTCAGTTCGAATATTTGGCTACTAAATTTCCCTCAGACAATAGCATCCTCTATTAAAAACTACAGAACAAACAATGTTGTCACCGGCAACGGAAAGTTCTTTACTTATTTTAGCATACAGAACTTGTATCCACGTAAGTTCTTTACCCTTCACACTAATTTTACTTCTTGGAATGCTAAACTCGCTAATTTATATTTCCCTATCTTTCCCACCACTTTCTCAGAAATCAAACAGAACAATAAACATAAAAACAAAAAGAATCGTCTTTGTACCCTACTTAGACTTCTACATACAAATTAACTCTGCAAGTCCAAATTATAATCTAAAATGTAAAAATTTCAGTCACAATATAATCAAATTCATCAAAGTGACCATGCAGTAGCCTGTAATTACCCTAGTTAAGCATTAACACCAACTTAATTATAAGAAAACCAACGAAAAATTCAAAATTGGAGCTAAATTGAGCTTGAATTCAATATGGGGCACACAAACCTGAGCTCGTCTAAGGAGAACCGATCCCTGGGCTTCCAAAATGAAAACCACATGATTTGTTTTCCGAATCGTTCAGATTAGAGCACACTATTGGAATTCATTCCGATAGGGATTTCGAAGATCGACCGCGAAGGGCAGCATATATACACCATCGAAGTTCTCCGAGCAGCTTCGGAAGATGTGTTTGATTTTGATCAGGAGATGGAAAGAAACAGAAATTTTGCCAGAAAGGCAAGGAGGCCTTTCATGAATCATGCTTGCCGAATGCTTGCCGAGCTGGCAAAAGTGGGTCACAGTATTTTGGGCCGGGTTGAATTTCTTTTGGGCATGACTATGGGTTCATTTGCTAGAATCTTTTGGGCCTGATAAGCAGGGATAAGGGCGCGAAAACAACAACTAAAACATAAAAGGGAAATAAGATTACATTGCCTAATGAAAATTCTCCACTGACAAGGACAAGATGTTCGCACCAAAAAAAAAAAAAGACAAGGACAAGATAAAAAATGAAAAAAAAAACAAATTAAGTGTTATAAATCATGTAAAATATCATAATCCTATATAAAAGAGTTTAGTGAGAAGGAAAAGATACACCATGGATTCTCCAAGTTCTCTCTTGTTCTCTCTATCCTTCAAATCATTTGACTAATTTGTTCTTCTAGTAATATTGCATCCATAAACTACCAAGTGTTGAATGTGAATAATAACTAATATCGCATATAGCAATTTCACATGTTCATATGATTGGGCATTAACTAATTTTGTTTCATGGATATTTGTTGTATAATTCTAATACAAATGCCCACATAGTTTTTTTTTTTTTTTAATTTTTTCTTTTTCTTTTTTCTTTTTTTGGGTAAAAAGAGTACTTTATAGAAGAACACCAAAACTGTGAAGGGCTACAAACCAAAAAGACAAACCAAAGAGGTCAGTCCCAAAACAGTAAACAAAACAAACGGAAAAAAAAAAAAAAAGAAGCTGAAAGAGAGAACTTAGAAAAGTGTCTAGTTCGGTGGGCAAGGTAATCCATCCCGTGAAAGTATGTAGACCAGGGCAGTTGGAGGTCGAATGACCCAAGCCTCAGCACACAACCCCCTTCATGCTTGCAAAGCCACCCAGTCAGCTGCATGGTTCACGTCTCGAGGAGTTCATGCCCATCGGAGAGAAGAGAATGAAGCTTTTAGCATTCTAATGTCATAGAGAACAGGGTAAAGAGTCCAGTTTAGGACAGAAATATCTTCCTGGACAGCAGCAAAACAAACCTTGGAATCAGTTTCCACAGTAACATTAGTGAAACCTCGTACATGTGCCAGCTCCAATCCATTCCGGATCGCATAACATTCCGCCTGCACAACTAATAATGACTGGAAACAATGTGCAATGCCATCAAGCAATATACCAGAATGATCCCTTATCACAACTCCATCAAAGGCTGCATTCGTAACTTTATCCCAAGCAACATCACAGTTTATTTTGAAAGTCCCCACTGGAGGATTGACCCACTGATGACTGATCACAGGTGTATTATTGAAATGGTTTCTATTTTCTTTCGAGCTCACAAGTGAGAGAAATTCCACAACACTTCTATCCGCCAAGGAGGCCGTGAGTTCTGGCAATGGTGGGCAGGAATTTGAATTGTCATGCACCATTTTACAACGAGTTTTACAAATAGCCCAGCTAGTAAAGGCAAAGTGAGTCATAATCCATCATTTCTCCTCCAAATTAAAGGTCTCACACAACCAAAGATCAAGAATCCAGCTATGCAACGAAGTGAAAGCTTGAGGTAGAGGTCTGTAAGCAATACAACTAGCAAACCACACTTTGGCAGCCCAAGGGCAAAGGAAGAGTGTATGCTCAATGGATTCAGGTTGTTCCTTGCAAAAAGGGCAAATGGGAGATTGGCAAAGCTTGCGTTTGAAAAAGGATCTCAAAAGTGGGAAGGAAACCATTGACAGCATGCCATAGGAAAATTTTGATTTTAGGGAGTGTTTGGAAATTCCAAATACGAAACCAGACATTAGAATCAATCACATGAGAAGAGCTTGTCTTCATCACAACCTGATTCTTTTTATGCTTCATAAGATAGTAATATCCAGATTTAACTGATTATCTCCCATTCATAGTATTTGGCCAAATAAGTCTGTCAGGGAGATCCGAATTGCTGATAGGAATTGCCATGATTGCTTGGGCATCCCGCAAAGAAATAAACGCTCTGATTTGAGAGAGATCCCAAGTATGATGATGTTTATCCATCAGCTCAGCAACAACAGTTGGAGCATGTAGGGGCACAGGACAAGAGGCCCTAAGATACCCAGGGTTATGTTGAGGTAGCCAAGTATCAGACCATATATTAATGGTATTGCCATTCATGACTTGCCATCTTGCTCATTTGATAAGAATCTCACGCCCTACCAAAAAGCTATTTTAAGCCCAAGAAGCCCTGACACATTTTCCAGCCTCCAAGAAACCACAATGGGGATAATAAAGACTTAAGAACTCTAACCCAAAGTGCAGTAGGGTTCGCAAGAATTCGCCAACATTGCTTAGCTAAGAGTGCTTTATTAAAATCGTCCAAGTCTCAGAATCCCAAGCCGCCACAAGACTTTGGTTGCCCAAGGTTAGTCTAATTTCTCCAATGAATTTTATCCCCAGAGTCGGAGGAGCCTCACCAGAAATTAGCCATGATCATGCCAATCTCATAACGTAGAGTATAAGGTAGTTTAGAGCATGTCATCGGGTAGGCAGGTATTGCCGAGGCTACAGCCTTAATCAGAATTTCTTTCCCTGCATACGTTAAAGCTTTACAGTTCCAGCCATGAATCACTTTAGTTATCCTCTCTTCAATATAACTCAGGGCTTCCTTCTTAGATCTTCCCTAAACAGTAAGTAATCCTAAATATTTCCCAGGATTAACATCAAGTTGGATATTTAAAACATCACAAATCTCAATTCGTAACTCAGAAGGAACATTTGGGCTAAAGAAGATGTTCGATTTATCCAAGTTAAGTAACTGACAAGAAGCAGTGCAATACCACTTTATCAGAATATCCAGTCTACGACAATTAGCAGGGGAAGCTTTGAGAAAGAAAAGAGTGTCATCTGCGAAAAATAAATGAGAGATGAGAGGTCCTTCCGTACCAATTTTGATACCATTCAGACTTCCATTCGAGCAACTCTTAAAAATAAGATGAGAAAGGGCTTCATTAACCAAGAGGAAAAGATAAGGGGAAAGAGGGTCCTCTTGGCATAGACCTCTGGTAGGTTTAAAATATCTTCCAGCTTTACCATTGAGAACAACAGAGAAAGTCACCGAAGATATACAAGTCATCCCCAGAGAGATCCACTTGTTGCAAAACCCCATTTTGACCAGGACACCTTCAAGGAAATCCCATTCAATGCCGTCGTAAGCCTTATTCATATCAAGTTTAAGACCCATCTCATAATTCTTGCCATGCTTTTTAAGCTTCAGGCGATGAAAAAGTTCATGTGCCACCAACACATTGTCCTGTATTTGTCGATGAGCCATAAAAGCATTCAGATATGGATAAATGATCTTAGACAGGAGAGGCTTCAATCTATTAGCAAGGACCTTAGAAATGATCTTATAAGCGAAGTTACACAAGCTAATCGGTCAAAATTGACCAACTAATTCCAGGTGAGGAATCTTGGGTATCAGAAGAATCTCGGTCATGTTTAATTGTTGCAAGACTGTTTCATTACAATAAAACTCTCCTGAAGCAGCATGAATAATTTGACAGACAAGAGACCAGTAATGCTGATAGAAAAGTCCAGAGAAGCCATCTGGCCCAGGAGATTTTTTTGCCCCAAGATCATAAGCCACAGCCTTGCACTCCTCTTCAGTAATTGGCATCATGAGACCAGAATTCATATTTGGAGATATCACCATAGGAACACAACCCATCACCTCAGTCCAATTTCGTGGCCCAGTCGAAGTGAACAATTTTTCAAAATGAAACTCAAATTCTCTTCGGATCAGCACTTCATTTTCCAGCCAAAGGTGGTTCCCCGTTTTAATTTTCAGGATTCTGTTTTTCTGCCTTCTCTGGATTGTAGATAGATGAAATTTTTTTGTATTTTTGTCACCCGCCGTTAACCACTGAATTCTAGATCTCTGCAACCCATGTTGCTCTTCAATTTGCCACAGGTGTTCAATAGCAAAAGTCAAGGCATGAGCTTCCTCAGAATTACCAAGATCCCTAATATGCACTTGAGCTTCCTGGAGCTTTTGAGTTAAAATATCAAGCTGAATACGGCGGTTCCCAAATTTTTCCTTACTTCAAGTCTTGAGAAACTCTCGATAGAATCCCAACTTGGCCACCAACCGAGCTGCAGGACCACCAGAGATTTTCTTCTCCCAACCATCATGAATAATTTGACCACACTCATCATCTTCCACCCAATAAGATTCAAACCGAAAAGGTCTGGCTCTCTTAGTGAGATGAGGATACAACTCCACAGTGAGAGGGCGATGGTCAGATCCAATGTGACACCCATGTAAAACATGTGCCTCTGGCCAAAGTTGTAACCAATTGTCATTCACCACAGCCCGGTCAAGCCTTTCTTGGATATGGGCTACATTATTTCGAAAGCATCTCCATGTGTACTTGGGTCTTTGAAAACCCAAATCAGTAAGAGAATTTGCATTCAAAAACTCCAGCATATTACAATGACAATCATGACTGAACGAAAGGCCACCATCTTTCTCATGTTGCCATAAAAACTTATTAAAATCACCAATACAAAGCCAAGGCATGTCACCCCCCAATCCAGCTCATCTAAAGAATCCTAAAAAACTCTACGGTAGACATGTTCAGGAGGACCATAGAACCACAAACCTCGCAATAGGGATCCATTCTAAACCTCCAAGTGAATTTCATGTTTCCACCAAAGACCCAACCCTCCAGAGGTACCTAAAGGCTGAACATAGTAACTTGAATCAAAACCCAATTTGTTCCGTAACACATCCATTCTACTGCCTTCCATGCAGGTTTCAGACAAGAAGATAATAGAGGGGCAATATCTTCGATTAAGCTCACTCAGAGCTTGAACTGTCAGTGCTTGCCCCAGCCCTTGACAGTTCCAAGCAATGAAACTTATTATGGGGCGTGCGACTATTGAAGGCCAGTTGCTACCGCCCGATACCACAACTATCTCATTGAAGGGTAATTGAGACACAGACACTTGCTCTACTCTAACATCCGTAAGATTAGCTTCATCAAACAAGGAACTTACCTCCCCAGCCCGTAGGCCCCGAGAATTCCTTGGTGGGTTAAATCTTCCTCCACGCCCTTTCCTGCCTCTTCCACGAGAAGATTTATTTTTTGGGGCAGAATCCGGATCCACAATAATATCAGAATTGACAACAGGTTTAAAAAGGTTGAGCTTGATAAGCATATTTGGTGTTGAATCTTAATGAGGGCAAAGCGGGTCCTCCTGTACTGGGCGCTTGAAACCCCTTTTGTGAACAAGCTCAAGAGTAGGTGAGAAGGGTTGCACACCTGCTGAACCTGCAATCTCCACAGTGCACAAATTCTAAATGGATGGTGGATTGCTCAACTAGATAGTTCCGTACAGTCTAGCCCTTTGATGAAAAAGTTAAAGGAGATGGCCCCAACTAAGACAATTAATATGTGCGTTGACTTCAACAGATCGTTTTTTGGTAAATACCACGAGGTGTCTCCACACCCGAAGAGTGAGATTAATCTCCGCTCGGAGTTCGGCTTGCCCCTAGTCACAAAGTGATTCCAACGGGTTTCGAACCCCCGCCATTGAGGCATTAGATAGCTCGTGAACTGGAGGTGGCAGTTTGCTAACCGCATCACACCTTGTACTGAGTCCAATTTTCCTATTACCAAATCCCCTGTGCCCCCTATTTCCCCTTAGTTTTGCGACATGTGGCACACAACTTAACAGGAGTTTAACTCTGTTAACTCTCTTCTAGTCTTTTGTTTTCCTTTAATTAAAATCATTAAAATATATTAGATTAGAATACCGTCACATTTCAACCCCCTTCATCTTCTCTGCACTGCAAAACTCAACCGCTTCATCTTCTTCGCTATGCATAACTCAGCGAATTGTATATGTACTATTTTCATGTATGCAAAACTCAACTCTTGCATCTATTTCATTCGTTGGCCGCTGGTTTGTCAAGTAAACCAGAATCTGCTTCATAATTTTTTTCCCTTTTTGGTTGTTGGTGTTGGAGCCAACGATTGATTTGCCATAATCATATACCCATTATGCAATTCATTTGGTTTCAATATTTTTTTTTCCAGAAAAAGAGAAGGAAAAAGATACTTCCATCATCTTTATTTGCCAAAATATACTGCAGTACCAATTTCATTTACAAAAGATTTGATTTTCAGTTACAGATACAAGTACTATTTTCATTGAATGTAATACTTGAACACCTTAAGAAGGCAGAGATGCCAAATATTAGAATAAGGTGAAGTAAGTTAACATGCCAAGACAGGGAAAACATAAAAAACGTTCTAAATCAAAACAGAGTTCTTAAAAACTGTGGAACTCTTGTCAATTGAGAGCTAAACAACCCAAATTCAATATTATGACACTTGGTGACTCTTGTCAATTGAAAAAGGTGGATCCACTTCAACATTATAACTCTTGGCCTCAACACTTGTGAATTGAGAGATAAACAACGCAAATTCTTCTTCAAAGGGTAATGTGCCTACACTCATACAGTACATGTCAATAGAATGAAATAGACTCAATCAAGTAAATAATCATGATTAAGAAAAGTTTAAACTAAATACAATGAAGCACTTGCAACAAGTTGACCATGCTAATTGGAAATTCCATGCTTAAATTATATTGACAGCAACAAGTTCCTACAATTTTTTGGGTTCAACAAATACAATAAGAAAAATACGATGAAGTTATAGGGTAATAAACAAACAAAGAGGAAATTAATAATGAATTTAAACAATACCTGTGAAAATTCTGATAGAGTTGTTGGAACAACTTTTGTAGTAGGAACACATATTGAATCAACACTACTTGAATGGTGCAATTTTGTTTTTCAAGTCCTTCTCTTCTTTGTTAGCTTCTCCAAAGCATTTTTTGGCCTTTTAGAACTAACAACTCTTTCTTTAACTTTGATTCCTCTAACTTTAATGATGTCATCATCAACATTGATACACTCATTCAACTCAGATCTACTTAATTACTGGTGGGATCACTTCAGACATTTCTTGACTTGATTTTTCTTTCAAACATGCATCCACCTCTTCAAACACTCATTCAACGTAGAAGATGAAGCGGCGTGCAAACGTGGTTTTGTCAAACGTGTATTCTAATCTAATATATTTATTGATTTTAATTAAAGAAAAAAAAGGCTAAAAGAGAGTTAACAAAGTTAAACTCCTGTTAAGTTATGAGCCACATATCGCAAAGAAAAAAGATTGGTTACTGTATAATGGGCTCAATAGAAGTGCCTCTAGGATTGCAAGAATGAGGCCCAGAAAAAATCCATGGATTGGGCCCAGGGTGTCTTGTTTCATCGGAAAGGCTAGAATGAGGAGGTTGAGTGAGGAGGTTATTTGAGGAGGTGAAATCTCATCATCAACAACAAAAAACAAAGCACATGGGGGGGTGCATTGGGGGGTCCACACCCCTTTTGATGGTGAGATGAGCCTCCTCAAATAAACTCCTCAAATAGCATCCTCATTATAGAAGCTCCCCTTGTTTCATGTTGGAGCAAGTCTTGGGCCTCCACCGTCCTAATAATGGGCCTTTTGGTTGATGAGGTGGATGATGAAGGAGTGTGACGATCAGCTTGGTGCTGCCATCTATGTAAAGCAAGTGAGGCAGTATCTCGTCGCGTGCTACTTTCAGCCACCAAGCAAGTACTAGTGAAGCCATGCCCATGCACCACGTGGCCTCCTCTAATATTAGGTGGCCTTTTCAACCAAGGGTTTTCTTGCATCAACTTCCACCCGAACCCGAAGGAAGCCACGAAAGCCTTCAGGTTGAGCGGGATTTTCAACCTCTACCACTCTTCCCAGAGTACCCCCAATTTTTCTGGCACTTGCCCATACATTTTTTCCAAAAGCAACTTACTGACTTGAACACTCAAAGAGTAGCCTATGACTGCCCAAGGACCGCCTTGAAGGATTCCATTTTCCATGAAATTTTTGTTTCCCCAAATTGGTCCCAAGATTTCTTTAAAATCCCTCTCACTGCTCCTCTGTTCAAAGGCTTGTCAGCGACAAGGACCCCAATAAGGGGGACCCCATTACACATATCAGTGAATTCAAGATTGTCTTCCAGATGGATAACAAGTTATGTTGCGTCGTCTTCCATCGAAAAAAGTTGCAGGAAAAAGCACTAAAAATTTATATGGATTGGCACAAAAGAAAAAATGGGTGTAGGTAAAACAAGAAAAAGAAAGTAGGGAGAATAGGAAACTTCGTTTTTTTGTGCTTTAATGCTAACAGGAAAGATCGACAAGGTAAGAAGAACTAAAAGTGAAAGGTTGTGGGAAAAAGTAAAAGAAAAGGCGGAAAGGGCAAAAGAACAAGGAGGTTAAGTGTTCTTGGAAGTATACCACTCAAAGGGGTATGGAGTTCTCATCTGGAGAGACAGCGAAAAAAAAAACTTTCAATTCATTGTTGGCACTTGTCGAAAGGCACTTGCATGAGGAAAATTGCAGGCCGACAATATTGTCAATCAGATTCTAGTTCATATAATGCATTCACCAACCTCTTTGGGGCCGAAACAAGTCGTTCAATTTTTTATTCTCAATTCCATATAATTATATAATTGTTATTATTTTCAATTTTATTTTGAATCTCATGCCTTGAATTAAGATTCTTTCTTGGTCCAAATTGGAATAGTAGATATAATCTTATGTGACTTATAGGCTTTTTTACTTGATGATTTGGTTTTTCTGGACTTTTGAATCAGGAAGTTATATGTGTTACATAGTTTGCAAATTGACAAAAATAATGCATATAGTACATGAAGAAGCATGCCTAAGAGTCTAAGACTAAGAGGTAAGACAGTCTTTCAAGGATTTTAACCTAGTTTATTTTTGGCTATGTATTCTTTCTCTTTAACTTATTAGAACATTTATGAATGATTTGTATGAATTTTGTGTTATATATCAGGCGATAGAGTTGTGTATTGTTTTTATAATACGTGTCACTCTAAAAGTTGAATAATTGCAAGCCTAAATGTTTCTATAAAATGTGACTACTCTCCAAATGTGCTATTGTTCACTCATTCGCTGGATTGGTATCCGATTAAAATATGAGGCCTAACCAATCCCAAGGTATATTTAGGTCCACCAAAAGACAAACTTTAGTCCCTTTAAATTGGAAAAGTCTGGTCTAGCCCAGCCTACCAAACGAGGCCTAATATTCTTACTTACTAAATTCACTATGTTAGTTCTATCTATCTACACCATAATCAAATACTTAAGGTCTTTTGATTTTATTGCATACATGTGGTTGTGCAGTGCAAGTTTTAGGGCAAGAGTACTATCCAATGGGACCAGATATTTGTTGGGTTCATTTTTATACATGATTTATCATGTCATTCACTCAATGTTTTGCATTAGTTCTTGAATATAAATTCTGGTTTTGCTCATTTTCGTAGGTCAACTTCTTGGCTTTGGATCACCATGTTGCGGTGCTCGTATGCGGTAAAGTTCTTCATGAAACTTGTTCCAATGGGTGTCGACTAAAACATATCCCAAATTTAGCTCCATGGAACAAGAATAACCTCCCCAACCGATTCAGCATTAATACTAACTCTGAAAGTCTGTTTTGGGTCACTTTTACCTCCCTTTTGGTATCATCTCCCTTTCTAATTGTTACCACACCTCTTGATAACAATTAATTACATTGTAGAGATTTGATTTCAGATTGGTAATAAATTAGAATCTTTCTCTATAGTTGCCTTGTCGACTACTGAGGCAGAATACATGGCTGTAACATAAGCTATAAAGGAAGCCATCTGGCTTCAAGGGTTGCTTGATGACTTAGGGGTTCAACAGGACCATGTGGATGTTCATTGTGACAGTCAGAGTGCTATTTATTTAGCAAAGAATCAAGTTCATCATGCACGTACGAAACACATTGACGTGAGGTTCCATTTTGTTCGTGAGATTATTGACGAGGGAGATATTCTTCTTCAAAAGATTGGGAACATCGACAATCCTGTGGATATGTTGACAAAGCTAGTTTCGTTGCTCAAGTTTAAGCACTGCTTAGACTTGATTGGCATTTGTCAAAACTGTTGATTGCCCCGTGGGGGATTGGGAGACGACCATTGGGAGTATTACTAAGATGATTTGGTGCAATTTTGAGTCAAGATGGAGATTGTTGAGTGTTTGACTTTTGGCTCAAGATTGCACCCATGTGCAATGTTGCTTTCGGCTATTTAATATGGTGGTTGGTTGATTATCAGACAATGGACAATGGGAAAGCAAAAGATTGGCTGCACATTTTTTTGGGTGCTTTGACATTAATGGTGCCGTCCTAGGGGGGCTAGGGCTGACACTATTCACATGAATAGTGTCTGCCCTTGCAAAAAATAAGTTGCACTTCCAACAGTTGCCATGGCAAAGGGCAAGTACTATTCAATTTTTTGTTTTTTTCACAAATTTGTTTACCTAAACAATTAATTTGGACAATATTTTCGGATGAGATTTTCTGATAAAATATTCGGATATGATTTTCGATTTCAAATTTCAAATAAATTTCAAAACATCTTCATTGATACTCCATGCCCCTCCGGTTTCTTGAGAAAAAGCCATAATATGATAGAGAAAAATTAAACTTGAAAGTGAAAAAAATATTGAGTAGAAAGTGAATAATAATTGGAGGAGGAGAAGATGTATGAGGATTTTTTGTTAAAAGTGAAGAGTAGGGATTGGTATTTATAGAAGAAGAAAAAAAAAACAGATTTTTTTGGATTTTTTTTAAAAAAAATTTCGAATTTTTTTCATGTTTTTTTGCAGAAAAAATGTCATGCCGCCACGTGGCACCAGCCCTCGGGCCTGCCCAGTCCTTTGGCCCCCACATCCCCCCCGGGCCAACACTTGCTGCTGGAATCACGTTTTGGGCTCAGCCCCCTCCCCAGCCCTTGCCTTCGGGCACTGCTGGAAGTGCCCTTAGGCATGCGGTTTTGTATTCACTACTGGACAAGCGTAGGTCCACTACTGGTTTTGTATTCACTATTGCTGGAGATCCAGTGAGTTGGAGGTCGATTCTACAATCTATAGTTGCCTTGTCGACTACTGAGGCAGAATACATGGCTGTAACATAAGCTATAAAGGAAGTCATCTGGCTTCAAGGGTTGCTTGATGACTTAGGGGTTCAACAGGACCATGTGGATGTTCATTGTGACAGTCAGAGTGCTATTTATTTAGCAAAGAATCAAGTTCATCATGCACGTACGAAACACATTGACGTGAGGTTCTATTTTTTTCGTGAGATTATTGATGAGGGAGATATTCTTCTTCAAAAGATTGGGAACATCGACAATCCTGTGGATATGTTGACAAAGCTAGTTTCGTTGCTCAAGTTTAAGCACTGCTTAGACTTGATTGGCATTTGTCAAAACTGTTGATTGCCCCGTGGGGGATTGGGAGACGACCATTGGGAGTATTACTAAGATGATTTGGTGCAATTTTGAGTCAAGGTGGAGATTGTTGAGTGTTTGACTTTTGGCTCAAGATTGCACCCATGTGCAATGTTGCTTTCGGCTATTTAATATGGTGGTTGGTTGATTATCAGACAATGGACAATGGGAAAGCAAAAGATTGGCTGCACATTTTTTGGGGTGCTTTGACATTAATGGTGCCGTCCTAGGGAGATCTTTTCCACCAACCATTTATTGTGGCTTCCTTTGGCATGCGGTTGCTTCTTTTGTGGGCTGCTGCATGGGTTTATAAAATGGGGAGGAAGCAAGTGCTGCAGAAGAGAGAGAGAAGAGCCGCACCAAAGTCTAAGAGAGGAAAATGAGAGAGGAAAAATAAGAGTTGGGCAGCAAAACATTTGTTGCTGCCATTGGTTATTTTTCCCTTTTCAATTTGTACTCAATTTGTATTCCCTTTATATTCTTGAGTGTGTGCGCTTGGGTATATTTGGGGCTTGGGTTTCTGAGTGTTAAATTCTATTGTAATATCTCATTTGATTATAGTGGAATACTCCGTCATCTCCAACCTGGATGTAGGCATTGCCGAACTAGTATAAATCTTGGTGTTCTTGTTGATGTTGTTTTTTGTTCTTTTTTTTATCTCTTGCCAGTTGTTGTTTATTTTTCACTCATAGTTGATTGACGCTTCCGCACAACAACTGGTCCATTTTATTGTAAATTAAATTATCATCCCACTTGACCCTCCCTCCCCCCCTGCATATGACCGACTAGGGTTGGTCTCAAAACTTGACCAATGAATAACAAGAATGTTCTATGCATGCATGGATTTATATGGAAATCGATCGATTGATTTGTCTTAATATTGCTTGATTTTCAATTCCAACCAAATCTATCTCAATCTTGAGCCTTCTTATTGTAGTTTAAGATTTTATAATAAAACTCAAATATTAAGATAAACTTCAAAATAAAGTTAAACAAAAAAATACAAGCAAATAAAATTATTCAGATATGTATGTATATATATGATAAGGTTCATTTAGGGTTTCGATTATGTTGGGTTTGTGAGCTTTGTTTGGAGTTATGGTTAGTTGTGGTGATGTGGGCTAGTAGTTTTAGTGCAATTTTTGTTCCTGTTAGTTTTGTTTTAAACATGTTAGTTTGTTGCCATTTTGGAATTGGTACTCTAGAAGTCATGTCGATATCTTTGATTGTGTTGTTAAAGTTTATCTAATAAAGTTTTTTTTTAATTAAAAAATAATAATATATGATAAGGTTCTTATATTAACCAAGAACCCTAGCTAGCATATTGAAAACCTTGACCGCCTGCGCCAGATAGTCCCAAATTTTGGTGAATAAGATGAATTCTCCTTCCATTGCATGCAGCATGCCTAATTGCCTATATTATATTCCACGTAGACAGCTATAGCCAATCCTCATTGAACTAAGCTTATTAATAAGGGCTTCTTAGATCTAGGTCCAAAACGATTAGCTGTCATTGGGTTTAGTCCTCGCGGTTTTAGTTTTAGATGTAGGTCCTTTGGCATTTATTACTTTTTTTGTTGTGTCAATTTTACCCTTTGAGGTAAATAAGGAAAACACATTGAAAATCTAAATTTAATACATTATTTCCTTGTAATTGAATTCCATAATTTAAATTTTGAATTCTTTCCTTGATAATATTCCTAATATATGGATAAAATACAATTTAATCAATACAAAGTAAAGACCCACAAATTATACCAATCGATCAGACAAGCACCCACATTAAATTATATACCTGACATATAGGTAAATAGAATATGACATATTATACCTATGCAATGGACAATATGACAATATATCTATACCATAGGATAATATATCTACATCGTAGGCTGAACAAACCACAAAACATCTTACCTATATGTAAGGTGGAAAAATAAACAAGGAGAATATTAAATTACCTATAACTTAGGTGCATAAAAACATAAGTCGGACAATATATGCTACCTATATCTCCGGTACATAAAAAAGATAAGTGGTAAATTGTATGTTACCTATAACTTAGATTCATAAACAAAAAGGCAAAAAAGTGTGGTACCTATATCTCATGTATATCAAAACACAAGTCAATTAATAACTTTTTTTTTGTTAAAGGAATATATTACCTATAATTTAGATATATATATATATATGAAGAAAAATATATCAAAAAATACACCAACCTTTTAAATCATGTCAACCCTAAAACAGTCAGGGGCAACGTCCCAAACCACGACAACAATGAAACCCCAAAGTCTCATCCCAATTAATGGTAATCCCCGCCTTGATTTTTTTTTTCAACGTCGTCAAAAAATCATAGAAAGAGGCAGAGGTGGAGGCCTCCTGTAAATATCTCAAGCAACTGCTGCCGCTGGCATTGTACCACAATCCCCTAACCACCCTCAAGCTCATCTTCAAATAAGAACATTAAATGTAACAATTGACGGAATGAAAATTGAATATTTTGCCAAAAAAATAAAGGGCTTTAATTACCATAAATTTAGTAATTTATTATAAAACCACCATAAAATTTGCTGCAATTAATAACTTCATTATTCCTTACGTTTTATGTGCTCAAGGTAAATTGGATAAGGAAAGAAATATAATATTGGCTAATATCTCATTAAGGTAAGTAATCTAAGATAATGGGCAATATTGGAACAAAAAATAATTTTAAATATATAAAATAAAAAGATTACATCAGACAATATTAAAAAAAGGATGTAATCCTATGTGGCACAAAAGTCAAAGGACTTGTATCAAAGTCACCAAATCCGAGGATTAAATTCAACTTTTAAATGAAAATTTGGATCTATATCAACTTTTCTATATTAATAATTATAGTCGTAATTATTGGTTGGCTCGAGAAATTATATATATATATATATATATATATATATATATATATATATATATATTATGATTATGACTTTGAACGGCCTCCCCCAGTAGCATTCTCGTCTGACTTATTAGCCCCAAGAAAAGGTTGACAACAAAAACACAGGAGAAAGAGAAGCCAAGGAAAACAATTTAGCCCTTCGTAGGTCTAAAAGAGCTCACCCTATTTGAGCTGATGTGTGTATGTGTTGCTAGAGCCTAGAGTAGAGAGGCACAATCTCAAATCTGACACTGCAACTCCAAACCTGCCTTCGCTGCTTACGTTTACAAACTCGCCACCAAAACGCCGTTTGGGGTTTTCCTCTGCCGTCAGACTCTGCGTTCACGCAGCACGTGCTGACGCGCCTATTGGAATGTGAAGGAAATCCATGGGGTAAGCGCTGTGGTAAAAGGGACTTATCAACACGTGGATCTGCAATGTTGACGTCATGGGGAGTTTCGGTTTCACTGTTTGGCCACAGAATATGATTTTTGTTCTTTTTTTGTTTGATAAAGTTTCTTCATCAAAATCTTCCCTATTACACATATGATGTGCTCTTTATTGTGCACCTAAATTCGAATCTCCTTTATTATAAGGGAGATTCACTATTATACCCAATATAGGAGCCTAAATTATAAAAAAAACCCTATATGAAATGGACTTTAAAAACACACCTCGTTAACAATATAGCTATTTAAGTAATTTTAGATTAAATTTAAGTAAAATATTGTTTCTTTATTCTTTTAAAAAAAACAAACCTTGTTAACATTATAGCTATTTTAATTTAGGTCACGGACTACTTTGTGTAAAATCTCCCTTCACATCGTAAGTATTCTAATCCTAATTGGACTGGTTTTTCTAATTAAACATGTCACAATCTACAGTTCATGAATAGTGACTTTATTTATATTTGTTATGGGGCCTCCGATCCCCAAACTCACCAAAAGAAGAAACTAAAATTGAAGATTGATATATTCTGGTCCCCACCCACATTCATAGTTAATTGGGTGGGTAGTAATCAATTCAATATGTAAAGAAGAAAAAAATAAGCAAAGAAAGAATTTTTTTTGTTTTTTTGTTTTATAATGAGTTAACGAGTCTAGTCCAGTAAAAAAGGATATTGATTTACATTTTGGTTATAAACAAAGCGATCAACTAATCTAGGGTTGGGGTGCCGCACACAAGGGAATTAGAACTTGTAACATACCCACTAACTCTTGATCTATAAGTATTTGTCAGTACTTTAGAAAGATGTCCCAAATTCGAATTTCACTTCTTCCTACTTTCAACAAAACAACAATAAATAATGTAGAAGCAAGCTAAATGTGACCATGGTATAAAAGTAAAGGTAAAACCCAAGTTTTTTATTTGAGAAAAAAGGTAAAAGCCATAAAGTTTTTTAACTTGTGTGGGGAATATCCTTTTCCTGAACTAAAATAAAATAATAAAATAACTAAGCCAAGTCTCTTTCCACCTTATAAGTACACTGACAAGCTTCAGTTGTTCTTTATTGGATTCACATTAATTGTCCAAAACTCCAACCCCAAACCCCAACCTCTCAAGAAATCCATACCAGATCAAAACAAAGCTGCCCCATAAGAACCAACTCAGCAGAATCAAAAAGCAAATCAGAGAAAAGCCTGTGCCTTTTGGTGAAAACCAACCGAAGAAACAAAGATCAGAAGAAACTAAAGACTCAGGAGAAAAATGTGGTTGGTGTATGTCTGTGATGAGGAAGAGAAGGAGCTGGGGAGGCAGCAAGCCCCTGGATCATGCCCACACTGTGGAGGCAAAGTGCAGGCTGTGGATGTTGAGGCCCAGTGGAAGTTTTGCTTTCTGCCCATGTGCTTCAAGATCAAGAGAAAGTATATCTGCACTCTCTGTGCCAGGCGCTTGGTCTTGTACTACTAACAACAAGTTCAACAACACCAGCATATACAAGTAGTAGCAGAGACCAAGAAACTTAAAGCTCTCTCTCTCTCTCTCTCTCTCTCTCTCTCTCTCTCTCTCTCTCTCTCTCTCTCTCTCTCTCTCTATGGATTTTAGTTTTGGCCCTTTTGGGTTACAATGGGATTCAGGAACCATGGGGTTTTGTTGTTAAAATGATTGTTGGATGGTTCTTGATTTGAATGCGAATTTTCCATTAAATTATTTACTGTTTGAAATGTTTTGGGTCTGTTTTTTTATATATTATGATTCTGAGCTTAAGAAGATCTAATTAAGATGGGTGGTTTCCTTTTTCTTTAAGTTATAATTTGTTTAGAGGTAAGTCAGTCACTAATCATTAGTAATTAGTACACCTTTGTTTGCTAATCCTAATTAGTGAGTGTGCAAAAATGAATTTTAGAATTCTGGTTAGATTTTACCAGATTTAATCATTTCCTCTACGTTTTCCTTTGATTCAGGGGATGAAATAGTGAAAATGGACAATCCGTACTGTGGTTTTCTACCACCAAGTACCAACTCTTTTTCTTTTTCTTTTTGTGCCGGCCACCAACTTTCCTTCTGCATAAAATCTTTCATCATGGATTTTTCCAGACTACCAACTTGTAAAGGAAAGAAGCCCGCCTAGATTTCTCTAGGAGGAACTGGAAAGAGAGGCCTTAATTTTAATTTGTATATTTTTGGCCAACTGAATATTCATTAAGAAAAAGACATGTAACAGAAGTTTTGAGTATTCATGAAGATGGAGAAACTTTGAGAAACAAGCATGTCATCAAATCCGAATGAGTAAGGTTGTGGGTTAGGTGGGTTTGACTGGCAAATTATTTTATTTTGTTTGGAATTAACAGTGTTAAGGGTATAGCATTAGGAATTTGACGTGTTATGTTTTAGATCGTTAGATTATTAGAATAGTTTAAGATTTAATGAAATACGATTAAATGCACAATACCTAAATGCAGAGGCTCGGAATCTTTAGCGTTGATTGCCAACAATGTAATTCTTCGATAAGATTTGAACCACACCTCTCCATTATCTACAGAGCCAGAAGTTGATTCATTTTTAGGCCAAAGTCAGATATGGTGGGTGTGAGCTCAAGTTAAAGTTAAAAACTATATATGCAAACAGACAGAGAGGTGAGGTGGTTCCGAATCAGACCACTAGGATTGGATGGTTTTAGCAGGATGTAAACAACACCCTTGTCGTCTATCTGCACAAGTGGATGAGATTTCACTTTATTTTTCAATGTTTGCCATGTTTAAGCATGCATTAGAGTGAAGGGGCCAAACGACTTGCATTACACTTCCAGTAAACACTAATTATTTTTCGATTTTAAGATACTATCAAACTAGGACGGTTCCTAACCATTCAACAAAATGGACACTAAATGAGACTATGGGTATTTAGTGATCGTCTGTATACGAGATTTGAATTTAGGCTCTGTTTGGATGGAGCTATTGGAAAGAAAGTATTTAGATTTGACGACAAAGTTAAGTTTGTTTTAAAAAAAAATTAGAGAATATTAGATTGTATGTATTTGAAATAACTAGATGTAGTAAATTTGGAATAGATTTGAAACGACTATATATACAAGGAGTCATTTGAAATCCACTTGTTTTTTTCATTTTCTTCTTATTCAAATCTTGGCATACATGGATTGTAGCAACTTTCCACAAACTATTTAACATTATTTAAATTTCTAAAATTAACGTACCCAGAACGCAACGTCATATTTTCCTTTTAAAAAATAACTAAAAAATGTGAAATATTATCTCAACTGACAGTGAAGTGGTGGATATTTCAATGAAGAAGTTTGTAATGCTGCTTAAAGAAGAAATTAAGGTGCTCCATAATAAAAATGGTATATGAAAGCGAAAGCTTGGACCGCAGCCATGGCCACTTCCCTTCTTAATTATGACTTCCAATTGAATTTTTGGATGATAAATAACTACACTGCTCAGCACATGCTGGTGGTGGTCACATGGTTCTGCATATCGTCGTACGTGCAACAAAGACTATATAATAACTTGGAAACGTCAACCCAAGTGTTTTGGTAGCTTTTCTAGAATTAGTGAAGATTTTAATTCTCGATATTCCTTCTTTCATATACAAAACTTTGAGTGCAATAGTAACAAGCCAATTCGATGATACCTTTGCTAACTCATCTGCTACAAAATTTGTTTCACGATAAACATGACGAACTCGAGAGAAAATTCTCCGCCGAGGATCTTTTTATCATTAGAACTTGAGAATCACCTTCAACAATAATATTGTTATAACCAAAACATTTGCCTTGTCTAAGGTCATGCTTACATACAGTTGCTTTAACTTCTAAAACCGAAGAGAAAATTTCCCTTCAAAAATAAGCTAATGAAGGAAGTGAGCAGCAACTTTTGGTGGAATTGAATAACGGATCAGAGTACAAATCATGAATTGGGGTAAAGGGTGAGAAGCCTTTTTGGCCTGTCGTAAGTAAGTGTTCATTATAAGTAGTTAGTTTTTCAGTGGTCCACAAGGTTGAAGGAGTAGGATATTGCATTAAATTTATTTTCCATATGATTTAGTAATAAGGAGGGCACCTTTCTCTTTAATCCCATCTACCTTCTTCGTTTTCCTTCCCAACCTGGAATATCATCTGATGAGAAGGATTGTTCATTTTCAAGGTCGTTCATGGGACAATATCAACCAAGCTGAAGATCTTTTAGTTATTTGATTGATGTTGAAGAATACACAATCCCACATCGGAAACTTAACAAAATAGAAAGTCTCATATAATAAATGGTTCCACTCCTACTACCATCGAGACCTTTTGTGATAAAACCTCACACCTACTGGGCTTTATAGGTGTTTAAGTTGGGGACAATATCGGTGTAGCTAGTAGTGGGCCGATGACCCGTCTCTCTGAAATTTAACAACTAACATTGTGATGATTTGAATTCCCGATTTGATTGATTATTGCAAAATGATCTTTAAAATGGTGACATAAAAGATGAGACGTGGAAGGAAGAAGGTTGAAGGGGAAGGTACAAAGAAGAACGTAACTAGTATTTGGGTAATTAGTCCAAGGCCAAACCAACGATTTATGTGTAGTTTGTGGGTTTGATGCACGTGTTTGGGACCTCATGCTCCCCTGGGATTGTGGGGGGTTTTCTTCATTAAACAAAGAGAGAGAATAGCCATTAAGTGATCTTGTCCCATAACACTCTGTCTGTCGAAGAATTCATCTCTGGGAATATATAAAGTACCATTTGGTATGGCCAATAATTTGATCTTATCCTCTCAATTATGCGATGAAAAACTTCCTTTTTATATATTATCTAGATATACATTACTTCATAAAATATTTGATTACTCGAAGGAAATTGTTCTAGGAACGTTGTCAACTTTTGGATCCCATTTGTACCCCTTTGTCTTCGATTGATGCATTCCATTTCATTTGTAACAAATATTATTAATTTGTTTATGTCTTTTCAAACCGGCCATGCTTTTTTGTTCCTATCGGAGAAAGTCGAGGGAATATACATAAAAGAATTTCACGATGTTTTCAGGACATGACACGCACGGGGTCTGCTACCTTTGCTACTTCAATAAGTGATTACTACTTTTTTTTCTTTTTTTTCTGGATAACCAATGATAATGTTGTCTTTGCAATCAAACTTATGTTTATTATTTCAGACCTCCATTTAAATTTATTAATAAAAAAAAACATAAGGATTTGAATTCACCTAGGTTCTATGTTTGATTTTCTCCTTCTCCGGTTTCATCGTCTCATTTTTATTAAGGTGTTTCGATTTTCGGTTTCCGGTTTCGTCGTCTCATTTTTATTAAGGTGTTTCGATTTTCGGTTTCCGGTTTCGTCGTCTCATTTTTATTAAGGTGTTTTGATTTTCGATTTCGTCGTCTATTTTTATTTAGGTGTTTCGATTTTCTCCTTCTTCCAATCTCGCTTTTGTTAAAATAATAGAATACTCGCATGTATGTTTTGATTTTCTCTATTCTACATATTTCGATTTTCTCCTTCTTTCAAATTTGATTTTCTCCTTCTTTCAATTTTGATTGTAAGTGGTTTCAATTTCGCTTATAAGTGTACAATAACTCCAATCGTATTTGAGTTGGGAAGAAGTTATTTTTAGCATCTGTATTTGAGTTTGAAAAAAATATTTTAGCATTGGAGTTGTTGGATTGAAAAAGCCATAAAACATGTCCACTATTTAAATATGGAGGGTATTTCTATTTAATTTGTTTACTTTTTATACCAATGATATTAGAGGAGGGAACTCGAACACGACCTCAAATACAAGAGTAACTACTATTAACCACTTAAATTACAAATCCTTCCTGTAAACTTGAAACAAGAAGTACTTAATTCCGTAGTGCCAAAAAAGAAAAATACACGTGCACGTAATAATATACATGCGATGATACAAAACGTCACACACTGTAACACAAAACTTGTCACGCTCACTGATCACTCACTCCAGTGAAGAGTCAATTTTGTGAACAGATCTGGAAAAGGCAAGAACATCATCAGGGTTTTTAGCTCCTCCACCACCCTCTTCACCCTCATGGCTGATTATGCATTCTTCAATGATTGCTTTGGCCGCTGGGTCAAATCCGTCATTGGTTTTCTTCTTGCACAAGCTTTCTGCAGACCCAGCAGCACCATTCTTCTTTCCTTCTTCTTTTCTCTTTGACTCTTCCTCCATCATCTGCTCTCTTCTCTCTTTGTGAGCCTCCATTGCCTCCGTCTTTGTATAAAGTATTAGGGTTTATTGTATAATGTCTATTGGGTTGGATGGGTACATAGTTTTCAATCCATGAGGCTTCTTATAAAAGAAAAGAAAAGAAGAAGAAGAAGAATATACACGTGCCCTGTGGGCTCGAGATAAATCCAGTGCAGGTATAGGTGTTAACACAACGTGTCTCCTCTGTAGGGCAAAGAGCAAGGAGGCGACACGTATGGGATAGGCACTTTGATATATATATATATATATATATATTCATGGCAACTATATTTTTGACACAAGTTCTTGACCATTAGATTAACACATTATAAATGGCTGAGATTAAATCTCACAACTAATTTTATCACAAATGGTCCTTGACGTTTACGAAATTATCACGAATGGTCCTTGAGGTTTTTTTGTGACACTAATAGTCCTTAACGTTTAGACTTTTTATCACAAATGGTCATTGCCGTCAGAAATTCTATTAAGTGCATGATGTGGAAGATAAGTGGAGCCCATATGTCCAATCACATCGTGACATGTGGATTAAATAAATTAAAAAATATTTTTTTTTTATATTATGAAAATCCATTAAAAAAACCATTTATCGTCTCTCTCTCTCTCTCTCTCTCTCTCCAACTTGTATTCATTTTTGGTGTAACAGTTTCTTTGGACTGGAGATGATCCGCATCAATATTGCCGAATTGCCCCTGAACTTGTATATAACTATCAATTTACCCCCTGACCTTTTTTTTTAGCGAATTAAGGGCTCAAATTAAATTTTATTATCAATGTTCCCCCTGCCGTCTAAATCATCAACATTTCATCTAATTTGCCGTTAAATATGAGGGCAAATTGGTCATTTTATATATTAAAAATAATTAAATACTGTAAAATAAAATAGTATGACATATAAAATGAAAAAAAAATCATTTTAATAAACATAGGGGTGGGACCCACCCGCCCTTTCTTCTCTCTCTATGCGACTATTGTCTCTCTCTCCTCTGCAACCAAACCCTGTTCTTCCCTCTCTCCCTACGACTCCCTCTCTCTTTCTCTCTGCCCTCTCTATCGATCTATCTGCCCTTACACCTGTAACAAGCACAAAATCAGTACCAAAACATCAAAACACCAAATCCAATCGCGAAATTAAGTATTAGGCAGACCTGTTTCACGGCTATTAGCTCTCCGGAGTCAAGATTCATCCCCATATAGACCCGACCGAACGCACCGGACCCAATCAACTCGCCCTTGTGCCACCGAATCGGCTGCACGTCATCTTTCAAAGCAACCGGAGGAAGAGCACGAATCGGAGACTTGGAGAACAACCTGATTTGCGATTTTCGGATGCTGGAGCCGATCTTCCCGACCAGGTCACCGAACCCTCCTCCTCCTCCTCCTCCTCCTCCTCCGTCGTCCTGGCGCTGGGTCCGAAGCACAAGGGACTCGCGTAACAAGTCTACGAGGTCTTGCATCTTTGGGGCTCAGTGGTGGAGCTGTACGGCCAGAAATGTTAGGGTTTCTTGAGGTTCATTCGATTCTTCTACTATTGATTTAGGGTCGTTGAGGGTTTGCCTGTCACTCTGTGTGGGGAAGCAGGAGAGTGAAAAATTTGAGAGGTTGGGTAAAGAGATTGAGGTGAGGGTGGTTGTGGCTGCCAGGGGTTGGGTAAAGAGAGAGAAATAAAGGTGATGGCTGTGCGGAGGGTTTTTTTTCTGGCTCCGTCCCTGGCTGGCTGTGGTGATGAGGAGAGGTGTGATGGCGATGGTGGGGAAGAAAGGTGATGGTTGCGGGGAGGGTTTTTTTTTTCTTTTTCTCTTTCTCCTTTTTTTTTTTTTTTAATTTTTTCCAAAAAACAAAAATTATTTTTAATCATTTAACTGAAGATTGGATGAAATGTTGAGAATTTGGACGGCAAGGGGAAAATTGATAATAAAATTTAATTCGAGCCCTTAATTCGCTAAAAAAAAAGGTCAGGGAGTAAATTGATAATTATGTACAAGTTCAGGGGGCAATTCGGCAGTATACCCAAAATTCTTACCTCTATGAAATGTTTTTGTCATCTTTGGACAGGTATGCAATCACCAATGGAGAATAGGTATGGTCTAATAAGGCAGGGCAGTGGAGTTTGGAGGGCCTTGAGAGATGGAGACTTTGAGGAAGAGGATGTTTGGGAGGTTCTAAAAGATAGGAACAATTCTAGTAACTACGGATGTTTAAGGGAGAGGGAGAGCAGAGGGGGAGAGAGAACAGAGGGAGAGGGCAGAGGGAAAGAGAGAGAGGCTAGAGGGAGGAGAGAGAGGACATCGGGAGAGAGAGATTGAGTATAGAGAGGGGATGGGAAGTTGCACAAAAACATGGATTTTTATTATTAAAAAATATTTTTTATTTATTTAATCCACATGTCACGATGTGATTGGAAATGTGAGCTCCACTTATTTTCCACATAAGACACTTAACAGAATTTCTGACGGCAGGGACCATTTGTGATAAAAAGTCCAAACGTTAAGGACTATTAGTATCACAAAAAAACCTCAAAGACCATTCGTGATAATTTCGTAAATGTCAAGGACCATTTGTGATAAAAAGCCTTATTATTATCATGTTAATAATACTTTTATTCAAAAGTTATTATTATTTTATTAAAATAATTAAGACTGGCACAGGTCCCAAAACTTTCTCACTCTTTCTCCATGTAAATCGCCACATTCAACTATATTTTTTACACAAGTTCTTGATCATTAGATTAACACATTCAAAAGTTATTATTATTTTGGTTTATGTCTCTTGCTGTTCTGGTTTTGTTTCTTAAAATGAAAGAGGTCTGTTAAAAAAAAAAAACTTGAATTAATAATTAAAACTCATGGGAAAATTCCTAATTCTTTAGTTAATTACTTGTCTCATCATTGAGCCTTGGTAAAACTGTATAATGGGTGGTAAGATGTGAGATAATTGCTTGAGAATAATCTACACGGGTTGGTTCAACTAATCCATTGAACATGTTGTTCAAGCTTTCACTTTGAATAATTTGATGAACTTTGAGGCACTGAAGATATGATCTTGATGAGCCTCGGAGGAATTGGGTTATGCTTGTTGGCCTGATGAAGGACGGGAAGAGATTTTTTTAATTTATAGATGGTGGTTGTTGATTGTTGCTGGTATTCTTGATTAATGTAGTCAATGGTGGTCATGGAGGAAGAGGGATAGAAATATAGAGAACGGTGGGCATGAAGAAGAGATATAGAGAGAGAGAATCATGGAACTGTGCAATTCATAATTAGTCTATTAAAATAATAGTAATTTTAGGCAAAAAGTATTATTAAAAAGATAATAATAAATAGTAGTGAGATTTAATCTCAGCCGTTTATAATGTGTTAATCTAATGGTCAAGAACTTGTGTTAAAACTTGTGTCAAAAATATAGCATTACGGATCCACCCCATATATATATATATATATATATATATGGAATTGTGGATTAGGTTAGTTACCCAAAATCGTATATCCGCTTTGTTACACCTGAGCTCAATCTCCCTACTCGGTACATTAGAATAGTTTATAGCATCGCTTGTAGAAAAATGTTCAGTTCTCTTTCATTTTAACAAACTAGAAAGTAAAATTTATCTAAAGCTACAAGATAAGTACAATTTTGTGACATTTTAAGCTCAACAAGCTACAAGAAGCGTCGACGTGCTTAAAATGGGTTCTCCCTTTAAACTGATTTCAACTTATAAGATCATTGAAATCCTTGTCCCTGATAAGAGGCTGCAAGATTATGTTGGAACAGCTCAAGTGTGTGGTTTTGAGAGACAAAATTACTTTACAGGAAAAGCAACTTGCTTGCTGACGGCCTTGCTAAGCTAAAGTTTCAATTGCAAAACTTGGATGCTTCTTATAATTCTTACATGAAAACCCTGCCATTTCTGTGGTTTGAGTTTCATGGATGACCTTAGCTAGAGCTGCTACGCCTAGAACAGATCAGTTTTTATAGGCCCCGTGGTTGTTAAGGCAGACGACAGAGAGAGATGGAATATAAAGGTTAAGACACAATAGATCCTAAAAACACACAACACTACACAATGCCAAGTACCACATAGAGCTCTCTCACCACAGTTATTGACAACAACATACCACATACGGCTGCACAAGTATTATACAATCTCAACAAAACATGGCAAATCGTAAATCTAACCTCAGCTTTAGGCCTAAGTACGATTTTTTCATTCCGAAAGGCACCCATGGGAATACCAAATGCATACTCCAATGTCATGTATATATACTTTGCACAATGCCAATATCACCATTCCAAAAGGCAGGCAAATGACTAGTATTGAGAATCCAGAGCTTTGAAAATCGCATTCCACAACATTTCTGGGTAAGAAAAATAAAACAAAATCACGTTTGTAAAGATACGACCACTTAAATTTAACAATGAAATAGGGGAACCAAAGGTCTGATAAAGTTGATTGACAAGATAAAAGAAAGTAAACACCTCAATCTCAAAAACAAAAATATCAATATCTTGCATAAACCTAATTCATCCTCCTGATGAGCTCTTTGATCTAATCTTCACGGTTTCCAGCATCACCACATTCGACGACCACCCATGGGTGCCTTGAGCTTAAGTAAATAATTACATAAAAGTAAAACAAAGGAGGAACTCCGGAGGGAACTTTAATCAGAAATGATAAAACACTACAGTACAGTAAAGTGATTAGAGCACAGAACAACCCGAAGATTCAAGCTAGACTCTAGAAAGTAATAACTCCATAAGAGAAGAAGTTCTGAATAATCAGATTCTTCTGCCATGTACAAATTTTTAGCATGACCCATAAAGAAAGAAGTAAGAGCTAATGGGAACTCTCCAATAAAAAGGTGGTTAACAGAATGGACACAGTTACGAAAAAAGCTTCATATATTAATCCTATTTGCATAAATGAGATTACGATGCATTAGGGCAAGTGTAGCAGTAAGTACTGAGTAATAGAAGACAAAAGGTTAACCGGGAGTCCATATTACATAGAGGCATGTGGGTTTGGCAATGAAATTGGAGACGTTTGAAAACATACAACGCAGAATATTGTTTTAAAAAATCAAAATTAAAATCCAAAGAGACATAAGAAGAATGAGCTACCTGGTGATCGTCGTTGCGGCAATCATAGAGGAGGATCTTCTGGTCGTTGTCCTCTTTTGGGCATAGGATATTGTTGCTGCAAAAACAGAAATTGGAACCCAATTAGGGATAGGCAGGCCTAGACCTATCCCCATATCAATGCAAAATCGCAGCTTCCTTGTATAAAGTTTTAAAAAATACAATGGAAATTTAACAAATAAAAACTTTGATCTATAAAAACAGAACCCCAAGTACAGTGCAAGTTCAAATAAAGCAAGAGTTACAAAGAAACATCTACAAAGATTATTTTGCTCCAGATTGGCAACACGGATAATCCTTCATCTAGGAAGCCCCAAAATTACAATGAACTAATTCGAAACTTAACATATCTTGAACCATACACAAGCCCTCTCCTTTATGCTCCATCACCTCAATTTAACGCTTTCTGCTGTGTCTCCTGCTCTTCCTCCGGCTCCTCCTATCATCAGAATCGGTTTCAGAAGCTGACTCTGTCTCGGAAGATTCAGATGATGAGCTGTACCTTCTACGCCGCCTTCCCATCTTTTGCTTCTTTTTCTTCCTTCTGAGCCTCTTCCTTTCCTCTTCTGAATCAGAAGATGAACTGTAATCTGAACTAGACTCCTCTGAAGAATAATCAGATCCTGTAACTGATGATGCCCCACTATCATCAGTATCAAACACTGAAGCCTCACTATCACTGCCAGAATCAGAAGTTGCCCGATGCTTCCTCTTGCTTTTCTTCGACTGCTTTTCACTCTTCTCTTCCTTGTTAATATTATCTGGATTATCCAAATCGTAGGATTCTGAGACCTTCATCTTCAGTTTAGGATTTTTGAGTTGCTGGGTTCTAGACGGTCGCGAAATGTAAACACGCTCGTTCTTGCATTCATATGTCCAATGCCCAGGCTGATAACACTTCTGGCATTGTGAAGCTGCACCAGCAATGGTAGATACATTTGACTTGATGTCTTTTCGTTCACCCAATCTCACTGCCTTTTCAGTACTCATCAAATACATCTGTCTCTTGGCTTCCCTTTTCTCCTGCCATCTGCTGGGTCCTTCTTCCTTCTGCCCATAAGCATTAACATTGCGGGCAGCAGCTGCTGCCGCCCTTTCAGCCTGAGCTCGACTAAGACCTTTTGCAGCAGTCAAGGCTGCAGCCTTGATCCTTTCAGCAGCGGCGTCAGCTTTTTCTTCTTTCTTACTTGACATGTTCTAAATCACAACTTTCAATTTGGACAATCAATTTGGACGGCAGCAAAACCACGAACCAGAAAATAAACCAAAACAAAACTCTGCGTAAAAAGAAAATAAATAAACAAAAAACCCACGTATCATAAGCAAATAAGGAACATCTGCACAAGCCATATCTTATTCGAAGTAAGAGAACAAATTCATATAAAAAAAAGGAAGTTGACAAACCTGTATCTACAAGGCCGACAACATCCCCTTTCTCTTTCCTTTTGTTTTCAGGAACCAAAAAAAAATCTGCGAAAAAAATGAAGAATAAGAAAAGAAACACCAAATTTAGAGAATGAAAAATACAAACTTACAGTGCAAATTCAAAGGCTTTGAAGGATTTGAGTTCAAGGCTCAATACTCACAGTGACAGAGAAGAAGAGGAAAGTTGTGACTGTTTGAGACTTCAACAGGGGAAACCAAGCATGAGATCAAATCTTCTGATTTCGGAACCCTAAAGTGCTAGAAATAGAAAGTCAAGTCGACAACTCGAGATTTCAGAATGGGAGAGTACGCGCTGAATTGAGGAAAGCGTGAACAAATTTAGGGTTAGACCCCAAGCCCACTAAACAGCAGGCCGGGCCACCCCATAGCCCACAACGAGTTCGGACGAGCTTTTTCTTGTTGGGCTAGATGGCCCCATCGGCCCGTGAACTAGTGGGTCAAATAATGATCCCTTAATTGAATTGTATAACTTTTTTGAAAAAGAAAATATCTAAAATGCTTTATGGTGCGTTTGGATGAAGGAAATAAACTTGGGATTTTGACAAAACTCAGAATTTCTAAATTGACATGAACCAATTCCCCTGTTTGGATAAAAAAAAACATAGAAAATTAGAAATTCCACGTGGGAAAAACACATGGAATTTGGAGATCATAAATCACAACTTTAAATTCCATCTAAAAGTCGTCATTTCTAAAATCCCAAAAGAGATTGAGTTTTAAAAAAAAAAATAACTTTACAAATAAAAGTTAAATTCCGTGTTTTAAATCCATCATCCAAACAAGAAACTTTACAAATTCTAGAACATTAATTTCCGTCATTTTAAATTCCGTCACTTATGAAATCCTTTGTACTTTTAAATTTCCTCATCCAAACACACTGTTAAAGTTTGGGAGGTTGGAGTTAGTGGTGTGTTTACTAATCAAGAATTGGATTCCACTTATAGAGGATTCTTGCATTTACTTCACATCAAGGAATTAAAAAGTAAGTGGGGCCCACACAAAATTAGGAATTGAATTCCTGATTTTGGAGGAATTCAATTCTTAGAGCAGTTCCAGCAACAAGGGCTTTGGGTGGGGGGTGGGGTTGTTTTAGGCCCAAAAACCATTTCTAGCAACAAGGGCTGGCTAGGGTAGCTGTTGGGGCCCATGAAACCAGCCCAGCCCTCAGGCAAGATGAGCCCGAGTTCAAGCCCGAATTTGCTGATGTTAGCAACAACAAAAATTTTATAAAAAAATCTACAAAAATTTCAGATTTAAATACTTAGTCATAGTTTTCACTTCCCATACAAATTTCTCTCCTCATATCTCATGTGAATAGTTTTTGCCATGGCAATGGGTGGAAACACCACAACCTTTTGCAAGGGCAGGCACTATTCACATAAATAGTAGCTACCCTAACCCCCCCCCCCCCCCCCCTCCCCCCTTTTTCCCCCTTTCCCCCTTTCCCATGGCAAAGGGCAAACTGGTGGAAGTGCTCTTAGATGGGAGGTGATATTCTAATTCATGGATAACTAACCCATTAGAAATTCATTTTTTTTCATCCATTATATCCTCACAAAATTTTAAATTTTCAAATTTGCCATCTACTTTAACCCAACAACGAGGACATTTTAGTAATTAGAACCACTCCTACCCCAATTTCATATGGTTTAGTAAACAACTTCAATTGGAATCCAGAATCTAACTCTCCTCAATCCATATAGTTTAGTAAACAATTTCAATAGGAATCCGGAATATAATTCTCCTCAATCCAACTCATCATCAATTCAATTCCTTCTAATCCAATTACGGATTAGTAAACATGCCATTGATTGCAAAACCCATAAAACATGTCCACTATTTAAATATGAAGGGTTTTTTATTATATAATTTTTACTTTTACTTTTTATATAAGTGATATTAGAGCATCTTCAACAACCTCTTTAATAATATTGGAATGCTTAGATAGGTGAGTCACATCATCAAAACTCTCTCCAACACCATTGTCAAACTTAGTCATCAAAGCTGCAGCCTATTTCTCTCTTCAGAATTGGTAAGTTGACAATGGTTTTCAAACATTTCATTTTACTTTGAAAAAACAAAACCTACCTTGAAAATGTTAAAAACATGCACTTTTTCTTTTCAGGTAATAAATACATACACATTCTTCACATGTTTACATATTTTTATTATTTTCCATAAGGTGACATTAATTAAATTGAAGAGTATGTTGGGGCATAAATTATTAAAGTAACAAATAAACCTTTTCAAATTGTCACATAAGTCAACAAACTTTAATTTGAAGAGTTAGTTTGCTACTATATTGAAGATGCACTTAAAGTAGGGAAACTCGAATACATGACCCCCATATTATGTCGTATTGATGCAAATATTTTCAACACTTGGAGCTTTAGCAATTGGTGTGGGATAAAATAGTCTCGTAGAATTTGGATTAGAGTAAGGGGTGAAAATGGTGGGGTCGATTAAGATTAGGCTAGGTTAAGTGTTCGATTTCCTTCCATTATAACTGAAAAAGAATTACGTGTTTTAAAGCCAACCTAAGAAAGGAGATGTATTATAGACCTACATAAACACACACTTTCTTTGGATGACTAACTAGATAAATAACACCTATAGAATGACAAAAGATGCAACCCAAGTCATTAAAGAGACAAGATGAGTACATTTGTGACTTTTTAAGCTCATCAAGCCACAAGAAGCATCGCATGCTTAAAATGCGTTAGGGTCATGAATATTGGACAATTTGACAGGAAGAGTTCTACTAAATACCAATCCCTCATTAGAGGCTGCAAGAATATGTTGGGGCAGCTTAAGTGTGCGGTTTTTGGACGCATTTCACCACAATTGTCATATAACACACACAGCTGCAGAAGTACATACAATCTCAAAGACCATTAGCATTAGGTCAGACTAAAACTTGAAATTTCATACCAACTCAATAACAACGAGATAGTCTCCCACTCCTGTTAAAATAAAGACTGCTATGTCTTACATAGTATAATGCCGATATCAACCATTCGAAAGGGTAGGCAAACAGAGCAAGTAATCAATTGAAACGCTTTCACTGTTTCAAATGACTAGTACGGAGAATCCAGTGCTTTGAAATTTGCTTCCCACACCATTTCAGGGTAAGAAAAATCAATAAGATTGACAAGGAAAACCATTTGTAAAGATACCACAGACTTAAATTTAACAATGAAATAGGGGAACTAAAAGTCTGATGAAGTTGATTGACAAGATAAAAGAAAGTAAACACCTCAATCTCGAAAACAAAAATATCAATATCTTGCATAAACCTAATTCATCCTCCTGATGAGCTCGTTGATGTAATCTTCACGGTTTCCAGCATCACCACCTTCAACATAGTGGTTTCTCTTCTTCTTTAGACCACCCAGGGGTGCCTTGAGCTTAAATGGCCAGAGAAAGTTATTTGCCTCCTTGAAGTGAGGTCCAACAGTCAAGATCTCATGGATAAGGTCCTCCACGCAGATAATTCCAAACTTACCCAAAGCCTGTGATTTCACAAACATGTCAGTGAATAGATGCAAATGTGTTCAAGGAAAACTTGATCCAGATATTATTTAATTTACTGATCATATACTCTGTTAACAAACCTGTTCAACAATTGAATTGTCAGTCAACGCGGTTCTCTGTTTGTTAAGTTTCCCATAACCCCTCTTGTAGATTAGTTCTTTGACACTCTTCAAATTAGGATACCTGAAGTCCATAGCATAATATATTAACAGCAAAACTAAATATATAAACAAAAAAACCTGGAAATAACCATCACCAGTCTATGAAGCTCCAAAATAGAAAAATGCATACCCATAAGTCACATAGGGTTCAACCCTATGCAGCATGTTCAATGTGGCCTTGTTTACTTTCAAGAAGACACCATTGAATATCTACAACAATCAGAAAAAAGGAATGAAAAATCAGATAATTTAACTATCACATGAATTTTAATTAGCCTAATTTAATTACCCATTTCAGAAAAATGAAACTTCAATTGAGGTGTTACCTGTCTTAAACGCAGAAGTTGCAAAATCTTCTTAGTTTTTGGGTCAATGGCATTGATTCTGAACGTTAAAAAAAAACCAACAAGAGAAAAATCATAATCAACGAACACTCAAACCAAAGAAACTCCAAGTGGAAGAATCCATAGCCAATGTCACAAAAAGCATGCATACCCACGAATCCTGACAATGAACAACAGCTTGGCCTCTGGGTTGACATAAAACCCACCCTTCAGCTTCGCCTCACGCTTCAAACTAATCAACTCCTTTTGCTGGCAAATTAATTCAGGAAAACCAAACCATCAGAGCCCAATCGAAATCCAAAGATCTAAGTTCAAGACTGACAAAAAAAAGATTGAACAATATTCAAAGTTGGGGTATTGTATATGTACCTGTTCATCATACTCCTTGGCATACTGCTTGGCCCGGTTGTAAATCAACTTTCGGTTTTCGGAGTTCTTCTTCTTTGCAGATTCAAGGCCTTGCTTTTTGGCAAGGGCCCATTGCTCTTCTCTCTTTCTCTTCTTCAACACTGATTCTGGAACCACTGGCCCTGCCTTCACTTCTTCGCCCATCTCACTGCAAAAAATGTATGAAGACAGGAAGAAGAAGAAGAAGAGTTTAAAAGACAGAGGAGGAGTTGTGCGGCTGCAGGTAGAGGGATGAAATGGAAGAAGCGAAGAAATAGAATTTAGGGTTTTAGGAGACTACAATCGGGTGTGATGAGTGTAAAGAGATAAAAGTGTACGCATGTTTATGACCAATAAGGTGACGACACCTAATAATTACTGAATTTTGAGAAAAATATAACTTTTTAATATGAATAATTATTTTCTCCTTCTCGGTGTAAGGACACCTCCATCGCAAGAGGCCAGCCCAGGCAGGAGGGGGCCCTAGGCCTGGGGAGCAGCTCCAGCGAGCGAAGTCCAGCCCGGGCAAAGGGTGGGTCCCACGAGCCTAGGCAAGCCCAACCTTGCTCCCGAGGGCTGCTGATGTCATGTGTGACATCACGCCTTGACAAGCTCCAACGGAAAGAAGCCACGTGGCACTTTTCAAATGCTCATATCAAATTTTTTTGAGAAATCCGACAGATGTAAATTGCAACAAAAAATCAAATTTTTTTTAAAAAAATACCAAAAAATTATGGATTTTTTTCCTATAAATACCTAATAATATTATTCACTTTCCACACCAAATCTCCATACAAATTCTTCTCCTTCAAATATTTTTTACTTTCCACTCAAATTTTTCTACTACTTTCCATTTGTATCAAAAAAACAAATGGCTTCTTCCATTGAAGCCAGAGGTGTGTGTACAACTCAGGAAGATATTTTGTTATGTGAGTGTAGGGTGAAAGTTGGTCATTGCTCGATCACGAGCAGTGAGATGAAGTTATCTCATATGTGGAGAAAAATTCATGGAGAATTTTGTGAAAGATCGGGTTCGCCTCAAACGGAAATGGCTTGGCTAGTAGGTGGAAAATTTTAAATAAAGAGTTAGGGAAATGGAGAGATGCGTTGGCAAAAGTGAGGGAGAACGTTCGAAGCGGTCAAAATCTAAGGCAAAAAAAGTTTCAACAATCACGAATGTAGGGATGTTGTGAAGAATTGTTCGAAATTCAAAATTATTTGCACGGGTCCACCGGTTGTGTTGAATGAGACGCCGCTCCACAATTCACCGGCAACCGATTCACCGTTAGACTCCACAATAGATCAAGACTTACCAATCCAACGTGAGTCGAGGCCTATTGGGAGAAAGGCGGCAAAGGCTAAGAGAGGGAGCCCTTTGAACACTGAATGTGCAAATTTTTTGGAGCAAATGTGAAAGATAATTTGGAAGCATATGATATTTCAAAGCATGAGCTTGACACAATTAGCTAGGGCTGGAATCGGTTCGGTTACCGACCTGATTCCAAGCTTCCGACGTACACACATATTCAAAGAGTATACTTACTACATAGTACTCTTTCATAAGAAAACCACGTTAAGGCAAGGCAAAGTCACCCCTACCTTTAGCTTTAGGCCAGCAAGCAAAGCAGTCTTCCTTCCAACTAACTTAGACCAACACAACCACACAACAAAGTAGACCAAACTTTGGTACTATTAAGGTGTAGACAAAACATATTGTGTTCAGATTTCTCCAACTTGACTGTATATAGAGGAACAACTTCCATGAACAATGGTGTTTGATTAAGCCACGAAGTGTGTACAGTACCCAAAACAAAGTACACAAAGAACTATATGCAAGGAGTGGAGAGTAGATGACTAGGGTTTAGGGAATGCAATAGATTCTAGATTGGAATTTAGAGAGGCCCTCCTTGTATAGTATTTCGTGGGTTGTTAACATGTATCATTTTTTAATGATTTTTTTTTTTGGCTCGGATGATATTTTTTAGTGATTTTTAAATGTGACAGTTAGAAACTGCTTCAGTTTGTGTGCTGTAGAAAGCTATCTGAAATGTGCGTTGAGCACTTGGAAGGCCATAACTTGGAGCTCAATTAACCATTTTGCGAATGCGAGCACTCGTTTTGACAGGTTTTTTCGTGATCTACACACTGGGCAGGAGCATGGTCTTAAATATCGATAATATCCCCGATATTATCCCGATAATATCTGATTTTTGGGGGTCCGATATTTTAACAACTAACCATATAGTTATCGTCAATATATCGATATTATCCCGATATTATCCCGATAATATCGGAAAGATATTTTCAACACTTTTATGAATGATTTGGTCAATATATCGAGATATTATCGATAATATCCCGATAATATCCCGATATGAAACTCAAAAAATGTAGAGAACTGAAGTTGCTCATTGAACTGATTTGGGTACTCTACGGAAAGCATGTCTCCTAGAGTAATACAAAAGTAGCTCATTGAGCTAATAAACAAAGCATGTCTAGCCGACAGAATGCTCACATGCTTTTACAAAATGGATAAAATATAAAACTTAGCTTTGGATTCCTGGCTTGGTTTACAAAATGGATAAAATATAAAACTCACCAACGTTTTTTCAACTTACATTACTTACCCTACCATTCAACCACTCACCTGCTTTTACTTACCCTACCATGGCAGTAGGCGGGCAGGACCAGGAATTGGTGCCATAGGGAAGAACTATACTCGTAGAGAAAGAGGCGAGGGGACATTGTCAAGTCAAGAAGATGACTCGTTATCTATAACTTCGGACTCTGTTGGAGTAGGAAGTAGTAACTATGGTTATACTCATAACCAACCATTTCCCTACCCTTCATATCCCATTCCTGTTGGGATGGAATCAAGTGACACATGGAAAGAATCCGAGACTCAATCTTCAAATGATTTTGCTTATGGACAACGTCAACCAATCTCGGATCCATATGGGTGGCATGTTAACAATTACATGGAAAACTATTTTGGGGATTTATCATTTGATGACTACTCTTCAAAATATACTTACTCTACACATAGAGATGATGAAGATAGTGAAAATTTTGAACCTCATAGGAACTCTATGTGGTACTAAGTCACTCATGTATCTTACCATGCAATGTATAAAGTGTAAAATATTGTAGTAATTCATTATATATAAATGATTATGGTGTGTTTAATCTTCTTTCATTAATTACTACATATTTCTACACTTACGGTGTTTGCCAGCTCGCTATATAATCAACTTAAATCAATTAAATCCATCATGCAATGCATTTCCTTCCAATTTTTTGTGATAAACTAATAGATAATTGACTAAATAAACATCCTACAAAGTTTCAATAAAAATTTCCAAGTTTTTCTTACAATTTCCGTGGTTTTTATTCAATTTTTTCCGATACTGATAATATCCCGATATTTCCTGCGATATTTCCGTGTTTTTTGACTTCCGATACTTCTGATACCTCCGATATTTAAGACCATGGGCAGGAGAAATTATTTTTGAGGACAGGTTGGTAGATGAACTGGCTCCCTAAAGTTGCTGTTAAAATGAGTTCAAACTTTGAAAGGTCATAGCTTTGCACTCGGGTGTCCGTTTGGGTCAAAAAAAAATTTTGATTTCATGTATCTTTTAGAGATCTAAGACATCCCAAGATGCTGGACGCTGCTTCAGTTCTCCAGACCCCCAAAAACCGTTGTTTTCTGTTGTAAAACTGGATTACACCTTCCTAATGTAACATCACAGATAGGTTTTCCTTACATTTTCTTAATGTCATGCAAACTAAACTTCAGTTTTGAACATAGGAGACAGTAAGTGATGGGGCGGGCTCATTTTTTATTGGTTAAAAAGCTGTATTATAGTAGCAATATAGTATGGAGAGTGGTGTTTAAGTAAATATAATGAGCAACCATATTGAAATGTTTCATATTAGATGGGCTGGTTTTTGTTTTAATTATTACCTTGAGGGTCCAAGGTTCAAGTCACAGAGAGGGCACACTTGGGATTTTATTTTAGTATTTTTTATTTTTAAGTGTTTTCACTTGTTAATTTTACTTTGATGCTTTTGTCATAGTTTGAAAATTACACAAAATAATTTAAAATAATTAATTACTATTTATTGAGTAATTTATGAAATAATTAACATATTTAAATATTCACAAAAGAAATAATAATTAAAACATAATTACTAATTAATTTAAAAGGATAAGATATTACTTAATTACATATAATAAATTAAAGAGATTGGCCAAAAAACATAAGTAAAGAAACTAATTATATATTTTTAACATTAAACATTTATAAAAAAAATAAACATAAAGGCCTCTTCCGACGAAATTTCGTAGGCACTTGTCTATTTGCCGTATTAGACCTCTCCCAACGAAACTTCGTCAGTAGAGGTGTTTTCGTCAGGAGAAATCTAATTTGGCAAATCTTTGCCGGCATAGACCTGTGTCGACGAAATTTCGTCGGGAGAGGTCATTTAAAAGAAAATAAATATAAACTTAGGATGTTTAGGCTAATAAATTTTTTAAAAAATTATTTTTAGTAATTAAATAATATATTTTACTTATTTAATTAGTTAAATTAGTAATTATATTTTAATTATTATTTATTTAGTGAATAATTAGTATTAAAATTTTTAATAACTTCATGAATTATATTATTTAATAAATAGTATTTCATTTTTTGTTTTTTGTTTTTTCCTTTAATATTCACTAAGTAAAACATAACTACAAATCAAAATGATTAAAAAAGAGAGATACATATTAAAGGGTATATCCACGCGGCTGGACTTTTAAAATATTCTATTTTTCGAAGTATAGCCACTCGACTAAACTTTGAAGATATTCTATTTATAGAGTATAGTCGCGCGGCTATACTCTTTAAATATATTTCCACATTCCACCAATAATTTTATAAATATGGATTTCTCTGTAGGCTTAGCTTTTGAGGTGCCCTTTGTGAACAACACCCCACATCGAAAATCCACTCCTATAAAGGTCTTTATAAACAAAGCACTATGATGGTTTGGTAAGTGTGTGTCACGACATGATTCGAAAATAAGGAATATTCCTGAATCATGGTGTGAGTCATACTATAGTTATAAGAATCAAATCCTACAACCATGATATGATGAGAAATAGAGCCATATATAATACAAATTTACTTAACAACACAAAATCAGAGTCGCAGTAGCTCGTAGTTAAATACATACTAAGGTTTTTATCAAACAGTTGACTACTTACAATTATTAGTTTCTCCTGACGAAATTTCGTCGGCAAAGGTAATTTCGTCGGGAGAGGTTGTTTTGCTTTTTTTTTTTTTTTTTTTTTCTAAAAACAATATATATATAACATTAGTTTCTTTACTTTTGTTTTTTGGCCAACTTCTTTAATTTAATACATGTAATTAGGTAATACCTTAGCCTTTTCTTTAATTACTTTAATGAGTGATTATGTTTTAATTATTATTTCTTTAGTGAATATTTAAATATTTTACCGATTTCGTAAATTACTTGGTAAATAGTAATTAATTGTTTTTGTGGACTTTGTTTTCTGTTCTTTGACATTAAATAATCATCAAAATACGTGCGTACATGTACAGTACGTGTATTATACATTTTCTTTCATTATACCGAGTCTTTAAGATGTATACAGAAAATGGAAATATTATTGAAAAACACGTACGTACGTGTATAATACGAGTATTAAATGTGGAAATGCTAAATTCTTTATACGGGTAATAACTCTGAAAAAGTGAAAAATCAAAAGGGGACAATAGCTATACCTTGGTAATGGCCTAAACGTAAACTAGTCTTTTCGACAAAGGAAAATGAGGGAGAAAAAATTTAAAAAACAAAAGGGCACCCACTAGATATTTAAAGAGTATAGCCGCCCGGCTATACTCTACAAAATAGAATATTTTAAAAATACAGCCGATCGGCTATTCTCTAAAAATACCAAAATCTGAATTTCTCTTTTTTAATTACTTTAATTATTACTTATGTTTTAACTATTGTTTACTTAGTGAATAATTAGTATTTATTGACCTAAAGATACTAAGTTTATATATTTTTTTCAAAAAAACCTCTCCCGGCTAAATTTCGTCGGCATAGGTCTATGCCGACAAACGTTTGTCGGATTAGGTTTCTCCTGATGAAATTTCGTCGGCAAAGGTAATTTCGTCGGGAGAGGTCTATGAACATTTTCCGACAAAATTTCGTCGGGAGAGGTTGTTTTGATTTGTTTTTTTTTTCTTCTAAAAACAAATATATATATATATATATATATAATTAGTTTCTTTACTTTTGTTTTTTGGCCAACTTCTTTAATTTAATGCATGTAATTAGGTAATACCTTAGCCTTTTCTTTAATTACTTTAATTAGTGATTATGTTTTAATTATGATTTCTTTTGTGAATATTTAAATATTTTACCGATTTCGTAAATTACTTGGTAAATAGTAATTAATTGTTTTTGTGGACTTTGTTTTTTGTTCTTTGACATTAAATAATCATCAAAATACGTGCGTACATGTACAATACGTGTATTATACATTTTCTTTCATTATACCGAGTCTTTAAGACGTATACGGAAAACGGCATAGTAATTAATTGTTTTTGTGGACTTTGTTTTTTGTTCTTTGACATTAAATAATCATCAAAATACGTGCATACGTGTACAATACGTGTATTATACATTTTCTTTCATCATACCGAGTCTTTAAGATGTATACGGAAAACGGAAGTATTATTGAAAAACACGTACGTTCGTGTATAATACGGGTATTAAATGGGGAAATGCTAAATTCTTTATACGGGTAATAACTCTGAAAAAGTGAAAAATCAAAAGGGGACAATAGCTATACCTTGGTAATGGCCTAAACGTAGACTAGTCATTTCAACAAAGGAAAATGAGGGAGAAAAAATTTAAAAAACAAAAGGGCACACACTAGACATTTAAAGAGTATAGCCGACCGGCTATACACTACAAAATAGAATATTTGAATAATACAGCCGCTCGGCTATTCTCTAAAAATACCATAATATGAATTTCTCTTTTTTAATTACTTTAATTATTACTTATGTTTTAACTATTGTTTACTTAGTGAATAATTAGTATTTATTGACCTAAAGATACTAAGTTTATATTTATTTTTTTTCAAAAAAAACCTCTCCCGACGACATTTCGTCGGCATAGGTCTATGCCGACAAATGTTTGTCGGATTAGGTTTCTCCTGACGAACTTTCGTCGGCAAAGGTAATTTCGTCGGGAGAGGTCTATGAACCTTTGCCGACAACATTTCGTCAGGAGAGGTTGTTTTGCTTTTTTTTTTTTTTTTTCCTAAAAACAAATATATATATATATATATATATATATATATATATATAATTAGTTTCTTTACTTTTGTTTTTTGGCCAACTTCTTTAATTTAATACACGTAATTAGGTAATACCTTAGCCTTTTCTTTAATTACTTTAATTAGTGATTATGTTTTAATTATTATTTCTTTAGTGAATATTTAAATATTTTACCGATTTCGTAAATTACTTGGTAAATAGTAATTAAGTGTTTTTGTGGACTTTGTTTTTTGTTCTTTGACATTAAATAATCATCAAAATACGTGTGTACGTGTACAATATGTGTATTATACATTTTCTTTCATTATACCGAGTCTTTAAGATGTATACGGAAAACGGAAGTATTATTGAAAAACACGTACGTACGTGTATAATACGAGCATTAGATGGGGAAATGCTAAATTCTTTAAACGAGTAATAACTCTGAAAAAGTGAAAAATCAAAAGGGGACAATAGCTATATCTTGGTAATGGCCTAAACGTAGACTAGTCATTTCGACAAAGGAAAATGAGGGATAAAAAATTTAAAAAAACAAAAGGGCACACACTAGACATTTAAAGAGTATAGCCGACCGGCTATACACTACAAAATAGAATATTTGAAAACTACAGCCGCTCGGCTATTCTCTAAAAATACCATAATCTGAATTTCTCTTTTTTAATTACTTTAATTATTACTTATGTTTTAACTATTGTTTACTTACTAATTAGTATTTATTGACCTAAAGATACTAAGTTTATATATATTTTTTTCAAAAAAAACCTCTCCCGACGACATTTCGCCGGCATAGGTCTATGCCGACAAATGTTTGTCGGATTAGGTTTCTCCTGACGAACTTTCATCGGCAAAGGTAATTTCGTCGGGAGAGGTCTATGAACCTTTGCCGACAAAATTTCGTCGGGAGAGGTTGTTTTGCTTTTTTTTTTTTTTTTTCCTAAAAACAAATATATATATATATATATATATATATAATTAGTTTCTTTACTTTTTCTTTTTGGCTAACTTCTTTAATTTAATACATGTAATTAGGTAATACCTTAGCCTTTTCTTTAATTACTTTAATTAGTGATTATGTTTTAATTATTATTTCTTTAGTGAATATTTAAATATTTTACCGATTTCGTAAATTACTTGGTAAATAGTAATTAATTGTTTTTGTGGACTTTGTTTTTTGTTCTTTGACATTAAATAATCATCAAAATACGTGCGTACGTGTACAATACGTGTATTATACATTTTCTTTCATTATACCGAGTCTTTAAGACGTATACGGAAAACAGAAGTATTATTGAAAAATACGTACGTACGTGTATAATACGAGTATTAAATGGGGAAATGCTAAATTCTTTATCCGGGTAATAACTCTGAAAAAGTGAAAAATCAAAAGGGGACAATAGCTCTACCTTGATAATGGCCTAAACGTAGACTAGTCTTTTCGACAAAGGAAAATGAGGGAGAAAAAATTTAAAAAACAAAAGGGCACTAAATACCATAATCTGAATTTTGTCTTTTGTAATTACTTTAATTATTACTTACGTTTTAATTATTGTTTACTTAGTGAATAATTAGTATTTATTGACCTAAAGATACTAAGTTTATATTTTATGTTATTTTTCAAAAAAAACCTCTCCCGACGAAATTTCGTAGGCATAAAAATTTAAAAAATAAAAGGGCGCCCATTAGATATTTAAAGAGTATAGCGGCCCGGCTATACTCTACAAAATAGAATATTTTAAAAATACAGCCGCTCGGCTATACTCTAAAAATACCATAATATGAATGTCTCTTTTTTAATTACTTTAATTATTACTTATGTTTTAACTATTGTGTACTTAGTGAATAATTAGTATTTATTGACCTAAAGATACTATGTTTATATTTTATTTTATTTTTCAAAAACAACCTCTCCCGACGAAATTTCGTCGGCATAAAAATTTAAAAAATAAAAGGGCACCCATTAGATATTTAAAGAGTATAGCCGCCCGGCTATACTTTACAAAATAGAATATTTTAAAAATACAGCTGCTCGGCTATACCCTACAAATACCATAATCTGAATTTCTCTTTTTTAATTACTTTAATTATTACTTATGTTTTAACTATTGTTTACTTAGTGAATAATTAGTATTTATTGATCTAAAGATACTAAGTTTATATATATATTTTTTTAAAAACCTCTCCCGACGAAATTTCGTCGGCATAGGTCTATGCCGACAAACGTTTGTCGGATTAGGTTTCTCCTGACGAAATTTCGTCGGCAAAGGTAATTTCGTCGGGAGAGGTCTATGACCTTTGCCGACAAAATTTCGTCGGGAGAGGTTGTTTTGTTTTTTTTTCTAATAACAAAAAAAAAATATATATATAAAATTAGTTTCTTTACTTTACACAAAGCAACAACCAAAGCCCAGCAACTTAGTTGAAACCCGCTTCCTCAAACTTCTTCTTTAATCTTGCACAATTTATTAGGATATGAGCATTCTAATGCCCAATAGAGTATCGTCAAACCCCTCAAGGTCAACTATCACATTTAATCAAAATGTCATGCATCAAACAACACAAGATACAGAAATTATGCAACCATATTAGATAAATAAATTTGCATATTCGGTGATGCCATGAACTCACTCCCTTCTAATCTCGCTAATTCATACCTTAGGGCAACAAGTCTGCATGTCCCATACCATGCGCTTTACCACTGTGGCTCCAAATACCCTAAAATATAAACTAGTGCCCATTCGTCCTTTAACCCATTTTTCTTTTGTTTACGAATTTCTCATCTTTCACTTTTCATAAAAGGCCCTGCTCCCATCACCTCAATATATTCAAGCCATGCTCCTGTTACCTGAATATATTCCATATATTTTTTTTACCCAGATATATCTAAGGTCTTCTCCTACTCCTTAGATATACCTCAAACGACACACACACACCCCCAAAACACCATTGTATTCATGATGCATATGTAATGCAATGCAAATATCATTTATCTTTGCAGAATAATAATACATATAATAACAATAATATATCATGCTTAAAAACATCAATAATAATATTCACATATCATCAAATAATATTCATCGAGCAAAGCAACAATAATATAAATATTTATAATACTAGATATAAGCACCAAGATTAAAAGTGACATAGCCCAATCATCGGGAAATCAGGAAACCCTACCTCGTGTTTAGCTAGCTTAACCTTGTGCGGGTTCATCCTCGAAAGTACGCAGAGTAGAACACCTAATTAAGATAATTTACTTATTGAAATTCACCGAAAATAAGGAAACACGTTTGAGTGTCCTACTAGCGCACGTAGACCTAAAATCCCATAATACGCTTGATAAGTTGTTCGACCCGATTGTTACTCCCTTAACCTCACGTCCAAGCAAGAATAGAACCAAACGTCAAGGAAAAACTAATTTATTCCCCTCATATAATAGTTCTACTCTTTGAGATGTTTAAAATAAGGTGGTTCGGGTCTAGACTCATAACGAAAATTTAAAACATCAATTTAAAACAAAAACTTCAGTTTTGCTAAACATTTGGGTTGGAACACTTCAACTTTGAAAATTCACTAAATATTGAGTTTAAATCAAAATAATGTAAAACTTTCCAGATCACAACTAGACATAGAAACATTAAAAATGTCAAAATTTGATAAAAAATTAGGGTTAAGAAAACATGTCAAAATAAAAACCAAAACAGACTAGGCTGTAGAATGTTCTTTATTTAGGTTTGTACACTTGTTTTGAAAAATCACCAAAATTTCAATTTACAACCAAACGAGATAAAACTTTCCAGATTCGAAAAAGATACGTGAAAGTAAAACATATTAAAATTTCATGAAAATCCAAGTTCAGGAAGTTTTCAAACACGTATTCAAAACAGGACATGCGGTAGAATCAGAACAATTCTAACAACATAGTCTCTACTTTGAAATTTCACAAAAGAAATCAATTTAAATTCAAATGGCACAAAACCAACTTTGAAATAACCCTTGAGATATCAATTTTTATGTAACAAAATCCTAGAATGAAATTGGTACAAAATCACATCGAAATAATCTAGAACTTCATAGAAACACACTTTGAAAGAGATATGTCATTGAGGCATTCTAACCAACACTTGATTTACAACTATTACTCAAAGAGACAATATGAAAATGGGCTTCATACCTTTAAAGAATCATTTACTTGAGATGATAGTGGCTAATTTGATCAATGGAATGATAAGTAACAAGCCATTTGAGAGAAAGTACACATCTATAACAAGAAATTCAATATAATCAATGAACAAGTTTTGTTCATACAAAATTTCAAAGAGTTATAATGGTTTCGTTTTGCTTACCTTTGGATATGTTATAAAGAGGATAATTTGGAGTAACTATCATGAAGAAACTATGGTGTTTTGAGCTTTCGAAATGAGTGTTCTGGACTGAAACCAAGGGAAGGAACTAGGGACGAAGACTATAAACAAGTTCCACTCTAAACGTTCCCAAGGTGGCTATAGAAGTCCGATCAACCTAAACTTTTGAGATATTATAATAGACAACATTTCAAACAACTTTGATGAAGGAACCAAAGTCATTTGAGTATAGGAAATCACAAAAACATATTGAAACCGAGCATACTACTGTGAAATCAGGAAATGGTAAACTGATTGTGATCATACCAAATTTTCGGAGTCTGTATTGGTCGGATTGAGCTAAAATTGGAGAATGTTATAGGAATCATGTAAATGAACAACTTTTATGAAGGAAGTTTTCTCATCTGAGCTTCCGAAATTTGGGTTCTCGGCTGCTCCAAGGAAGTGACGAATTTTGGATTTTGAAGAGAAACAAAAGAAGAATGAGGATGAAAATAAGGTGAATGAGGAAGAGAGTGATGATATAATGAATGGGGAGGAAGAGAATAAATTTATGATTGAAGAATCTTAGGCTAGGTGAGTCATCAATTTAGAATAGGTGACTCATCCTTTCATAAATGGTGGATTTGAAAGCTTGAGGCAAGGGGGGAAGAATGGGAGGAGGGTGGGTTGATGCCCTCCATGTTTCAGTTTTTTTTTTGGCCTACAAGGGTATTTTGGTAATTATACACTCACAAGGGTATTTTTGTCATTTTTGTCCAACTTGAAATTAAACGCACTTAATTTAATAATCTCAATCCAAAATCACTTGCTAAAATACCCATAATCATTCTCCACCATAATATTATTTTTCATTGAAATATGAAAATTCACTTTGAAATTTTCGGGGTATTACAGTGTGGTTAACATTGGAGAGTTGGGCTAATGGGCTTGGCTATAGGCTCGGCTTTCGATTTGTCACTGATGAATAATAATTATATTAATCAAAGACTTGGGGGCCTTAGGGCTCTTGGGCTTTGGAGAAATTTAATTAAGACACCCAAACGATAATAAGTAATTTATTTTTTTCGTTTTTGACATATCATTTCAATTTAAATTCGAATGAAATTAGGTTTATAACTGTTGTGGTTTGAAAAATGCACAAAATAATTTAAAATAATTAATTACTATTTATTGAGTAATTTATGAAATACGTAACATATTTAAATATTCACAAAAGAAATAATAATTAAAACATAATTACTAATTAAAGTAATTTAAAAAGGATAAGATATTACTTAATTACATATAATAAAGTAAAGAAGTTGGCCAAAAAACAAAAGTAAAGAAACTAATTATATATTTTTAAAATTAAAAATTAAAAAATTATAATAATAAAGACCTCTCCCGAAGAAATTTCGTCGGCACAGGTCTATGCCGGCAAAGATTTGTCGGATTAGACTTCTCCCCATGAAAACACCTCTGCCAACGAAGTTTCATCGGGAGAAGTCATTTTAAAAACAAATAAATATAAACTTAGGTTGTTTAGGTTAATTAATTTTTAAAAATTTTATATTTAGTAATTAAATAATATATTTTCCTTATTTAATTAGTTAAATTAGTAATTATATTTTAATTGTTATTTATTTAGTGAATAATTAATATTAAATTTTTTAATTAACTTCATGAATTATATTACTTCATAAATAATAATTCAAATTTTGTTTTTTGTTTTTTCCTTTAATATTCACTAAGTAAAATATATCTACAAATCAAAGTGATTAAAAAAGAGAGATACATATAAACTCCCACATTGCACCAACAATAAAAATATAAATATGGATTTCTCTATAGGTTTAGCATCTGAGGTGCCATTTGTGAACACCCCACATTGAAAATTCACTCCTATAAAGGTCTTTATAAACAAAGCACTATGATGATTCGGTAAGTGTGGTTAACATTGGAGAGTTGGGCTAATGGGCTTGGCTATAGGCTCAGCTTTCAATTTGGCGCTGATTAATAATAATTATATTAATCAAAGACTTGGGGGCCTTAGGGCTCTTGCGCTTTGGAGAAATTTAATTAAGACACCCAAACGAAAATAAGTAATTTTTTTTCTTTTCGTTTTTGACATATCCTTTCAATTTAAATTCGAATGAAATTAGGTTTATAACTGATGTGGTTTGAAAATTGCACAAAATAATTTAAAATAATTAATTACTATTTATTGAGTAATTTATTTAAAAAGTAACATATTTAAATATTCACAAAAGAAATAATAATTAAAACATAATTACTAATTAAAGTAATTCAAAAAGGATAAGATATTACTTAATTATATATATATTAAATTAAAGAAGTTGGCCAAAAAACAAAAGTAAAGAAACTAATTATATATAGAAAAAAAAAACACTTCTTACAACGAAATTTCGTCAGCACAGGTCTATGTCGGCAAATATTTGCCGGATAAGACTTCTCTCGACAAAAACACCTCTGCCCACGAAATTTCATCAGGAGAGGTCTAATTCGACGCACTTAGAATTGAGAGAGACTTGAAATGAGAAGAAGTTGACAAGGCACGATATGAAGCATATGCAATTGAAAGGCAGTAGGCACAAGAACAAGACATGGAGGATAGAGAGATGAAAATCATGGCCATGGATACGAGCCATATGTCTCCTAAAACAAAGTCCTATTGGAGGTTAAAACGAAGGGATATTATGAGAAGAAAGCTTTTCCATGATGATGGACCTAGCAACACGGATTGGTTAAATGATCAAAACCATTAGGTTGTATTGAAAGAGTAGTCATATGTATTAATTTGTTGTATTGTTTCTCTTTTATTGAATAAAGAAAGCATTAAATAATATAGCTATTTATTAAAAATATTTTATACATCAAAATAAACCTTAATTCATTACAAACCACACACAAAACAAAGCAAAATTAAAAACAAAGCATTAAACTTGACTCCATCCACCGTGATTGCCTTTCATCTCCCATAAGTGCTCAATCAAGTCAACTTGATGTCTCTCGTGAACATACGAAGATTGCATTTCTTGATAACGGTGAATCATAGGGTTGTTGTATTGACTGTCCCGAATCAACGGTTCGTGCTCCATTGGTTGTCCATTTGCTCCCATGGGCCTTTCATAAATTCTTGTTAATGCCGTGTTCATAGGATCGAGTTCAAACACCTCTGGAGCATCATAATCATACTCATCCTCCATAATCATGTTATGGAGGATGATGCAAGTCATCATAGTGCTCTGAAGCACCTCTTCATCAAGCATACGAGCAACACCCCTAATAATTGCCCAATGAGCTTGCAAGATACCAAAACACATTTCTACGTCTTTCTTATCACCTTGTTGAAAAGCAGCAAAACTTTTTTCCTTCTCCAATTAGGATTCAGAATTGTTTTGACGAATGTCATCCACCTAAGATAAATTCTGTCGGCTAGGTAGTACGCACTCGAGTATACGATATTGTTGATTCGATACGTGATATGGGGGGAATGACCTCTCAAGACATCATTGAATACCGAGGATTGACCAAGCACATTAATGTCGTTTTGAGATCCGGCAACTCCCAAAAAGGCATGCCAAACCCAAGTGTCGAATGATGCAACAGTCTCCAGAATTATAGTTTTTTGGCTCTTCTTATTCCCATAATCTCCTTGCCAAGTAGTTAGGCAATTCTTCCACTACCAGTGCATGTAGTCGATGTTTCCAATCATGCCTGGGAAACCTCGAGCCTCACCTTTTCGTAGAAGCCTTCAGAGGTCCCTAGGCGTAGGTTTGTAGAGATACTTCCTCGTGTAGAGTTTTTCTATTGCATTACAGAATCTGACCAAGCACTCTAGAATAGTTGATTTTCCCATCCTAGCAATCTCATCCACCTGGTCTGCAGATGCCCCATACGCAAGTATCCGCAAAGCAGCTGTAAGTTTTTGCTCCAGAAGAAGACCTAAAACCCTAAGAGCATCGTACTTTTGAATGAAGTATGTGTCGTAATTGCAAACATCATGCATGATTTTTTTGCTATATCTCTCTTGAAAATAAGAAACATGATATAACGAATTTGGGATAAAGTAATCTTCCAAGAGATTCTTACCCCGAGAGTGCCTATGTCTGTTCACGTTTGCAGCACGACGACGATGTTGTTGCCTTGATTGATTGAGTATACCCATTGCTAAAACAACTTCTTCCTCCTCTTATCCAACTCACGATCTTCTTCAGCACGTCTGCGCCTGATTTTTTCATCTTCTCGCTGTTGCCTCTCCAACACCCTCCTCAAGTTAGACATTGAGAATAGAATGTGTTTTGTAAAATCTAATAAATGAAAGAATAGAGAAGATATGGTGTGAGAGGTCTGAGTTGATGGTGTAGTTTTATAGAGAGATTTAGAAGATAGAGATGACACGTGATGCAATTTTAGAGGGTGAAAATCTTATTTGAAAACTGAGATTAGAATTTTATTATATATCGACACGTGGCAACCGAGAATCTTATCTGAAAATCTTATTTGAAATTTGAGATCTGAATGTTATAACAAAATATGGACACGTGGCAACCGAAAATCTTATCCGAAAATTATATCCAAAAATGTTAACTGAAATTTTATGTGAGAATTTTATAATAAATAGTAACACATGGCAACTGAACAAGCTTATCCAAATTAATTATTTAAGTATAAAAAATAGAAAATAAATTAAAGTGAATAATAATTGCCCTTGCCCTTACCTTTTGGGGTAGAAACAAAAAATGTAAGGGCTGCCACTATTCACGTGAATAATTAATGAAAAATTTTACCTGACCTTTGCCTTGATTTTGTCCTTGCCCTTTGAGGTGGAGGTGCTCTAATAACAAATGAAATGTTAGTGTTCGTAATTTTACGAAATTTCGGGCCCGAATATTAATTTCACTGCCGCAAAATAAACCCTAATTCCTCCTAAACCCTCGCTTGGAGTTGGAGCCTTCTCCCTCCAAATAAGCTCAGAGCTCAGAAGCCTCGCATGCCCAAGTCCCTAACAAGCACGCAGGACACTATCAACCCTACCCTTCTCGCCTTCAAGCCTCGCCAAGTTCAGCTTGCAAACCTAGAAGATATGAAGCACAGCAAGCCCAATATCTCTAGCGACAGCACCCAAACTCTAAGTCCCGACCAGAAGGGTCCACTCCTCCATGCTGTGGCTCGATTCCTGGAGAGCAATGGGTTCTCCAAAACTCTGAAAAAGTTCCGGTCCGAAGCTCAAATCGAGGTGGGCAGCTGTCTATTTTCTGTTTGGTTGCCTAGAAAACAGAGGAAAATGCAGAGCATAATGGAATTTCTTTTGATGCGTTCTCTGAAGTTCTAAAAGACATAATTTTTTAAAACCAAATAGACCCTAAATGATTGTAACATTCCTTCTGTTTGTTTTGGACCTTCTGTTATTTCCGTTGTAGAGGTTTAAGTTGCCAATATAGTTCAGTTCATATCTATATGATGTTTTTTTTTTTTGCGCTGGTCCGTATCTATTATGATTAAATAGTAATGAGTTTGTAAAATTGTCTCAGAAGATGGAGTTGGGAAATTTGTTAACGAAGTATTAGAGAGTATAAATTGATTGATACTGCATTTATTACAAAATTGGTTATTGACCCTTTTGCAGAAAAGTGGACTGAAGGAATCTTCACTGGATTTGGAAGAAATGTTCTGCAAGTTGATGTGGTAAGTTGATAGTTCTTTTAACTTTCTTTTTGTCTCTTAAAGAATTTATATCAAGATGGTCATCAATTGTAACATCATCTTCAATACGTTGGAAGTAATTCTTTAAATCTTTTCTCAATCTATTCACTTCCATGGCTTTTGGGTGTCAGTTCGTTTTTTTTTCTTTTCTGAATAAGCGCATGACTCAGTATTTTGACTCCAGATGACAGTTTTTGTTGGGCAGCATCTAAAACTTTTGTTTTCTGATTTTTGTAAGTTCAATGATGTAGAGGTAGCAACATCGGTACTGTTATGCCAATCTTTCCTGATATGGATATTTGTGATCCGATGATTATGTAGTGTTCTCTATAGTATGACATCAATTGTTATCACTACTGTGATAGGTTTTGCTAATTCGATAAGTGGTTCTAAATTACAGGATTATCTTTAAAACAAAAGTTGTCAGGGACTCGTAATTTTAGATGATTATCATAGGTTTTTTGTTCAACATCCTATAATTCTGTTGATGACAATCACTGGCATGAAATCCAATGGAAAGAGTTTCAATGCTGTCTGGAAGACCTCCATAATACTCAATGCATTTGGTGGTTCATTCATGCTGCTGTTTAGTTAAGCATTACCTTTCAGCTTCTATTCTAATTGTACTTGTGCTTCTCTGTTATGTAGTAATAATGGAGTCACAAGTGTCAACAGCCAGAAGAAGAAAGGTATGCATGAATTTATAAATATGTTTGGTATGCATGATCTAATGAGAATGCTCTCTCTCTCTCTCTCTCTCTCTCTCGTATGTGAATGTGTGTGCATGAGCAGGATATAGTTATATCTTTATTATTTTTTACATAAGTTCTTATGTTAGACTTGTTAATTCTGCACAGAAGACGTAAAGGAGCCTGAAAAATTGTTGGAGGAGACTGAAAAGAATTGCATGGAGAAAAAGAAAAAGAAGTCTAAGGTAGCTTCCGATTCTGAGACAGAGAAGAAACCAAAGGATAAGAAGAAAAAGAAGAACAAGTCAAGTTCTGATTCTGTTGATGCAAACGGAATTGGTAAATCAACTGCTAATGAAATTCCAGTGGATGAGAAGAGTGTCAAACCTAATGGTAAGAAGAAAAAGAAAGATGGTTTGGTTTCTGAAAGTCTAGATGGTGGGGATGTGAAGGTGCTTGGTATAGGAGATACAAATGGAACTAGTTCTACAAAAGATGATTTGAAGTTATCAGATGTGGATGCTACCGGTAAGGAGAGTAAAGGGTCCAAGAAAAGAAAAAGATTAGCGTCTGAAGGAAATGATTCGCAGCCTGCTGACAACAGAGAAGATGAAGAATCCAAGCGCAGAAAGGTAGAGAGTTTAAAAGCATCCAAGGGAAGTGAGCAACCAGCAAATAGTGATGCATCCCTAGGAAGAGCTGAAAATGCTGGTAAAGATAGTAGTGGGGAAAGTGGTCAAGTTGGTCCAGATGTGTTTCAAAAAGCTTCTGTTATGCAGCTTGATGGCCGGGCAAATGGGAACCTAGAGAAAAGTGCTGAGAAGTCTTCGATAAAGAAAAGCATGAAGAAGCAGCGCAATGGTTCTGATGAGGTACTTCCTCGATCTTTATGTGTTTGAGAAAGCATGCTAGTGAACTATTTGAGATTAGAAGTTATATCCCCTCTGTATGGATTTCTACTGCTCCTTATTTGCTAACTTGCTACATGAATTATATGTGAAACACCATTTATTTGTAAAAGCTGTGATCTTATTTACAATATATCTGACTGAAAGAAATCAATCTATTCCTAACATAAAAATGCTTAAATACATGGTTACTATGACCTGACGGTATGTTAGGAGTTGTCAAAATTTGAGAGGGCTTAGATTTTTACTATTCATTTCTGCATTGAAAAAGCACATCCATATTTCTTCAAGACTCCTTGATGGTCAGAAAAAATAAGACTTGCATTTCACATTTTTGTCCTTATGTCCCTCGTTCAACTATCTTGTATATTTGACAAAACCTATTTCAATGGTATCCCCCCTTGGGAATCTCTGTTGGGCCTTATCCCTTTTTAGGGCTGCCATATATGCTATTACCCAATTATATAACAAGTAACAATAAGACGAAGGAAGTTTGGTATATTTTGTGTAATCTTTTACATGTAACACTTAATAATGTATTGATTTTATGGTTTTGAAAGGTCCTGGGGTTTTATGACTTGATGTAGATGGTCTTATTGAAAGTGTAATGTAAGATGGTTAGGGAAGTGAAGTTTTTAATGATTTTTGTAACGATTAACCATTTAAGATGTGAGTGATTCATGCGGCCTCTTTGGAGACTCTAGTTGCTACATGACATGTCAAATGTACTTTTCATGTTTTTATTTGGATCTAAGCCATTTCAAAGGAGGTTTTTATTGTGAAACGTTCTTCTCAACTATGTTGTGCTTTATACATATGGATGGGTTTTGTATCAGTGCTTGATGATGTTGTTGTTGCAGTGATGTATGTTGCCTGTCTCTATTATCTCTTTTTGCACGATACTGATGTTGCTTAAAGGTTTAAATAATGTTTATAAATGCTGTTATTGCAGCCAACGGCTTTTAAGGCATTTCAAAGGGTAAAAGCTGAGGAGGTGGAATTCGTAGACGAGAAGCTTCGGGATAATTCTTACTGGGCAAAGGTGTGAGACTGGTTGGCTTCTGTATTTTTTCTTCCACCCTGTATTTATTTGTGTGTCCACTAATTTTCTCTCTCAATTCTGTGCAGGATGGTGCAGAGATTGGCTACGGTGCAAAAGCACAGGAAGTTCTTGGGCAAGTCAGAGGAAGGTGTGTATGCTGATTGCCACTTGTTTGTTAATGTTAACTAAAGACATTGTTGTATTTCAAAGTCTTTTTCATGCCATTTCAATTATCATCTTGCTTTTCCTTTTGCACAAATAAAGTAGTGATACGAAGTATTTCATGATTATAAAACTCCTATGAAACTTGACTAGTTTGATTGCTACAAGGCCTACTATTTTTGGTGGCACAAAAATGTTGGGTAATGATACAAAAATGCGCATCATTGGAAAAGGTCAAACCAATATGCCCATTGAACTGAGTTTTGCCATGTGTAGTTGCGATATATGAATGAGTGACAAAAGATTAACAATCAATATATCTACGATTAGGTGGGGATGCCACCAATGGATAAAATGAATTATGAAGAATTGTTTGAGATGGTTTGGTCATGTTTAGTGAAAGGCTTCAAATGTATTGGTTAGAAAGAGTTATTTGATGTAAGTTGGAGTTGAGCTGTGCAAAAGTTATAGGTTGACTGACGGTTATATGGGTGTTAATTGGGTAGAGATCGATCATCTAAGATGATGGCTTTAGAATGGGGTTATGTTAATTTCATAGTGAAAAAAAGGCCATCTACCTGACTTGTGATCAAAGTTAAGTTTAAATGCCGCTCGTGTCTTTATTCACTTGAACAGAAACCCCCCATATTGGTATCTTTAACTGAAACACTAGCATACATAATGGAATGGTATCCTTGGGAATCATCTTGGATGAAGAATGGAAGGGGGTTCAGTAAATTAAAATGTTCTGAGCTGATTGTCCTGTTCACACACACAACACCTACATGCGCGTGCACACACTAGAATGCATTGTGCTCTCTAGACACTTGTTTCATAATTATGCTTTCGATTGAATGTGCAGAACCTAAATCTCTCTCTCACGCAGGGATTTTCGTCATGAAAAGACTAAGAAGAAGCGTGGGTCATACAGAGGAGGGCAGATTGATCAGCAGTCACACTCAGTCAAGTTCAATTATGATGATGAAGATTAACCGGAAACCTTTCCTGAGGCACAAGTTTACAGAAAACAGTATTCGCTTGCAGAAAAACCGGTGTCTTTTATGTTCTTGACAAGTTTTCAATGAAAGGGCTTCTACATGTTGAGAATTTATTTTGAACTTCCCATTTTTTCTTAATGTTTTTTATGGGATGAGCCTCTTTATTTCCTTCTTAAATATGGAAGGCTTGCTCCAGTCCTTGATTGTATTTTTTCTCAAACTAGTGGTGGTCATAAGAATCCTTTCTATTTTTCATTTTTTATTTCTCTTCTTTTACCCTCAGGTTTGAGATCCAGTGTATTTCATGGCAACTTCGGTGGTTACAAGATAAGCAAACAAAGTGTCTGTGTTAGTAGCTGAAGAGACGTTTTTAGCCTCCATGGTTCCACAACTTCTTGGCTACCTTGTTAGCCTGCCAACAGTCCACTTCTCCATTTATTGTTATTATTTTTACTGCATACAGTGCAATTCTCCATTGCTGAGCGTCTTTTCCTTATTTTGTAAAGTTCTTATTTCTATTTAAATCTTTAGAAAATAAAAAGAAAGAAAGAATAGTAATATTATATTTAAATCTTCAAAAAGGGAAGAAATACTCCAAAAAGACACACAAGAAGACGAGTGACATCATCACCTTCTTAACCTACCGAAGGAAGGTCCCCTTTCGAAGCAGTAACCACTTGCCGATGTTCCCAACTACAGAACCTAGTTTCCATGGACACATGTCACCTCCACAACAGCTTACACAAAGTCCCATATCGAAACTTTATGCAAAACTTTCACTTCCCTATAAATAGGGAACAATACCCGAGTAAAAAAGATAATTACTTTTTCACATTTACTATTATTCTGCCAAAATTACCACATACACTCGCTGACTTAAGCATCAGAGAACCTTTGGCAGGTACCACACTGGTGCCCGAAGCTTGACGATTGCTTCTTCTTTGTTTTCTTCTGCAGGATCCCTCCGTACCGAAGGGTTTAATAGTGCAACATAACACCTAATTGAGTGACATCTGTAACTATTTTTGGAGTTGAGTGGCCAAAATGTAACTCCGAGTATAGTTGAGGGATCATTTCTACAAATAATCCTAACTGAAAAGTCACATTTGCCCATCAATAATCTAATAGATGCTTGTCACGTCATCATTTTAAACAGAAAAAGTCACATACTTAATGGTATGAACTAATGGTGCAACACAACACCCAATTGAGTGACCTCTGCAACTAATATTTGAGTTGAGTGACCAAAATGTAACTTTGAGTATAGTTGAGGAACCATTGCTTCGAATAACCCTTATATGTATGAATGTGTCTGACATCATGTAAGGTTGAACACAGCGTTATATAGATATTTTTGTAGGGAAAATGCATATGATTATATCTGAAATGAACTGTTTTTAATGTTCACCATTGAACCACCCAAGTGAATCGAAATAGATGTTGGACCAATCTTGCAGGTGCAGTCATATCCCTAGAGTCTACCTAAGCAGAAAGGAAGATTCATTTTTGTAAGAAGAGATGTGCCTTGGCCCAACCAATAGGTCCAGTTCTGTGCAATTTTATTCCACTAATTTCCCACCATATTCTTAAGATTCTTTTCTTGGGTTGTGGTGTTGGTGAGTAGATGGATCTTGTAAACCATACATTGATTTTGGGTTTTGGTTGATTGAATTGAAATTTGAATCGGTCGGTTTTGGTTACATTTAAATCTGTGAAATCCAAGATGCAAAAACTATGATGCTTAGCCGCAAAGAGTTTATGTAAGAAACTCAAATGACTTCAAGATGCAAAGCTTAACATGAGCATAGGGCATGTTTTCGTGTCAATGAACTCAAAAAGGTATGCCCACAAGATAGTCGGAGCTATTTGAAGGTAAGGATCCTATTAATTTTCAGCTTCTTTGCATACAAGGTTAACTTAGAATCATTATTGTTGCATTATTCCACCGCTATTAGTGGAGTTGAAACAATAATCATGTTGCTACTCATTTTTCAACAATGTGATTGATAAGCGCCGCAACATTGACAATTGTTCAAAAAGCAAAGAAAAGAAAGCAAAAGAAAAAGCAACCAATTACCAGAAAGGCTTTTGTTTTTTACTTAACTTTACCTTGTCTAGAAAGATCTTTCCTTTCTATATATGTAGAACACAGAAAGAGAAAAATCTCAACCCACACAAGTTTTGAGTAATGTTTTACTCGTTGCTGCAATATTCATCCTAGAGGGCTACAAAAAAATGCAGTGCTTTCCTCTTCCAGTTCTGCATGCAAGAGAGTTAAACAAGTGCCATATCTCCTGTGCAGAATCGACGTTTGTAGCATGTGGTGGTGCCATTTCTCCTGCGACTACGGTGATGGATTTCGTGCCAGTGGGAAGAGCAAATGTTTAGAAGTATCATTTGATGCCACTGGAGATTGCAGATTAAGCTGCAAGATGATGGGAGTCAGGTTCTGATATTTACCAGAACCAAGGATACTCATATGGCTCGCATGATCGTGCAACATTTTTTGCATTACCATTTACCAGTGAAATTAGCAGAACTAAGAATGCTTCTATGTCCAAGAGGAGGGCTTAGCAACCGATCTAGTAGCTTGTTTTATCAAAGTGTAGTTCGTCTCATATGCTCTAGCATCTCAAACGGCATCCTGGTGGAATGAATAAGTGGCAGAGCCTACATTTAAGTTTGCTATGTAAGCATAAAAAGAAACAAAAAAAGTTTAGTTCGTGAGCTGGTGTATCTATATACTTGTGTTTTCAATGTTGAAAACAGCTCTTTTCTTTTTCTTGCTGATGTTTGTTTACCCAACAATGGAAAAAGGAAAATGGAGAGTTTGCCTGATGCTAACCCGATCCAATAGAACGCGAGTATGCTTGAAACCAATTGGCAATAGAAAGTAAGACATAAATATATTTATAATATTTATTCAGCTTTAGTTTATGAAGTAAATTACCAGTTGTTCTATTGGTGTTATAGTCAACAACAAGAGTCACTACTAGAAAACCTCATTATAAGCCACTGGCAACCAGTGACCAAAGGGTGTTAGTCACGGATTGGCCACAAAATACCTAATTGTGGTAGTTGTCATTAAGTTTCCACCTCGACAATGAGTCTTCGTGGCCTATAAGTGGTGGGTCCCATGTTACTTTTAGCCCTGCTGCAACTCTATATTTATATCTGGGATGAGGGCAATGGTTGTAGTAACTACATGACAGAAAAATAAAAATGTTTTGTGAACCTAGATGCAGGGGCGGAACTAGTCCAAGAGCTGCCCAGGCTGTAGCTTAGGGAAGATTTGGGGAAAACAAATAATTAAACATATATAGCCTAATATTTTAAACTAAATATATATATATATATATATATATATATATATATATATATTTACAATTGCATATCCTACCACACCAATAGGCATAGTCAAAGGTCTTCCACATTTGTATTTGGTGTCAAAGTTTGTCCCAAACATCAATTTTAATCATTTTCCATTAACGTATCTCCAAAAGATAAGCATTTTTCTAAATAAAATTCAACCTTTCATGAACAACTAGCGTGATTTATATAATTTAATGTATACTTTTATTTCTAGAAAAACTAGAGAAATTGTTAGTACAAGAAAAAAAATTATCATTAGATTTTAAACTAATAACTTTAGCTAGCCCAACCTTCTTAGATCTAGGTCCAAAACGATTAGCTGTCATAGGGTTTAGTCCTCGCATGTTTGGTTTTAGATGTAGGTCCTTTGACATTTATTAATTTTGTTGTTGTGTCGATTTACCCTTTAAGGTAAATAAGGAAAACATATTGAAAATCTAAATTTAATGCATTATTTCTTTGTAATTGAATTCCAAATTTAAATTTTGAATTCTTTCCTTGATAATATTCCTAATATATGGATAAAATATAATTTAATCAATAAAAAGTAAAGAGCCACATATTATACCAATCAATCAGACAAGCACCCACATTAAATTATGTACCTGATATACAAGTAAATAATGTTATTATTAGCAATGAAAAATACTTAGTGATAAATCGTGTTACCTATAAGTTAGGAATATAAATTAGAAGACTACCTATAATAAGTCAGATACAAAAATAGACAAATTAAAATTGTATGTTACCTATATAAAAAAAAGAGGTACATAAAATACTATTACACTTTGTCGAAAATATGAAAATACATTTATATACCTATGCAATAGGCAATAGGCAATAGGCAATAGGCAATATGACATAAATGACTATTACCCGATTCAAGTCATAAGAGGCAACATTGGAACAAAAAATGATTTTAAAAATAAAATAATAAAAAGATTACATCATAAAATATTTAAAAAAGGAATATAATTCTATGTGGCACAAAAGTCAAAGGACTTGGATCAATGTCACCAAATCCGATAATTAAACCCGACTCCTCAATAGGAATTTGAATCTATATCAATTTTTCTATTGAAAAATTCCTAATTCCACCATTGCCTAGATGAAAAAGTGGTATCCCAAGTTAAGCTTGGAGACATAAAATTGTAAAAAACTGAAGGAAAATGAGTCCTTTAAGTCAAAACAAAAGGAGGGCAAACTAAATTCATTCATGATGTTCTCTGTCTCCCTGGCATTGTTCAAAATTGATTTAAGTGTTGGGCAACTCATTCAGAAGTGTTGGCAAATTCTATAGAGTTGTTTTCTTATTAACACATTCTTCACTTTTCTTTTAATATAAGCGATATTGAAAATAAGGGGATTCGAACATAGAACTTCATATGCATATTCTTTACTTTTTAAAAAGAATATATGGACAATATTATAAATATGGGAAAAGAAAGATACATAGTGGGTTTAGGAAAGGGCGGAAAGGGAAGTACCAGTGCTCCCTAACTTTTGTGGGACATGCAGTCAACAGACCCAAATAGTCTGTAGGCCCAAATTGGACCCAAGTGTTGACTCAAATGTTGATCTCAGTTTACCCTATGGAATTCAATTTTTCTCACTTAACACACTAGAACGTTACTCTGTATCCCACTTAGCTTCATTTCGTCAACTCTGTTAACAAATCTGTTAAACTTGCTGACATGACATAAACATTTTAATAATTTCAGCTATTAAAACCCAAACAACCACCCCTGACCAAACATCATTCTCTCTCTATCCTTCACCACCTTGAATTCTATTTGAGACTTGGATTTTTTTCCTCAGCACGCCCAACCCAAACCACCACTCAGGTGGGACATGATTCATGAATTGTGTTTTTAACAAGTATTAATGGGATGTTAGTTAGATTGGCCCATGTCTTTGGTGTGCTCCCAACTGATCATGAGTTCAAGCCTCAATGGTACCCGTGTGTGAGTTTTCCCCTTCCCCCTTTCTAACTTTAGCAAAAACAAAATAAAAATAAAAATTGACTTTTGTGTATGTGGTAATGTGTGACAAATACAACAAATAAGTGGGCTCATGCCACATTAGCAAATTAACGAACTTGACGAAACGAGGCAAAGTAGGACATGAAGTAAGGTTCTAGAGCATTAAGTGGGAAAATTTGAGTTCCATGAGGTAAATTGAGATTGACATTCGTTTTTGGTTCTTCAAGATTCACTAGCATGATATTTGTTCTCATCATCTTGTTAATGGCTAATTAGGGGAGGACTGGCGTATGATAATCTTTTTTGTTGCCTTCCATTTTCGGTATGGAGCGAACAGGGGCAGCAAGATTAGAAAAGGAAAAGATTAAAATAGGTGTGTCCAGAAAACGGCATAGCAACTAATTTTGTAGGCAAAATGCATATGATTATATTTGAAATGAACTGTTTTTAATGTTTACCAATGGACCACCCAAGTGAATCAAAATAGATGCCGGACTGATCTTGCTGGTGCAGTTAAGTTCTCTAGAGTCTCCCTAAGCAGAAAGGAAGATTCATTTTTGTATGAAGAGGTGTGCATCACTAATGGGCAAGCTGAAAGCTTGCATTGGCCCAATCAAGAGGTCTAGTTCTGTGTATAAGGTTAGAATTCTGAATCATTATTGTTGCATTATTGTTGCATTCCACCGCTATTAGTGGAGTTGAAACAATAATCATGTTGCTACTCATTTTCAACGATGATGTGATGAGCGCCGCACCATTGACAAAGTTTAGAAAAAATGATTGAGAAATGGAAAACAACTATCGAAAGCAAAACCAAATACAAAGAAAAAGCAACCAATTACTAAAAAGGCTTTTGTTTTTTTCACTTAGCTTTGCCTTGTCTAGAAAAGATCTTTCTTTCTATATATATAGAGCACAGAAAGAGAAAAATCTCAACCCACACAAGTTTTGAGTGTACTGTTTTACTCGTTGCTGCAATATTCATGCAGTGCTTTCGTCTTCCAGTTCTGCATGCAAGAGAGTTAAACAAGTGCCATCTCTCCTGTGCAGAATCGACGTTTGTAGCATGTGGTGGTGCCATTTCTCCTGCGACTACGGTGATGGATTTCATGCCGGTGGGAAGAGCAAATGTTTAGAAGTATCATTTTCTGTCACTGGAGATTGCAGATGAAGCTGCAAGATGACGGTTCTGATATTTACCAGAACTAAGGATGCTCATATGGCTCACATGATCGTGCAACATTTTTTACATTACCATTTACCAGCATTAAGATTCTATAATGGTAACATTAGCAGAACTAAGAATGCTTCTATGTTCTGGAGGAGGGCTTAGCTATCGATCTAGTTGCTTGTTTTATCGAAATGTTGTACGTGTGTGCTCATAAGCTCTAGCATCTCAAATGGCATCGTGGCGGAATGAATGAGTGGCAGAACCTACATTTAAGTCTTGCTATAAGCATAAGAAGAAACAAAAAAAAGTTTAGTTCGTGTGCTGGGCTGCATATATTGACTTGTGTTTGCAATGTTGAAAACTGCACTTTTCTTTTTCTTGCTGATGTTTGTTTACCCAACAAAGGAAAAAAGAAAAGGGAGAGTTTGCCTGATGCTAACCCGATCCAATAGAATCCGAGTATCCCTGAAACCAATTGGCAATAGGAAGTAATATATTTCGAATATTTATTCAGCTTTAGTTTATGAAGTAAATTACAAGAGTCAAAAACAAGAGTCTCGTGATATCGGGGATGTGGGCAATGGTTGTAGTAACTACGCCACAGAAAAAAAGTTTTGTGGTGCAGTTCTTGGACCCAAATCGTCTGTAGGCCCAAATTGGACCCCAGTGCTTAAATTTGATGGCTTTGGCTTTAATAAATGTCTATATAGAACTTGTCAAAAACCCATTGTGTGGCATAGCATGGTCTACGCTCTCTACAGCCTTCACATATTTGCTTTACTGAAAAGACTCTCAAATCATATGGGGTGGCACTACAAGTTGATCAAACTCTTCCTCCCACCAAATGCACCCAGGCTCCTGAGGCAAACTAATATAATTCTCCCCTCTCCCCCTCCCTAGCGACTGACAAAAAAACAAAAGACTGTCGAAGGTTCATGGCTTCAAGCTTGAATTTAGAGAACTTTGATTTATTTATTTTTGGGGTGAATAAGAAATAGGGGTTTAGACATGAATTCATGAACCTTCAGTCTTTTTTCAGTAAAGCAAACGCAAAACATTCCTTACCCAAGTTCTCTTACTTTACTTCAAGCATGAAATATCGCAAAGGCTTTGATAATAAATTTTTCTCAATCAAATTCTTTAATAGTTGATAATCAGTATTTAATTACTTTTCTTGTAGTTTTCAGATATGCTGTAAGCTTTTGACAAAGGGAAAAGGCAACAGTAACTTTTATAAAGATTGCATCAAATCATGGATATTGCATTTGATAAATCATGGAGATTGCATTTGAGCATTCAGACAAGGTATTGAATATGGCTTATTTATGGATATGCCCCTATGCTTTCAAAACAGTCTCAGACTATCACATGTTTTTTGAAATATCTCAATATACCACTTATACTTTCAATAAGTGTCTCACATTAGCTAATCCGTCAGATTTGAGTGAAATTCCGTTAGCTGATGTGGCCTCCACTTCTTTTCAATCTCTTAACAAGGGAGATGAAGGGTTAGTCAGGTTGAGAAAAGGGAGAATTTGGGAGAAAATGGGGAATTTGGGAGAAGAAGGTTAGGTTGAGGGAATTTCATATTTGAGAATCTGGAGGTTCAGATTTGGGAGAAAATGAGGGATTTGAGAGAAAAGGGGGAATTTGATAATCCCCAAATCAAATTCCCCATTTTCTCCCAAATATGAAATTCCCTCAACCTAACATTCTTCTCCCAAATTCCTCATTTTCTCAACCTTACTAATCCTTCATCTCCCTTGTTAAGAGATTGAAAGGAAGTGGAGACCACATCAGCTAACGGAACTTTTCTCAAATATGACAGAATAGCTAACGTAAGACACTTATTGAAAGTATAGGTGGTATATTGAGATATTTCAAAGAACATGTGGTAATCTGAGACTATTTTGAAAGCACATGGGGCATATCCATAAATAAGTCATTGAATATTGACAGAATACTTATTGCTTTAGTTTGTCAAAAGCATTTAAATGATACTTTGGCTTTTCGAAAAACAGAAAAAGAGGAAATTTCTTGTACATTCTACGTATCCCTTGCTTTCAGTTCAAGCCAAACCTTGGAAATTTGAGGCATAAAAGATGCTTTTGTAGGTACTAGGGAGGACTTTTTTACCCACTTTAAATGCCTTGGCTTGAATATCAAGAAAGGGATGTGAGTTTCCTTTTAGAATTTTCAGTGTTGTTTGGTTGTTTTGTAATGGGAAATAAAATTCATTTTTGGTCCATGTAGTTTGTCGAATTTTTCACTTTGGTTATTGTGGTTTCAATTCTAGCAATTTCACCCTTATAGTTTGATATCAATTCAAGGACACGTACGTCCAAATTTTCGTTCAATTCCGTCCAAAATAATACATGCTTATTCTGTCACGAAACTGGACAGAAATTTGGATGTCCTTAACTTGTAACGGATATCAAACTATAAGGATCAAACTACCAACATTGAAAGCACGGTGACCGAAGTGGAAAACATGCCGAAGTAGACTAAAAGTAACTTTTTGCCTTTGTAATATTAAGCCCAAAGTAAGCTGGGAAATTATGTGTTAAGCATGACCTGTAATTGTTTTAAGTTTCAAGCTGCTTGGAGCTTACACATTCCCTTCTAAATCTAGCTTAGTTTTCCTTTTAAGATTTCTTAAGCATTTGAACACGAACACACACCTACACATCTACGATGGTTTTAGAGTTTGATAATGTTTTGTTGGTATAATTTTGTGGTGGCCAGTCATAGTTGTTAAGAGAAGCAGCTCAACCACTCTTCTATAGATGGTTCTGCCGCGTGGGGCTTTGACAAATTTTTGCCAAGGTCGTGATGAATTGGTGCAAGATCTATGTCACAAAGCTAAGAGATCAAGACACAGAAAAAATAAAAAGGTTTAAATCATGACAGCAAGTTCTAACATTATCGATAAAAATGTCCCAGCTGAATTCGATAGTCTATGCGAATTTAGTAAGCAAGATGATAAAAGCAAAAGGCAAACAAAATTAATTGCTGTCATAATCTTATCCATATGTAACTGTTTGATTTTTCCTCTCACCGGTAGGCTGGTACATATTTCTTGCTTAAATTTTAAGTTTTTAACTCTCAAGTTAGAGTAGATTTTGAAGTTTTAACTTTAGAGTTTTTTTTATTCAAAATTCGAGAATTAAAATTAAAACCTCTATCTTTTCTTAAAAAGTGATTTTGTACCTAAAAGTAACAATCTTATCGTGGAATCACAAAATAAAAAAAAGAGACGACAAAATATAGTTGTTGGTCGAAGTAGATTTCACTTGACATCCTAAAGTAGGCTCGTCTTTTGGATTTTAAAGTCCAAATAAGGGATAATGTATGTGTATTTTTTTAGGCCTAATTTCTGGTTTACCCTATCGACTCAAATGTCGATCTCAATTTATCCCATGGAACTCAAGTTTTCTCACTTAACACTCTAGAAGTTTACTATGTGTCTCACTTTGCCTCATTTAGTCAACCTCATTAACAAATCTGTTAATTTACTGACATGGCATGAACATTTTAATAATTTCTGCTATTAAAACCCAAATAACCACCCCTTGCCCAAACATCATTCTCTTTCTCTCCTTCACCACCTAGAATTCCATGTGAGACTTTGGATTTTTTTCCTTAGCACGCCCAACCCAAACCATCACTCTGGTGGGACATGATTCATGAATTGTGTTTTTAACAAGTATTAATGAGGTGCTAATTAGATTGGCTAATGTTTTTGATGTGCTCCCAACTGGTCATGGGTTCAAGCCTCAATGATACCCGTGTGAGTGAGTTTTCCTCTTTCTCTTTCCTAACTTTGGAAAAAACAAAAGAAAATTTGACTTTTGTGTATGTGGTAATATGTGACAAATACAAGTGGGCTCATGCCACGTCAACAAGCTAACGAAATTGATGAAATGAGGCAAAGTGGAACATGAAGTAAAGATCTAGAGGGTTAAGTGGGAAAATTTGAATTCCATGGGGTAAATTGAGATCGACATTCGAGGCCAGAGATAAAACATGAACATATTAGTGATAGTTTAAACTATAAGGAGATGAAGGTTTCTCACACACACAAACAATCAAGGTATCATGAGAGTTTGAACTTGAGACCACTGGTCTACAAGTCAGGCCATTTTCCACTAGGCTAGACCCCATTGACGTATAGAATGTCCATTCAGAACTTAGATTTCAAATTTTGAGACTTAAAACTTAAAATCCTAGCAGCTAATCAATCTGAGACTAATAACCTAGAAAAAGTGAACATCCTACTCAAAGAATATAAACACCGAATCATGCCACTTGATTTTTTACAAATATCAAGTCAGAATCATACCACTTGATTTTTTACAAATATCAAGCCAGAATCATGCCACTTGATTTTTTACAAATATCTTTCCAATATTTAATGGCCCATAGATTTAGGGAGATTCACTATTATACCCAATATAGGAGCCCAAATTATAAAAATACCCTATATGAATTGGACTTTATAAACACACCCAAAGCCCATTTACAACATAACAAAGAGGCTTTTAACTTATTTTAAATTACAAAACTGTCATTGATTTCTTAAAACAAACCCAACCCAAAACATATAAAAAAAGCCCAAAATATTCAATAGGGCATCAAAGTAATTTAATAATCAAAATTAAATTCAATAGGGCCAATTGTTATTTTTTGGGTGTTTTTTGGGTTTGTTTATAGAAATTAAATGGTGTAGGGTTTATTTATAGTTTTAGTGCTAATAATGGATATTTGACTAAATATCTCATAGATGTAATCAAACCCACATGTTTGCAGAAGCTGAGGTGGATGAATTTTTGGCTTTCATTATTTGGAAATGACGTGGTAAAAAATTAATATTAGCATTGCAATTTTCAAGAAGAAAGAGAGAAAAATTGAGGAACATCACCTACATAGAAATGATAAGGAAATTGAAACAACATATAATGCAAGAACTGTTGAAGTCAATGGTTCTTTTTTTTCCTCATAACAGTAATTTTTAAATACAAAACAGAGTTTTGATGGGCTTATATGGAAAGATGTTTAGACATTTTTTAATGTAATTTTTAAACATAAGTTTTTGGTATTATAAAAGCATCTCCAACAATAGTAGCAAATTAACTCTTTAAATTGGAGTTCGTTGACTTATGTGGTAATTTGAAAAAATTTGTTTACGACCTTAATAATTTGTACCCTAGCAAACTTTTCAATTCAATTAATGCAATATTTATTAAAATATTTATTTATATGAAAAAAAACAAAAACAAGTGAAGAAAGTCTATGTATTTATTATCTGAAAAGAAAAAGTGCAAGTTTATTGTTCTTCCAAAGTAAAATAAATGTTTTGAAAATCCAAGGTCAACTTAGTAGTTCTAAAGAGACACAAATGAGTTGTAGCTTTGGTGACTGAGCTTAACAAGTCTATTAGAGAGAGTTTTATTGATATGACTCAATTATTTTAGCATTCCAAAGTTGTGGAAGAGGTTGTTGATGATGCTCTAATATGTGTTGATGTCATAATCTTATCCAAATGTAACTGTTTGATTTTTTTCCTCTCACCGGTAGGCGGGCACATATTTTTTGCTTAAAGTTTAAGGTTTTAACTCTCGAGTTAGGGTAGATTTTGAAGTTTTAACTATAGAGTTTTTTTTATTCAAAATTCGAGAGTTAAAATTAAAACCTCTAACATCTTTTCTTAAAAAGTGGTTTTGTACCTAAAAGTAACAATCTTATCATGGAATCACAAAATGAAAGAAGAGACGACCAAAAATAGTTGTTGGTCGAAGTAGAGAAACCTAGCAAGGGCATAGAGCATCTTCAACTAATTTGTCATTTTGCCACATGGACATTAAATGACAAAAATTGAAGATTAAAATTGCTCCAACCGAGTAGTCAAATCCTACATGAATTTGAAGGATAAAAGAGATATGTCAAAAATAACATATTTAAAAACTTCATGTCAATTATTATTTTAATCATGAACCCCACTATCATTTACTGTCTTTAAAACTTTATGCATCATATGGGTCTCATTTACTTTTAAAAATATAATAAAATAATATGATATTTGATATTTCGGGTGAAGTTAAATTTTTTCCAAAGTTTCAAATTACCACATAAGCCATCAAATTCAAATTTAACATTTTTCATTTGACATCTCCCTTGATTTCGCTTTGGAATTATTTAAAATTTGTTGTTTGATCGAAGGGGTTACAACTTACAACACGTTGAGACATTAAATGTGTAAAAGAATTTGAATTTTTACATACAAACATTATCTATAAAATTGTTTTGCCATACTGTGGGTCTATAATATTAATGATCTTATCTTTTATGTCCCATTTTCTTCCCCTTCTGTTCTTGACAAAAAGTCTCATGTGTGGACTTTGACTTGACCTCAAGGCTCGTTGGTCTGGCACTTTCTGTAACACAAATAGCAACATCAACACGTGTTGGACACCGTGCTTGTACGTGGAGTCGACCAGCTTGCTAACTAACCTTTGATCCAAACCAAAGATCTCATCCATATCTCCTCTATTTCTTTATTTATTTATTAGAATACTGCTCCAGGTTGACTTCTTACATGTTGACCCGTTAATTCCAGTCTAAAATGACTTACTGAAAACAACAAAAGGATTGGGAAGGGCCTTGTATTGGAGTTTGAATAGTTAATGTCACTTAACTATCGACTGTTGGCTTTTAATTGTCGTATTGAAATGGGATAACTTAAAACGAAATGGAGAATATTCAATATGATTTCATTCCGTCTCATTTTGTGAAAGCTTTGAGATGAGAAGGAAAAAGGTGTCACCCTCCGACGAAAACCTTTGGTGACCAAATTGCGTATTTGGTTGGTCGCTGAAAATTCGGTTGCGGAAAATGTTTTTTTTCTTGTGGTGTCATGTTCCGAAGTAGGTAAACTTCTCCAACAATCTAAACCTAACGAATTTTAGGGGAAAAAGTTTTCAATCTAAACACTGCCCTGTTTTCTAATTATTCTGTTGAAACTTTGAACGACAAGGTAGATTTTAATTGATAACAGCAGCTGGCTGGCACTAGTCTCTTCTAAAATCTGAATCAATTAGGCGGTGCACATGCAGATCCAGTAGGTATGTACCACAGCTTTCTGTTCATGCCATATAGTCCATATCTTCACGAGTTTTTTGGTGGAAAAGAAGAAAACAATAAGGACGACCCAATATTGTGTGGCCAGTACTCTTTCCCTAGCATGCATACAAATAATCATCAAGTAGATTCATAGAAAAGAAAGAAGCATATATATAAGTGGTTGCCGGGGTCTTTGGGGTACCCGTGGAGCACGCAAGAAAAAACTTTCATTCTAGATAATGAGAGCCATAATGTCGATCCAGATTTGTCAGGGAAGCTACTGACTTCTTGCCCTACATCTTAAGGGTGACAGTTCCTTGCTAGTCATTTGTTTCCGTGTATATGTCTTGATCTTGTTTCGTTCTAGTCAATCGTTATCCGACTCATTTAATATTAATTTTGTCAATGGTCTTAATACTCATCGAATTCATTCCTAAACCCTATTTGTGCTCCCCTTGCCAAGTAGTGGTGAACCCTAAAACTAGTTAATTATTCTGTGAAGATTTCCAAGTATGTTAACGTGTAGAAAAATGCCACTCCACTATACATATAATATATATATATATATATATATATATATATATATGCATATGTCATTAGCATATTACCAAGAAATTTCAATGACATTATTTTTATTTTTCCTTTTCCCCTACTTTCTTAGAATAGAGACATTGATAGTGCGTGTATTGAATACTTCATATTCATTTTTAAACATCTGTCATATGTGGAGCGACTTAATCAACTTTCATGGAAAATAAAACTAATATACACCGAAAGAACTTCACTATTCATTTTCCACTCTTTTTTTTAATAGTCGCATCAAATTTCATTAATAAAAGGGCATTTCAAAGAATATAGCCTCCTAAAGGACTCTTGCAAACCATAAATACCACTACTCCGAGACAATGAGTAAAAATAATTTTACATCTTAAAGACGCAACTCACCCGAACTGAAAAACATAAAGAGAATCCATAAAGCACTCATATAGCACCCGGAAAAATGAACTTGTTATATTCTCTTACAGTCATGGACAAACAAAATCAAAGGAAAACAACAAAAGAAAACCTTTAAACGTGCATGCATGACACGCATGCTTTCGGCCGGATGACAGGATGCTTATCTGTCCATAAGCCCTTTAATTAAAGTGATTTGTCAATCAATCTCTTACATATAGGGTCCCCCCCCCCCCCGACCATTTGCATGATACGTGCTATAATTAGTCGATTCTTTTCTAGCTACAGTTACTGGTTATCTGGTTTGGTTATAAAGGATATCACCTTTAATTATTATTGTCTTTCAGCTTTTTCAAGTCAATGGCTAGCGTTCTGAAGGTTGTAGTTCCATTACTAATGAGAGCATATTTCATAAATCGCTCATATATAAAATAAATAAATTAAATTAAATTAAATTAAAAAGTTACATACAATTTTGGGAGTTGTTAGCACTCATACTGCACTCCACCAAGTGTAAGTTCTTCATTATAAGGGTGCAACGTAAGATTACTTCTTCTTTTTTGTTTTGAATCACGAGGTGGTCCTGGATGGGCTCCAACTATGGGTGACATCTTTAAGCCTTAACCACAACCCAGACTAATTCCCGCTCACACCGGGTCGGCCCGTAAGGGGTAAAGTGCTAGCCAAAGTGGTGACTCCGTACAAGAGCAGGGATCGAACCCCTGACCTCTCTTAAGGAATGAGATGGCCGAACCACTCACACCAACCACCTTGGTTAACGTAAGATTACTTTTGAGTGCTGCTATTTCCACCCATATATCCTATTTCCCCACCCATCTTATCTTTTTACCCATCATATAAATTTGAAAAAACATAATCCTATCTTTCCACCCACCATAATTCCTAAAATACCCATTCATTATTAATTCAAGCAAAACCTATATAATATTATGGCCACCAATATATATATATATATATATATATATATTTATAAATTAAAAAAAGGTAAAAAATAATTCACCCCAACCCCACCTCCCCAAAGCTACCCTTCGTCCCTATGGAAAACAGTCCTCTCTCTGTAAGGTTTCATAGAAGTGATAATTGGAATTAGATCGAAATTGGAGTGAAAGAAGAGTGCATAGAACCAATTGGAAGAAGTTAAAGAAAAGCTTCGTTGGAAAATAATTCATTCCCATTTCGTCTATTTTGTACCCCGTGTTTTTCAGATTCGAGGAAAACGCTGTTGGCGTTGAGTGAAATGGAAATGGCGTTGGCCTTCTGAAATATTCTGTTTCAAAGAGAAAGGGGTAAATTTTCATCTTACAAAAGGTAAACTTGTCTTTAAAATTTTGAAGATAAAATGTGTGGGAAAATTGGACAGGTGGGTGGAAATAACAGCACTTTTACGCTTTGTACAAAATTTAGAACCCATTTCAGTTTAGTTTGAAAATTGAAAACCTCTTTGGTAATTGATTTTGGTTTTATGTGGAACTTGAAAATGAATTGTTTGTTGACGTGAGCTATCCTAATTAATCAAGGAGATTTATTTCCTTTATTACTTAGGTGATTTACTTCCTTATTTTATATAGCTGACATATCCTTGTATAATTAGGAGATATTCTCCTAATTGATTACTGTATCTATTTCCTTGTAAAGCACTCTTGTAAATTTCTATATATACCTCATTATGGAAAAGAATACAATTAACCTAAAGTATTCAAACCATATTCATATTTTAGCAATGTTTTGGGGTAAAATTATGAATTTGAGATCATAGAATGAAAGTGCATGTCGCAAAGAATTCGTAGTATTCTTCGGTGAATTTGTTGGAATTAGTATGGCTTTTTTGTGAATTTTGGATATGAAGGTCCCAAGAAAAGTGAAAATGAAAAACTAAAAACTGAAAATTAAATGGTTATCAACACCCCCCCCCCCCTTTTTTTTTAATCAAATAGAAACTTCATTAGATAAACTTCAACGGTACAATCAAAGACATCAACAAGACATCTAAAATACCAATCCTAAGAGGGCAACAAACTAACATGCTAAAAACACAACTGACGCGAACAAAAGCCGCACTAAAACTAATAGCTCACATCACCACAATTAATCATAAGCCTAAACAAAGCCCACAAACCCAACATAACCAAAACCCTAAAACAGCCCATGAGCCTAGACGAACCCTACCACCATCACCTCAAGAAGCGTCGTCGAAGGCCACACCCACCACCGCATCCGTAACAGATCTAGGGAAAATATGATTTCCAACGATCAACCCCTTAGTTACTCTAATACGGATTTCTTAGAAAAATCTCAGTGTTTTTATAATAAAAGTTTTTTTGCTAGAAGCGATTAGAGTATAAGTGCTTCCTAAAAAAGTAGTCCCCAACGAGCCCTAAAAACGAAAGTATTTTTCAAAAATATATTCGTACGAATATAATATACAAATTTAGACAAAAATAAAATAATAAGGAGATGATTGGTTTCCAATAATGAAAAGGGTGGGACAAGTCATGCGCAATTTCCTCGAAATTACTCGTCTGAGTCTAAATGAATGTGCCATTCAATTTGAAACGCACATATGTCATCCTTATAGAACCTAATGGAAATTACATTACCATTGTTTCATATGGAATCATCGCAGTTTCTCCAAATAAGGATAAAGAGCATTACTTAGTCCATATATGTACGAATCAACGCGTTTTGCAGTCACATATATTCTCTCCTGAACTGAATGCTCTCCCTTTACAAGTTTGATGCTCTCCTTTCCACATAATATAAATAAACTTTTTTGCTGCATCAAAGTTTTGCTCTTCTTCTTCTTTATCGACATCTGGTATCAAAGATATGCTTATTCAAGTATATCTGATCATCCTTCTCTGCATTTTCCCGGGAGGCTCCGATTCCATTGGGTAGCTTCGTCAATTTCCCTTCTGGAGCTGCGGACTTTCTTGGAAGCTTCCTTCTTTGGTTTCCTCGATAAGGTAAGGTAGGTTTTCTATCTTTTTGTTTTTGTTTTTTTGTTTTTTTTTTTTGCAATATGCGTCAAGAATAAATAAATATATGAATGAAAATGATATGTTAAAAGGTCCTAGCTTTCTTGGATCATTCATGTTTCTTCTTTCAAATATATATGCTTTTCTGGCTTCTTTTACAAATCACTTTGGATGGGAAACGAATAAAACATCAAATCCTGGGTGCAACCTCATATTTGATTCTAAGCTATAGCGATATAGCTTTTTACACACCCAACTGAGACATTTCTTGGAAAATGCCTTATTGACTTTCTCAACCTCTTCATTTTAGTCGTATATTGTCAATGATGAAGAGAGTTTGCTGCTCTGCATTTATTTATTTTTAATACAATCGATAATCTAGATAATCTAAACTACAAGGAATGGGGGTTTGTTACACACTAACTACCGAAGTATCATGGGAGTTCGAATTTGAAATCACTGATCTGCAAGTCAAAGCATTTTCCACTGGACTAGACGCTAGTTGGCACCTTTGCATTTGTTATATTTGTAGTTTTTTCTTTTTTGCATTTAAAACAATCATGGCCACACATTAATCTAATGGCCCTAAGTACTCCATATCAACAAAAGTTAAATAAGACACTAATCTGAAAGGAACTGTGAGACCAGAGAAATAAGGAAATCGCATAAAAAATGGAATAGAAGACCATGTAAAGAGATTCTAATTTTTTGAAATCATATACAACTAGATTAAAAATATTCCATCCGACACAAAAAACAAAAAAAAAGAGATTAAAGTACATCATAAACTTTCGGCACTTGGTCTGCCTGCTTGAGTGATAATAGAATCGAACTCTTCGATTAAACACCCTAGTTTTGTAAGTCTAATGGTTCCGAGTTTTACTTTGGTTCCTATATTTGTACTTTCATTCTCTTCGATTTTTAGAAATGACAACTATTTAGATAGAATTTAAAATTGGGATTTATGATCTCTAAATTCCATTTTTTTCCCTCATGGAATTTCTAAATTTCTATTTTTTTTTTAATCCAAACACGGGAATTGGTGTATGTCAATTTAGAAATTCTGTCTAAATCCCAAGTTTGTTTCCATTATCCTTTTACCTGTGTTTCACTTTCGTCATTGCCGTCAAATTCTGTCAACTTTTCTATTTATTTTATAGTCAGGATAAATTAGTAAAAGTAAAACACAAGTAAAAGTATGAGGACTATAGAATTCAATAACTGAATTGAGAGACTAAAGTAAAATTCAGTATAAATTCAGGAAACATTGCAATAATTGACCCTTATAAATGCATAAGAGAAAAATCTGAATGGGAAAGAGGACCCCTTTGGTAACATTTCCGTCTTTGGTTTATAGTTTCATTATGGTGTAAGAGAGAGCAAGGGAAGCCTTGAGCACAAGTAGGCAAGGCGGCCGCCTAGAACCCCTAAATTGGGAGGGCCTTGATTTGTATAATACCCTATATATACATATCTATATTATTTAAAAAATTAAAATATATAAATATTATGTTAGGTCCAAACCAACTATTGTAAATCTAAAAAAACTTACCTAATTATTCAATTCAAAACTAAAAAGAGGAAACTCAATAAAAGCCCACTCATTGTGAAAACAAAAAACTTGCCCAATTACTCAATTCAAAATTAAAAAGAGGAAACTCAATAAAGACCCAATTATTTTTTAAACTATAGCTTAAATCAATTAACCTAGTTGAATCAATTAAGAAATTGAAAAAGACTGGTAGAAAACCTTGATTATGTAAAGTTACTTGATACTTTTGAATTGAAAATGTAAGACGAGTGATTTTTTTATTATCAGAAAAGATACTTCATTGACTAAAAATCATTGCATAATACAACTCATATATGCGTAAACAAAACTGGACAAGCATGATAGTGGCCTCATTAAAACATTGCCTTTAAAAACCCCCAAAGGAGGAAAATTCGGTCAAGGAAAAAGAGTACCACAGCTCTCCCCTACCCACCAAAACTAAATACTCATTCCCTCCCAATCTTTTGCTAAAAAAGTCGATAACCACGGCAGCGCTGCATCTTCCTATATAAAAACTGCCCTTGTCGCAAGCCAAATTGAGTCAATGCATGAGCAACAGCATTGCCTTGTCGTGGTTGATAGATGACATTCACAATGCCTACTTGTTCCATTAAACAACGGATGTCAGTGAAAACATTCCCCACAATACTCCACCAGTCACCTTGACTTGATAGCACAGACACAAATTCCATAAAATTAGAAGCAAGGATGAGTTGTTTATAACCCCGTGAGAGCATCTCCAACAAGCCCACTCTAGTAGCCACAAGCTCATTCTCTAGCACATCCAATCCCAACAGCCCCTCTCCCGCAAAACCAAAAATAAAGTCTCCATTATAATTACGTAGGAATCCTCCCACCCCTTTTTGGCTTCCCTCCTTGCTCACCTCCCCATCAACATTAAGGACTAACAACGGGTAATGGGGTTTAATCCATCGAATATATGGAGGTATCTTATGTGGTTTCACATGGGCATTACACTCCTTATATCTCCCTAGCATTTCAAGAGTCCCATCCACCGCTTCTTTCAATTTACACATAGGTTTCCCATGTAGCTAGTCACTTTGCAGCTGCCAAGCTTTCCAGCACAAGCATGAAATTGTTCTAATGCCAAAGGAGTTAAATTCTTAGCTGTCATATCAAACAAATCCGCGCAAAAGAGCCTTCACCTGCCACCACTCCATCTCCAAAAACTGTACAACACCAAAATTGCTTGATCTTTTTACAACTCCATATTGCATGAAGTGTATTTTCTCCTTTTTTTTCCCGCATCTTCCACATAAAGGGGATTGCAACATATGTCTCTGGAACAAATTACAAGTTGTTGGTAATACATTTGAGCAAGCCCGCCAGATAAAAAACTTAATTTTGTTTGGCACCTCTAACTTCCAAACTTTATTCCAAAAAGCAATTTGAGGGCTCTAATCAGACCCCGCCCTTCTTCCTCCCACTATAACTCACATTGTCTTAACTCGACTCGATAGCCACTATTTACAGTGTATTTTCCATTTTTTGAATAAAACCAATACCTGTTGTCCTCCACATGTACAACAGAACCCAAAGAAATTTTGAGTATCGCTTCTCGATCTTCATCCCCAAAAAGGCTTTCAAGTTTTACCACATCTCATCCCCCTGAACCAGTTATAAGCTCAGAAACAATTGCATCTGGTTGCACTCTAGTGGTGAATAGTGGCTTAAAAGTGGATGGTTTTGGAATCCATCGATCTTGTAATATCCTTACCGCTCTTCCATTGCTGATTCGCCGTACCAGACCTTCGTCAATAACTTCTCGCCCCCACATGATGGACTTTCAAATTAAAGAGGGAGAATTTCCAATAACAACATTCATAAAACCACTGTACGGAAAATACCTTGCCTTAAAATTCTTACCACCAAGGAGGATGAGTTCTCTAAAAGGCACTATGCTTGCTTTGTTGAAGGCTTCAAAATTCTTGAAACCAAGACCTCCAAAGCATTTTGGTCGACATAATTTCCGCCAACTCATCCAATGAATTCCCTGCTTTCCTTCCTTCCCCCACCAATACCTGGCAATCATAGCCGAAAACTCTTGACAAAGGCTTTGCGGCACTTGAAAAACTATCATGGTGAACAATGCCGGCATCCTATCAATCCCTAGAGATTTTTGTCGAGAACATCTGACCTAGAATGGACTCAATATTTGCCCTTGTGAAAGGAAAGCAAAGTTGCCTCTGCTGCTCTCGAGAAACCACAGGTCTTACAGCCTCCAAAATTTCACCATAAGAATTACCACCATTTGATGTGAATAAAGTTTGAAAATACTTGCAAAAGATGGTTCCAACTTCCTCACAAGATTTACACCACTGCCCTTGGTCATTAAAAATCCCTTTTAGTATATTTTGTCTCCTCCGTTGCTTAGCTTGCTCATAAAAATATTTTGTGTTTTTGTCTCTAAATTTGTGTCAAGAGACCCTTGACCCATAAAAGTTCCTCGTGCTCCAGCTCACGTCTGAGGATCCCTTGAATCTATAATGTGGCTGAGTTTGGTTCTCCTCCCAATGTAGCATCCAACTTGCTTTGTAAGCTCTTGATCTTTGCCAAAATATTACCCATTGTTTCTCTATTCCAATTTTGAAGGGAAGATTGACATGCCCTTAATTTATCCTTCATTGACCTAGACCTCCCTACCCAAGCATTCAAAATGGTTTCCTGACACCCATCCACTGATGTCGACATCTCTTAAAAAAAGAATCGTTTCACCCATCGTCGTTCCGTTTAGGTGGTAAAACATGTAAGCAACGGTAGATGATCTGACACATGAGAGTTGACATGCAAAGTGAATACCTCCGGGCATGCTGACACCATTTCTGCATTTGCCAATCACGCAATTATGACATAAGTCTAAATCTCCTACCCTTATACTCACTAGCCGTTAATATTTCATTAAAATTACCCCCAACCATCCAAGGTCCAACAACATCCCCTGCAATACGTTGCAACAAATCCCAGGAATATTTGTCCAAATTCGTCTATGGGTTACCATAGAAGCCAGTAAAACGGAAAGTGGTATTCACCAACCCCCCAATTATTGCATTAATATGACCTTGCGAAAAGACCTTATAGTGACCTGGACATCATTTTGCCATAAGCCTCATGCCATCCCATCACGACCAACCCTAAATCCTCCTGAGAAACCCAACTTTCAGAGCACCAATTCCATTTGACATTTAGTCTTCTTTGTCTCCATTAAGAAAACTAAACAGAGCTTTTTCTCCCTTAGCAAAAATCTCAATGCCCGGAATGTTCATGGGTTACCCAAACCACGAACAATCCACACTAGGATCGTCATTTCTCTTTATAGGCCCTTGAACTGAAACCTATCACGGATTTTCCAACTGGACTGGTAGTGACTATAGTTTATGAAGCTCCCTTTTGCTTATTAAGAACTACCTTGGTTTGGCTTCCTCGAGGTCGAGCACTTCCCACTTTGAAGCCCCTGCTTCTCTCTTTTGTACTTTTTCCTTCTGGGGATGGAGACCCATGTGAAGTGAAAACTTGAGTGTCGTCTCCCAAATCAACCTGTTTTTTCGACCATGATGCAATAGGAACATCCTCACCACTACTTTTTCCCCCTCCAAAGAATAGTTAGCCATGACTAGCACATCATGAAAGCTAGCCATATTATCCGCCACAGTGGGCTCAACCTCCCCATCATCAATAGGGTCAAACATCACACATCGTTTCTTAGTATTTTGTTGTAATGGGGAAACTTTTGAAACATGGTCTTCGTTCAGACTAGTCCCAACATCTGGCAGCTTCTGCAATTCTTCTGGGCGTGACCTCACAACACTAATAATTGGATTTTCGCGAAGCCTGAGGAGTATTTTGCACTGAGGTGCTCCTTCCCAGTCCATAAGCCTTCCTTTGTAACCCATGCTCTGTACGAATACTAAACACATCTTTCATCATCGTTTTCCACCTCCCGTATTGTTCATTAACCACAACCCCCGAGTGTCGCAGTGCACAGTTTGACCCAACATGGTCTAACCTTCGACAGAACAGACAAACGAAAGGCAATGTTTCATATTCAATTTCGTATTGCTTAGTAGGTTCGTCATGGGCGAGGCGCACCATTATGCAACACTTTAGCGGTTCAGAGTGATATTTTAAGTGATGTTTTGATGCATTTTTTAAAAGTTTTTGGGTGAATTACATTTTGATTGTTTCTTTTATGTTACAATTGTGAATTTGAGTTCATATAATATTTTTTTAACTTACTGAAGAAAAAAATCACATAAATACACATATAGAGTAGAAAGCCTCATTTAGGGTGTTCGCCTAGAGCCTCCAAAACGTAGGACTGTCACTAAGAGAGAGGGAAATATGTGCGAGAAATGAGGAATGAAAAAAGTGAAGAAAGAGTGGTGAGAGGATGGTGTAGGGGTGTGCAAAATCCAATTCAATTCGCCCAAATCGATCAATCCAATCCAATTGTAATCAGTTTCAATGATTTCGCGGATTGGATTGGATCCCTAATTTCCAAAACCAACATGATTGGATTGGATGACGGATTTGCTTATGAGGATCCAATCCAATCTAGTTAGTTTCATGCTTATTTTGCTAATTAGATAATTTGATGGAGTTATGTTTAATATATTATAAAATCAAAATAATTTTCTCTAGCATTTCATTTATATTTTACATTTATGTCTATTAAAATATTTGATTATATTAAACTTGACAATATCAATTGGATCGGATCAGATTGGATTTAAACCTCTAATGTAATCGGATTGGATTAGAAAAATCATAATCCAATCTATACCAAATGTGAATTGATGAAATTGTATTGGTTTCGAACCAATTTACACCCCTAGCATGGTGAAAGGAAAGGAATGTATGTTACACAAAATTAAAACTAAAAAGAAATTTGATTTTTCTTTTCTAGTTTTTGTTTTGGGTGCCTTTATTTGAATTCAAACATTTCATAAAGCAATTAATGGGGTTTAGCATAGTGGAAAAAAGCCTTTACTTTGCAAATCAATTGTCTTAGGTTTAAACTCCCATGTCTCTTTGGTATAGTGTGTGTGTGAGAATCCTTCCTCCCTTTGTAGTTTATACTACTACTTATATTTATAAATATAAAAAAATACATTTCATAAGCAATCCCAACTAAAAAAATTTGTCGGGGCTTTAGCCCCCCACTGTATCCAAAAAAGTAAATAAATTTGCCACTAAAATCCCTAATATACCCCTAAGATCCTTGATTCACCGAGACCACCACCATCTGTTCCACCAAGAATCAAACAGCCCCATGCTCCCGGGGGGAGATAATGGAGGTGATATTAGTAGATTATAACATTTTTGCAGCACACAATAGAAGTGAAGGTTCCAAACTCCGTCAGGATTTGCTACAATTTTCTATACATACTCAAAGCTAATTATGAGAAGGAGCATTCTATTTGCCAAGGAAGGCAAGTTGGTAACACCCCATAAGATGAAGCTCAAACGTGGCAAAGAGGGTTTTCTTAAACATGGTAGTATATACATGCATGCATGGGCATGGGCATGGGTATAAGGATCAAGCTCAAATGCATAGTAGCCAAAGCATATATAGAATCAGTCAACAAGTCTTTCCATAAGCATCACCAAAATGCTGCAAGTGTTCGTTTTTGGGAATTGAGGTATGTATTATGGGACCAGCTGAATGCTGAAATATTGATCGATGATACTTTTGAGGTTTGAGTCTGCTATTAATGGGCCAACTGCCCCAGACAAATCTTGTGTTAGATTTGTCGAATAATATGAAGTCCCACGTCAGAAATTTAACAAAATAAATTACACCAAGTAATTTTTATTCGATATCCAGGTAAAATGGATTCGTGTTCCCATTCGATTATTATCCAATACCTAACTTTATATCTTAGGAGGGAGATAAGCATAAGAAAGAGTTATTCTAAGCCAGCAATGAGGAAAAACTTTATGAACTCTGTAGTATTATCCTAGAAATAGCTTGCAGATTATGGTTCATTTTGTACCTTTATTTAAGGTAGGTTTACCTGCTTTTGCTGCTTCCTTCCTATCTTATTGACTTATTAACTAAAACTTTATGATAATCGACTAATTAACTTTGTAAAAACTTAAATTAATGAAACAATACAGAAACTATAGAAGAAATCTTATAAGGAAGACAATGTCCCAATCGAAGGATATAGTTAGCTTCACTTACACGTATATCCTTTAATTGGTATGCATCATCAACACTACCAAAACCAGAGAAGAAGTAAAGGGCCACACAAGAAATAAAGATGGTGGTGGGGATGACAACTTTCATGGTGTCATACTCTTGCATGGCCACATATAGAATGCATTAATTCCTTGTGAAATTTTATACCTTCCTTGAAGCTTCATAAAGCCAAAGGGGATCCCCATGTATAATATAGTTGTTAATTATAAAGAGATGAAAATTAAAGCTAGAAGACACTAGCTTGTTGTTTTAATACTGATTTAAGTATTGTTTGCCTTGAAGGTTTACCGGCCCTTTCACAGTCCATATTTTGCATATATCATATAGACAGTTATTCTTTAAGTCTTCCAATGAGGACATTTTCTTTTTATTTATGCTTTAGATGAAAATAAATTTAGAGAAAATGTCAAACATTCAAACTCTAATCATGCTCCGTATCCAGTTTTTGAAATAGACAACGATTGATATGAGAATGAATTCCCATATAAAGCTTGAGAGACGTGTCCATCATCATTTGATCCCTTGCTAGATAGTTTGTCATGTAGGATATATGTTATTATTATGAGTCTGAATCTAACTTGCCGACTAAAAATATCACAATATCTTTTTAGCAATTAGAAAATTAAAACAATAGCATATGCCGACTAAAAATATCACAATATATTTTTAGCAATAAGAATATTAAAACATATAGCTTTGTCTCTTAAAAAAACCAAGTAAATATAATTGGTGTTTCTAACTATTCCAAAAACTTCAAAATAAACAAAGATATAACCCAGTAAAAAATGACATTGATTTGCATACCAGTGTCTCAGGTTCGAACCTTCATAACATCTTGTGTAACCGCCATCTAACTTCGGCCAAAAAAAAAAAAAAACAAAGATTTAAAACTTTATTGGTTGTTGGAATATTTATTCGTACCCTCACATCGTTATAAAAAGGTATAGCACGCGAGGCTTTAACTCTTAGAAAAAACTTGTATGTAAATGCTGTATCCAGTATGCAAACCGTCTGAGTTGGAAAATTGCATGCTTTTACGTGCGATTCTTAAAGAAGAATAAATACATATGCTAGATTATATATTGGAAAGAAGGAGACGCCATCTCATAAGAACTCAAATCTTCTTGGTGATGCAGAGATTTTGATGATCAACGACATTGTTTTCTCTGAAGATAAAGTGCACTGCTCTGAATATTCTGCCAATTAGTTTTTGGTACGTTTTTTATTTCCCCATCATCTTTTGAATTCACAGTATTATTAATTCATCCCTTTCTTATAGAAAAAACAAAACCATGAAGAACGAAAGCAACATACATATATAAAGCAAAACTTGAAGCATGCATTAACCCATATTGTCTCTCTAGAGATCTTCCATGGTTTGTTTTTTTTCTTCTGCATTTCGTTTCGAATAAAATGCCATTTTCTTGTCTGGTTTCGAGGCTTCGATCATGGTGTTCGTCGTTATATATACTGTTTTATAGGCATTGTCTTCCACAATCTGCTCATTGAGAATATAGCCAGATGTTTTTCTCTATGTTGGAGCTCACCTTGACGTGAAATTCCATACCCTTGTAAACCAAAAACAAAACATAGAAAATATTCCATGCGCCGACCTATATAATTTGAATCAATCGAGAACTGAAACTAAATAATCATGAATTATTTTAGTTTTTTTTAAATATTTTTAAATATTTATATTAGTTGGTTTTATCAATTCACACCAATGTTTACGGAATATTTCCATAAAATTGACCGTTTTGTTTACCAAGAAAAAAAAAAGAAAAGCTCCGACCATTTCTGAAAACTCCGAAGACATGGCCAGAAGGAAATTAAAAGGATCCGTATACTTGGTACAACCATCAACCAAACATGTAGGCCATTCGTTGGCCTACCGTACCAGCTCTTGTTCTGTCTGAAAAGACATCTCCTCTTTTTCTTCTTCTAGGAAGTAGCTAGACTGTAAGTTATCTTTCTTTTTAAAAAAGAAAAAGAAAACAGAAGAAGAAGAAGAATAAGGTGAAGAAGAATACTGGTATAGTAAAGGAAAAAGGAAGCAATAGCTGATTAATAGAGCACTCTTCAAGCATTCAAAGGTGTTTTTCCTTTTTTCTTTTTAAATGACAGAATTCAAAAGGTGTGTTTGCACTCATTTTATTTTGATAACGATTCTTGCAATTTTCTTTTATAAATAGTCTAGACTTGCTTTATAAAAGAGTAAATCGAAGTCTCACGAACACATTACTTTTGACAACTGACCTAATCCACATCAGAATTTTGGAATTTAGAAAAGTTTCAAAGAAAAGTAGACCACTACCACCCACCTCCATATGCACTTAGTCATCCAAAAATAATGGCACTAATTACTCTCCTTTAATTTTCTTTGGTGTGGTAATAGTCTCCTTTCGAAAGTAACGTGCACACGTTATCTTTCTCCCCTCACACACACATTCTCATTCCAACAGCCCACGCAAGAATATAAACAAAATTCTCTTCAAACTTACCACCACCACCACCTCCTCTGCCTCAATCATCGGCCACCGACATCACATCAATCATCGGCCACCGACATCTCCACCACCGTCATATAGAGTCATCCCCCTACATACATAGAAATAAACATTACATCCCTACTTAATTAAGTCCCATTATGCATAAATAGGTTAGCAAAATAAATAAATTTCACACATTCTAGAGTGTAATGTTTTAGATACGCTTCATGTTTTAGAATTTCTAACACTTCAAAGTTTTTCAGTACTTTTAAATTTTCTCATCCGAAAACATCAAGTAGATCTAGACTAATGCATTATGCTTTCAAAGGAGTGCTTATTAAGATTTCCCCTATTAGAAAACTTTAAAATTGTCTTGCCTTGTCCTTCTAATAGAGTTAATCGTCTCATTATTTCATATTCTCTTTTCTGATACCAATCTCATTTCCAAATCCTTAGCGGTGGCAGCATCTCAAATCGACAAATTTTATACGTGTGAATCAATCACACAATCAAATAGTGATTTAAATAGACAACCCATTTATATATTTTGAATTGCCACGAGTCAGCCTTATGTTTTGCCTTGCTGTTGCCCTATCCACGTCTTACACCAAAACTTTGAACCTTCTGCAATACCTTTCCACTCGTCGACACTCACTTGATGTTATCATTTTGCCACACCACCTTGAACCTTCACATCGTCATCACCTTATTATTATTATACAAATATATTTATATATATATATAATGGACCAGCTGTCTAATGGACCGACTCAAAAAAACTTTCCATGATTGGTAAGTTTGTCATCCTTTCCATCAACAAGTTAATCATGGACAAATTCCACTTTAGGAAAATTGTTATACCTTAGGAACTTCTTGTGTCCATGTAAACCTGTATTGCATTTCATTCATTCTTTTGTCGGTAACCTCAAAAGAGAGGAAAACAAAAAAGGTTTTTATAAATAAGTTCAATTTAATATCATATATTATACAAAAATTCTATAAAGTTAGAGAAAAAAATCCAAAAATTAGTCACTTGTCACTTTTTAATTAGTTCTTAAATAATTGTAATACAATCAGAATCAATTAGAAAATGACAAGTGGTTTGTTTGAATTTTTCTCTCCAAATAGACTTTATAAGAATTTTTGTATAATATATCATGACAGATCCCAAAATTTCATTGCCCACATCACGATTTGATTCATTCTTTGACTTTCAAGAAACTTCTTGCTAAGTAATATGCTATCTTACCCATTGTGTTTTGTTTCAATTTTAATTTTGGTCATTTGTGTTTTTAATTTTTTCAATTTGGTCACTGTGTTTAGTTTTGTTAGCAATTTAAGGATAATTTTCACAATTTAAACGGTGCGAAAATTAAAAAACCAAGTTTTGGATTTCAAATAAGGAAGCAAATAAATTCAAAATTTATATTTTTAAAAGCCTCAAAATTCTTTGAGATTCAATCTCTATCTATCAAGTAAACAAGAAAATTAAAATTAATTTGAAAATCCCATATGGCATTTTTTACACACCAATAGTACTAGCCTCTCTGCAGGCGCGGAAGCGCCTGCAAGAGGCTTTTTTTTTTTAAATTTAAATTTATTTTAGAATTAAAAAAGATAATGGGTAGTTGTGTTCCATAAAAATAGGATCCATTATCTAATTCTCTTTTAATTTTAATTTTTTTAAATATGAAACAGTGTGAATTTACCATATTATCCTCATTTAACTAATAATTTCAATTCTTAATGTTTGCATTAACCAAGGGCATTTTCTGGTATTTTGAATATTTCACAATTCTCTGTCTTTTGCTTTATATATATAGATTTTTCTCGAAAAGAAATAAATTATTTTTCCCCAAATTGAAAATCAATATTTTTATCTAAATTAATTACCACACTGATACAATTGCTAACATAGACACAATGATTAAATTGTGAAAATTAAAAACACATCAACAAAAGTTGAAATTGAAACAAAACATAGCGACTAAAATTCAACTAGAGACAAAACAAAATAATCAAAAATGCGTTTTTACGTTATTGTAAATATTTGAACACACAATCGCACCACGTGGCAGAAAAAGGAAACCGAAAAAGAAATTAAAGTAAAACTCTCACGTTCAATCCAGCAGCATTAAACCACTAACGTGCGACCCACCCGCCGTCCACGAAAACGCGGAAAGAAACGTACATCTAACCACAAACGCGTTTTTTTTTTTTTCTGTTGCCAAAACGGCAAGCGATCCAAATTCGCCTGACGTCGGTCACTTCTTCGAATGACATCGCGCACAGCACAATAAATACCCAAAAATAATTAATAAATGTCAATATTTATTTGGATAATTTTGTGGCACTCTGTTTTACCCTTGAACCTATTTTGGTAATTATCCACCTTCATTATGGTAAACCTGCCGTTAAAACGCTCATTCATTGATATTCCACATTCATACGGTCTATTCTTAAGTTGTGTCATCAATATTTAAAATCATTAAATTATTTGGTGAATGATACATTTTACTAAGAATTCGTATTTTTTCTTCTGTATCGTACCGTACATGGTATGTTAATGCTATTAATTAATTTGTTTGCGATGGATCTTGAGGTTTTTTTTTTTAACTGATCACAAGAGATTCATACTTGTAGTCATTTTTAATATTGGAAAGAGAAGTTCACTAAACTAAGAGTTAGCTGGTTATTAGTGCACGAATTCGCTTAATTTGCAAAACTAATCGCTATCAAAACCTTCTTTTTGCTAGAATCCTCGAAATTCCACTTAGTAGTAGGAATAATATGAAGTAGAAGAAGACAAGTCCACCAAAAAAAATCTTTGTATGTCGGCACACATTGATAGTAGTTTATTCTTTTGCTATAAGTATTGCTTGAATAAATTTTTAGAAGAAGACGAAGTTATAAGGGTTTTAGATGAGTTTTATTTTGTTGAGGGTTTAGGTAAGTGCATAATAGTAATTTTCATTTTGTTTGATTTTCTAACTTTATTAAGTCCTTGAGGTCCTTAAGGTCGTTTTAAGCCTCGTACACAAATAGATAGGAAGACGAAGATAGACTTTTGTACGGCAGTAACGCACTGATGAATCGGATGTCACAACGCTATAAGTAGTTGCCCAAAGCTTACCGGTTAACGTTTTGGAACCCTATTTCTCTGCCACGTTCCAGGCTGTGCTAGAGAGAGAAAATGGGGAGTTGAGGCGTTTTCTAGAGTGACGAAGTGTGAGACAGAGAGCGAAGATTCGAGAAATCACTTGAGCTATCCAACTGGAAGTTGCATCAATTTGTTTTCTCTGTGAATTTCAGACGTGAAATGGGTTAGATAGTTTAGAGAAGCGTGAAGTATTTTGAATATTTGAGAAATTTTGAAGTAGAATCAGATTTGGAAGCTTCTGTTTGGTTCAGATAGTGGAAATCGAAGAGAGAGAATTTTTGAGTGCTGTTTGAGCTCAGAGGTTGAAGAAGCTAACGGTGCCATCTCTCCTGCGACAGGTTTTGTGAAACATGAGTCAATCAAGAGGCTCGCCGTATAGACGACGTACAGATTTGGAGGGCGGACTCCGTCCGGCCGGTGACTCGGACGATGAAGAGTCTTCATCAAGTACTTTTTTCATTGCCAGAACTAAGGATGCTTCTATTGACCGTCTCAAGCGTTGGAGGGTATGTTTACCTTTGAATTTGATATTGCTTTTTTGTTGATTATCCTTTGCATTTTGCTGTTGTAGATTTAATTTTATTGATGTATTTTCTGCAACTTGTTCTTTGTCTCTGTATGTATGGCTATGGATTATGTTGATTTGGGCGGTCAGTCGGTGAACATATTTTTTTGGGTGGTGGTTTCTATTTTTGTCAAATTACACCTTTACTCTCATCTGGAGTTGGGAGATTAAAGCGTTTGATGTTTAGTTTTCCAATATTTTTTTTTTGTGTGTCTGCGGTATTGTGTGGTAAGTTTCTATATATAGTAATTGTCCCCTGGATCTGGACTTGTGTAGTTTCAAATTTTTAGGAAAAGGGCTTTGGGTCTGTTTAAAACTGAGTTAGGTTCAGTAGGTCCAAAATTGGAAGAGGTAGTGCATGTACAGTTGAAAGAAGATATGGAAAAATGTTGGCTGAAAGAGTATTTTTGATGTGGAAGGAGGAGTGATATTAACTCTCCTTTTTCACTAACAAAGTCAATATAACGTGAAATGGTAAAGAATTTGGATGATAATTTTGGTATTCTTATGATTTTAAGGTGCTATTAGCAACATAATTCTTTTATTTATTTATTTAACCATGAGAAGTTGTGATGAATGACTATTAGCTTCTCTACATATGGTGGATAGGAATAATACGTACTGCTTCATGTTTCAGCAATGCCGCATTAGTCTATAAAATGTCGAGCATATTGACAAAATATGAGCTATGTACACTCCTTTTTTATGTGCTTATTGTGTCACTCTTGACTCTAACTTGTAGTTTTTCTACCTGTCTGAAACTGGGCCTATATCTCAAGGACTGTTGCATCCTACAATAGCTAAATAAATGAACAAATCCTTTTGTGCCGTTGCATGTGTACGAGCCCCTTTATCAATAAAGGAGTGAAGTATTTAATCAACAATCTGAATACAATATGCTGGGTTAGGGATGTAAACAGGTATAAAGAGGCACTAGCAGAGGCTACTTTGTGGCGCTGACCTTGCCCCAGGAAATGTTGGCATGTATGATCTAAGAGAAAAAAGTATAAAATCCATCCCATAGTACTGATTATATGACAGGTGCATGAAAATTAAGAGTTCAGATACAAATGCTGAAAAACATATGTAATTATAATACTAATGCATATATAATGATACCAAGTCATATGTCATACTTAAAAATTATTATATCAACAACAAAGTGCACTAGTATATGTGTATATATAGATACAAGGTAATGCTCTCTTCTGAGATATTTGGCATGTTATGTTGCCAGACTATAGATCTGGACCACAAACTTTAACTTTGGCAACATAGCCACACCGTCTCACAAGAGAGGTTTTTTCATTTTATATGTATCAATTATCGCAGATCACATAATACTAACATATATATATGTAATAAGAAAATCTGTTGATGGGTGAGTCGAATGAGATCATCAACAAGAAAATCTGTTGATGGGTGAATTTTGTTTTACAAAATTGTTACCAAAAGTGAACTAAATTTTCAGCTAAGTTTGGGTTTTTCTGGTTTTCAATATTGTGACAATTGGTTCCAAAATCAAAGAAAAACCAAAACAAAGCACTCACTGGGTCCATTGCGATGCCACTCTGTTAAGGGCTTTACTACCCTAGATGCCAGTGGCTGTGCACCAATGGTAGGTTTCTCCATGAATGTGTGTCGGGCTTGGTGGGAGTCCCTGAACCACCTCGGTTAAGTCAAATTGTACTACCTGGGTTCCCTGTATATTTTGACTGATAATTGAAATTCTCTATTGGTTGCTTAGTTATAGTTGTTAGTGGAAGGAATTTTTTTTTTTCAATCAAGGCTTTGGCTAAACCATGTTATGTTTCTTTGTAGCAAGCGGCACTTGTGCTGAATGCTTCTCGTCGATTCCGATACACCTTAGACTTGAAAAAGGAAGAAGAAAAGCAGCAGACACTAAGGAAGATTAGAGCACATGCGCAAGCCATACGAGTATTTCATTTGAAAACAAATGTGTATTACATGACTCATGTTCTATTGTTCTTCTAATTTATGATTTTTTAATTATCAGGCTGCATATCTTTTCAAAGAGGCTGGAAACCAACAAGTGAATGGTACTTCTTTTCCTGTATTTTCTTTTACCATTAAATTTTTGTAAGTATCATAAGCAGTAAAATGTGAGGACATCATGATATGTTGTTTGAATTGCATCTTCTTTTATCCTTTGGTTTCCTTTGGCACGAGTTATTTTTGGAAATTGCTCCGTGCTTCAATTATTTGAATCTAATAGTAGCATTATACCTAGTCGGAGTAATTTCTTCCTTGTTTCATTCAATAAACTGCTTTCATTTACGACAATTGGTTCCCTTAATGCTAATAACCAACTAATGCCATAATGCCATTGTTCAGTTCTGGCCCGGGGGGGGGGGGGGGTATTCTTGCTTCACTCTTCGTTCCTTTCTTTTATTATCTGCACCTTTCCCATCCTTACTAGCCATGTGTATCTGGTACAGTGGTTTCTGTTTTTTATTTTCAATAACACTCTGTAGCTCTTTTTCAAATCCTGGAAGCCGTTTTGTTTTGCGCTGTTTCTTCTTGTAGCTTATATGATGACAAACTGATGTTTGATACCATCCCGTTGAATATGTTCCAAAAGTGAATTTTAATTTTGTTCATTTTAGGTTAATACCATGTTTGTCGGTCTGGAATAGATGCTATGGGAATTGATCTCGTGATCCTCTCTTCATTTCTTGTTCACAGTTTTATATTTGAAGAAATATCAATTGTTATATAATGTCTAAAGCTACATTCTTGTTCTTTTGTTTTAGGATTGTGTTTTGGTCCATTGTGTCATATATGAATCCATGTTTAGTAACACTATTCTTTCGGTTAGTTTTATAGTTAACTTGCTGTTTCTTATTTTTAGGAATTGTACCACCGAAACCAAGTTCTGCTGGCGATTTTCCAATTGGACAGGAGCAACTAGTTTCAGTGACGAGGGATCATAATTTTCCCGCTCTGCAACAATATGGGGGGGCAAGTCTACTAAAAAATTTCTTTAGTGATCTGACTTGGTACATAAACGATGTTGCTTATATTTTTTCTTGGCTGTTCTCTTACATCAGGTCAAAGGGCTGGGAGATTTATTAAAAACAAATCTAGACAAGGGAATTCATGGAGATGATGCTGATTTACTGAAACGTAAAAATGCATTTGGAACAAACACATATCCTAAAAAAAAAGCGAGGAGTTTTTGGGTAAGTTTTGGTTACAATTATGAACTTCTAAGTTTTATGTATTGGAAATAATTAGAAAAAAAAAGAAAGAATAGATTTGTGATGTTGTAATATTATTTTATTTCCTTGTGCTATATGATAGACGTTTCTCTGGGAAGCTTGGCAAGATCTTACTCTGATAATTTTGATGGTAGCTGCAGTGGCTTCTTTAGTGCTGGGTATAAAGACAGAGGTGAGCATAACATTACCTTTTTAATAGCATCACTCGTTATCAGTTTAGGATATGAAACTAGTCTTATGAGTATCTGCCACTTGCGAAGCCCTTCTGCTTTTGTTTGTTATGAAGTCTGATTTTTTGTTGCCCCATGATTTGTCTTTCGTAAATAGGATAGATGATTGCATATGCTGTTAAGGCCATGATATTACAATTTCATAGTGGCATATATTCGGAAAAAGTTATATCATAATTCTTTGTGAATCCCATTAGTTACTTGATTTAAAGATGAATAATTTGTTTATGGTGTTTGCCTTCTGTTTTCTTTGTTGCTTACAGGGTATAGATGATGGTTGGTATGATGGGGGCAGCATTGCTTTTGCAGTTATCCTTGTTATTGTTGTCACAGGTATTTGAATGGACATGTTTATTGAATATGTATGTATAGGAATGCATGTCCCTGGTAGGTTTTGTGAGTGTTCCTAAAAACATGGTTGAATGTTTTATTCAGTGAAGACTCGTCTTGGTTGGCAAAATGCATCCATCCTTCATTGGATCTTATTATTTGACACAGTCTTGAACTCGAGACTTATTTACGTTCTCTCTCTCTCTCTCTCTCTCTCCCCCCTATATATATAAAAGGGGACACCCTTGTGGGGCCCATACACATTGTATTTTCATAATCCGAACCATTTATTTTTTAGGTGTTCCTTCAAAGATCATTCCTGCAAAAAATCATTTGACCACTCGATGGAGGTTGTTTTAATGTTTTCTTGAACTACAGGGATCATCGATTTTGTTGATCACAACTAGATGTCTTATTAGTTTTCGATTTTGGTAATTTTTTGCAAGGATGATCATTGAATGAAGACTTAAAACATGGACGGTTCGGATCTTTGAAATAAAATTTGCATCAAACCCTACTAGGTGTTTATTTGAGGGATCCCTCAATAGAAGGGGACTGTGTTTGTATGTATCCATCTGTCTTCACTGGAGGGGGTAGGGTTGCTATTCGTGTCACTGATGGGATTCTTACATTGGATTGTGTTTAATCATCTATTCTCTTTTGTATTCTATTTTTGTGGGGTGTTTAAGCATTTGTCATTGATGAGCATATATAGGTGTATTATTACTTGAACTCTAATATATATGGGAGCATGTATTAATCAGAGCTGGTTCACACTCAAATCAGTTTTTCCTCCACTTTTTACGTGCAGCCATAAGTGATTACAGACAATCCCTTCAGTTCCAGAATTTAAATGAGGAAAAGAGAAATATACATTTGGAGGTGTGCTTCTCTGGTTGCATTACAATTCATATTTGTTGGGGTTTTATTTATTTTCTTTTACTAGGATTCATCTTTGGAGTTAATGTGCAGGTCATTAGAGGTGGCAGACGAGTTGAGGTCTCAATTTATGATCTTGTTGTTGGTGATGTTGTACCCCTTAACATCGGTGATCAGGTATGAGTGTTTGTTAGTAAACTTTTGTTGTATATTTTACAATTGCATTTCAAGTGCAAAACTTATTAATATTTTGATTCTATCTTTAGGTCCCTGCTGATGGCATTTTAATAAGCGGTCACTCACTTGCGATAGATGAGTCAAGCATGACAGGAGAGAGCAAGATTGTGAGCCTTTATGCCTGTTCTGTAGCCTTGTTTGAACATTGCCTTTTTATTTACTGTAAATTATATTTTTGTTGCAGGTTCGTAAGGACTCCAAGGAACCATTTCTAATGTCTGGTTGCAAAGTAGCAGATGGCAATGGTACTATGCTGGTAAAGATTCAGATATCTTTCTTCTCCTTTTTCCATGCCTGCAACTATTTTCCCTTCTTTCCTGTAGTGCCACTATATTGAAAGCTATGAAGTCATATCCAGGTTATTTTCTTGTAGTGCACTATATTGAAAGCTATGGAGTCATATCCAGGTTATTAAAGGCTGTTTGGGATATCATATTTTTCCGAGTCTCACCCTAGTTAAGTTTTATAAAAAGCCACCATAGCTGTAGCACAGGTATTGCTGGTCAACCGTTTTTTGATCTTTGCATGGGTTAGGATCGGGGACACTCATTTTTTACACAAATTAGTACACACAGTTTAAACCGTTAGATTTAATCACATTCAATGGTTCAGATTGCATCCATTATAATAATTAATTGTGATTACCATAACAAATTTAACACTTAATGCTTTGACATTATCTCTCCTCTATCCTTCCTAAATTCTCATGCCCTTCCTTTCTCTATCTTCTGGCACTTCATTTTTTCTCCCAACTTTTTTTGTTTTGGTCAAGCTCTTTCTAACTTGATTTCTCACTTCTGTTCATTCAAACTCCATTAGGAAAACCGTAAGCTTCCCTAATCTTTAATCCAGTAGTTCACATTGAATTTTCATTGGCCTATATTCTATGGCTGTACTCTTAAAAGATGCTAAAAAGGATGTTCCTGGTGCTACATGAACAAGAAGGGAAAACCCCAGAAAACAACCAGCAACTACATAAAAACCTCTGTTTTTGGATTTGGCATATAATCAACTTTCCTATTACCAGATTATAGAGCACCCTCCTTTTAACCATATTTTGAATATGGATCTTTCTTTACTCTTGAATTTCATTTACGACGAAGACTTTTTCTTCTTTCTTTTGTTTTGTTTTGAGAAACCCATGAATTCCAAAGAAACCAAAGTTTACTCACGAAGTATGTTTTCCTACTGTCTTTTTTAATAATTCTTCACAATTTTATTTTTAAAGTAATAAAGGAATATTATATTTTTTTAAGAATTAAGTTTGGTGGATTTCTAACCCTTGGATGGCTCATTATCTAAGGGGAGAAAAGTGTGTCAAAAAGTGTGGATTTTTGTGTCCCCGGATCCTGACCCATATATATATATATGTAGATTATTTCGTATCTTTCATCTTCACTGTCTAGTGCTTCGTTTTTCTTGAGTCAGTTGAGCTTATCTAAAATTCCTTTTCTGCTTGCTGATTCTTTGTTTTTGTAAGGCTTGCTTTTATTTGTTGAACATGTAATGTTGAAATAGAACATTCAATGTTTTATTATTATTGTTTCTTTAGGTAACCAGTGTTGGGGTTAATACCGAATGGGGATTGCTGATGGCTAGTATTTCAGAAGATACTGGTGAAGAAACCCCTTTGCAGGTCAGCTTTAATGAACTGTTATATTGAAATAATTCTCTTTTTATGCATGACATGTTGTGCTGAATCATGGATGACGATGAATAGGTGCGCTTAAATGGGGTGGCTACTTTCATTGGAATTGTTGGACTTACAGTAGCTTTTGCTGTCTTGGTTGTCCTATTGGTCAGGTATATTCCGATCATTGCTAGTGACCCCTTCTCCATGACATGACAGTTGACTTAAGATTGCATAATATAATTTGTGCAGATACTTTACTGGCCATACAAAAAATGCAAATGGAACTGCTCAGTTTACGGCCGGAAAGACTAAATTTGGAGATGCCATAGATGGAGCCATTAAGATTGTTACTATAGCAGTATGTCAATAACTATTTGGTTATTTGCAGTCAATACGTGTGTGTGTCGTTGCCTACCTGGTTATTTACTGTAAATAGAAAAGTGTGATTTTGACTACTATGAAAATATTTTAGGTCACCATTGTAGTGGTTGCCGTTCCTGAAGGGCTTCCCTTAGCTGTTACCTTGACGTAAGTGTGCTCGTTCTTTTGTGCCAGAACTATTTTTCATTTTTTATTTTTCACTTCAACCATGTGCTTTATACTGAGTAACCTGATATCAATGAAAGAAAGAATAATATCTGCTTCTGTCTTCTCATTGATACGAACTTTATTTTTTCTTGTTGTAAAGCATATATGTATTGTATGCATTCATCTCTCTACATTCCTCATTTCTTTTCCCGTTTATCCTTTGGCTATGTCACAGGCTTGCCTACTCGATGAGAAAAATGATGGCAGATAAGGCCTTGGTATGTGTAATTTTGTTCATTTTTATTTCTACATAGATTTTGTAGATGATGTACTTTGTGGTTAAGCATATAATTAAATGAATACGATGGAATTCTAAATGTAGGTACGAAGGCTTTCTGCATGTGAAACCATGGGCTCTGCCACAACTATATGCAGTGACAAGACTGGAACCTTAACTTTGAACCAGGTGGGTTATAACTTACAATGGGCTTTATTTTTCACCTTTTGTTCTGCATTCATTTTGGGAGGAGGAAGCTAGGTTATAATGTGATGGAAGAAAGAGTGTCTATTTCCTTTTTGATTTATGACGATGAAGCTGGAGAGTTGTTACCAATTAGATAAGTTTGGATGAAAGCTAGTTTGAGGTTTCAACCCAGCCAAAGTGCTGCCCTAGTTAAAAAAAGCCAAATTGAGATTAGTCAGTTTGTTTGGTTGTTGTAAGAAAAACGCTGGTGGATGTGAGCACAAGAAGTGTTCTGGGACTTCTGGAAAATTTATTTTTATTGTGCAGAGATTGGGGGAAGACGCTGGTGGTCTAGGCAAGGACTGCTAATGACTGATATTCTTTTTTGATATTTTTTTTTGAGTATAGATGGCTGTGGTTGAGGCTTTTACTGGTGGGAAGAAAATTGATATCTCTGACAATAAGTCAGACTTGTCTCCAATGCTATCAGCTTTGCTTATTGAAGGCATTGCACTGAATACAACTGGCAGTGTTTATGTGCCTGAGGTATGCTTAAAGTGTTTCTGTTTCTTTCCTTAGTAAGATTTGTCTAGCAGAATATGAGTGAAAAAGGCTTACACTTTGTAACAATTTGCCATTGCTTCTTTTTTGTAGACTGGTGGTGATATAGAAGTTTCTGGTTCACCAACTGAAAAGGCAATTCTGCAATGGGGAATCAAGGTTCTTTCTTTTGGTTTTCCAATGTCATCTATTTTGCCACTTCTAATGTGACTTTATTTTTAAGTGATCCATTGGTTACTATTACTTTGTTTGCAGCTTGGAATGAATTTTGAAGCCATCAAGTCTGAATCTTTGGTTCTTCATGTGTTCCCATTCAACTCTGAGAAAAAGCGAGGTGGCGCTGCTGTTAAATTGGTAAAGTGGATTAATTGTTCTTTTTTGTGACCAGTCATTTATGCTGCAATCTTCACAGTAGTGAAAATGCTTTGAAGAGACATTTAAAATAAACAAATAAATAAATTTATTGGTGGTTGGGGGAGGCAACGTAGGTATACTTTGCCAATTGCCTTTGGTGATAGAGTATTATTGCTGTCCACATTCTCGTTATTCTTGTTATATCTGTCTGTATGGTTAGTTCCTGATTGAGCTTTTACTAGTAAATATCTTCCCAGAAAACTTGGCTTCTGTGAGCAAAGTTTTAGTTCTGGTAGATCTTTTCTTAACATGATATGGCATATAGGGGTGATGTTCTCATGTGGACTGAAGCTGGACCCTACAATTATGCAAGAGTCAAACCACTCAATTGTCCAGATTTACATGCTCTGGCAAGAGAAAATTTCCACTACATAAAGTTTTCTTGCTTATGTACTATATAAATCATGTGGCATTTTAAGTTTGTACATTACAAGTTATATTTTAATTTCTACACATGCGTTGCTGTGCCTATTTGTTACCCCCTTGAATGCAACAAATATGTCAGGGATCTAGATGACCTTTTATTGTACGCTGTTTAGTAAAAATCCTGTTATGCCTGAGAATATGATTTACAGACATGGGAAATAATATTACAATACTATGATTTTTGGATAACTTCTTTTTCATCCATGCTCAAGTCTAAATAATGTTTGAATGCCTTTCAATATTTACAGCCCAATTCTGAAGTTCATATACACTGGAAAGGGGCTGCTGAATTAGTATTGGCCTCGTGTACAAAGTACCTTGATGCAAATGATCAGTTGGCAGCAATGGATAATGACAAGGTAGGAGAAATTTATAGTGACATTTACAGAACAGTTACATGATAGTTGTTCATTTCTGTGGTTTTTCAGTGAATGGGACATGCGTAATACATTCTCTGTTTTTTTTTCATTATATTTTGGTCATTCCTTTACTGCTTGCGATGATTTCCACATGCATTACAGTTTTTCTATTCTGGCAAGACAGTTTAACATCTCTTTATGCATAAGAGCCTAATTTAAGTTGTACAAGTTTGTTCTTAGGCTTATGTTCTCACTAGTTGGTATTTTTTATGTTGACCTTGGACTTCGGAAGATTTTATCAAATGGTTCATTTTAATGAAGTTCTTTGTCTGCAGTCAATGATGTTCAGGGAGTCCATTGAGGATATGGCTGCTCGCAGTTTGCGTTGTGTTGCTATTGCATATAGACCATATGAATTAGAAAGCGTTCCAACTGATGAACAACAACTAGCTCTGTGGGCATTGCCTGATGACGACCTTGTTCTGCTTGCTATTGTTGGTATTAAGGTAGTGCATCTATAAGTTTTATTTGCTTTTTAAATTTGAGTTCACATTTAGTTTGTTTAGCTTATGTACACAATAATGAAATGCAGGATCCTTGTCGGCCAGGGGTTAGAGATGCAGTGCGACTATGCCAAAAAGCTGGTGTTAAGGTATTATTTAGTGACATATCAATTCCATATTTGAAATTATCATGTGAATTTTTGTTCTTCATATGGAGGGGTGTTTATATAATTGGATGAAGAGTGTTTGGAAGGTTGGAGAAGACCAATAGGGTTCAGCTTTTTACAACTAAGTTCAACTGTGATTGTGCAACAATGGAAGGGCTACTTTCCTGTCATAGGGTTGTCTGATGCATCTTCATTTATTATACTATTTTATGTGGAATAATTTGTTTAGCCTCCCGCTTGTTCCCTTACTCCTAAAAACTTCATTAGTTTGATTATTACACTTGGGCAAAAGGAAGTCGTTTTCCACTAACTGTAAGATCATTACGTGAATGGTTTCATGATGTGCTTTATTTTTTGGTTTTATCTATGCAAGTGCTTTTTGAGGTGGGTGTTTGTGTCGATGTATATCCTGCCATGTTTCTTTCGTTTTTTGTTTTATTAAGAAATTTACTATTGTACTGTTCAAATATTGGTTGTGGTAGGATTTTCGTAATTATTTGCTGGGTATGCTTTTAAATATTCTTGTCAGAAAGTGAGCAGTTGGATATTTCTGGATGTGGTTTATTTTTGGTTTTATAAATGCAAGAGTTTTATGTGGTTGGTGCCTGTTCAATGTATATCCCACCATTGTTATGTTTTTGCTTTTTTTTTTTTTTAAATTCATTATTTTTTACGTATTGTTAATGGTAGGGTTTTCATAATTATTTTATGGGCATGCTTTTAAATATTTATTGTTAGAAAGTGAACGATTGGGTGTCGTATTTTTGAAGTTCTCCTTCCAACTTGATAAACATGTAGGTACGCATGGTTACGGGCGACAATGTTCAAACTGCAAAAGCAATTGCTTTGGAATGTGGCATACTTAATTCTGATTCAGATGCTACTGAGCCAACTCTCATCGAGGGAAAAGTTTTTCGTGACCTTTCTGATGGGCAGAGAGAAGAGTATGCTGAGAAGATTTCGGTATGAATACTTGTGTATCGTTCAGATAGTTCCTGGCGTGCACGCTTAAGAATTAAATATCATGGCAAATTTTTAGGAAGTTGAATCTTTTTTCTTTAACGTGCAGGTGATGGGGCGGTCTTCCCCCAATGACAAGCTTCTGCTTGTGCAAGCATTGAGGAGAAGGGGACATGTTGTTGCTGTTACTGGAGATGGCACTAATGATGCTCCTGCACTGCATGAGGTCTCTCAGATGTTTTTACTTGCTTTTTCTTTCTTTTTATTTTATTTATCAAAGCAGTTATTACGGTTACAATCACCGTAGTACTTTGTAGTTTATTCGTTCTTTTTTTCCTTTCTTAATTCATTGTTAATGTTTGATGTTATGTCTTAATGGTTTTTTTTTTGGAATCTTCCATATTTGAGTTCAGGCCGACATTGGTCTTGCTATGGGTATTCAAGGGACTGAAGTTGCCAAAGAGAGTTCAGATATCATCATATTGGATGATAATTTTGCTTCAGTTGTGAAGGTTAGGAATACTTTGCAACCAATGACATATACTAATTTTTGGGTTTTTGGGTTTTTTTTTCTTCTTCTGTTTATTACTATTTCCTTCTGTATTACTTCTACTCTCTCAAATGGCACTGTGTTAATTTTTCTAGCACGTCCCTCTCACCGTTTTAATGTTAAAGTCACACGACTTATTGGTTCTTTCTCAATGCTTGTAGGTTGTTAGATGGGGTCGATCTGTATATGCAAATATTCAGAAATTCATCCAATTCCAGCTTACAGTCAATGTTGCAGCACTAATTATAAATGTCGTGGCAGCGATTTCCTCAGGTGATGTTCCACTAAATGCTGTTCAGGTATTATCTCTCTCTCTCTCTCTCTCTCTCTCTCTCTCTCTCTCTCTATGTGTACACCTGTGGACTCGTTTTCTTGTTCTTGATGCAGCTTCTGTGGGTGAATCTTATCATGGATACTCTTGGAGCACTAGCGTTGGCTACTGAGCCTCCTACAGATCACTTGATGGACAGAAAACCTGTTGGTCGAAAGTAAGTTTCTGTAGTGGTGGCTGCCTTCTAAAAATCAACAAAAAAACGTATCATATCACTGAAAAACTGTTATTTTGTGTTAATCACCAAAAAAGTCTGAATTTTTTTCACTTTAGTTGAAAAAAATAGTTTTTATTCATTTATTTTTCGGTTAAATGTAGCTGTTTTTAAAGTTCCTTAGGGTACAGTATCTCTCTACTCTGGAAAGTAGAAAATATATGAGAAGAAAACTTGATCTTGTTTATGACTACCAAAACTTGGTTAGGATCACAGCTATGGCAGCAAACTTTGTGCCAAATAGGGTTTTCATTAGGTTAAAAGTCCATGTCAAAAAAAGTTGTCACGAATATTCATTCTAGTTACTTGCATTCAGGGGATTGGGAAGGATGCTCCAAATCATATTTAGTATTGTCTCTTGTGCACAGAACATGAGAAACTAATTACTTTCGGATCATTAATTTCAGTTGAGATATAGTTTTACTTTCTTTTCTCTAGTGATTAGGTATATTGTGTTATTGTTTTGAATATGGTGACCTCTAATTGGCCCATATCTATTAAATTTTGATGTCATTAAGCAGACTGACCAAATTTGGATGCCCTATTTGTGTCTCTGATGGTAATAGTAATGCAGTTATGGTTACATTGTTTTGCAGAGAGCCTCTTATAACAAATATAATGTGGAGGAACTTGTTGGTTCAGGTACATGCTTTTTCTGGCGTTTATGTAAACTAATGTATTATTGCTCTTTACTGTGTATTGTCGTGCTACAGAATCTGCCTTGTTTGTATTTTTGATAAGTTGTCATTGAACTCAGGCTTTCTACCAAGTCGTTGTCCTGCTTATCCTCAACTTTCGTGGGATAAGTATACTGCATTTGACACATGATCCCAACAGAGACCATGCTAACAAGCTGAAGAATACACTGATATTCAATACCTTTGTCCTTTGTCAAGTAAGTCATGACTGTTTAATAGAACAGTAACACTTGTTTTTGGTATCCGATATCTGCACATGTATTTATGGTTTTTATTTTTCTTGTAAAATTTTCTAAAAGATCCTTTACTATGATATGAGCAATCTGCTGAAATAACTTGTTTCCCATCTGAATTTCTGCACTAAATTTCTACCAAAGTGAAGTGAAATTGTTGATCTGTAAAAAATGTTTTGTAATTTGTTAGTTCTGTTATAAGGAACTTTGTGTGGATTTGTTTATGTTTTTTACTCGTTGATTGAGTCCGACTAGGGTTTATTCGTTTGTACTTGTAGACGTAACACTTCATGTGTTCTCTTCCAGATTGGATGAGATATGCTACATTATGACTTTAATAAGTAACAATGTTTAACTCGCAGATTTTCAATGAATTCAATGCTCGAAAGCCTGATGAGTTTAATATATTCAAAGGAATTACTAAGAATCGTCTCTTTATGGGAATAGTGGCAATAACACTTGTACTTCAGGTGAGACTTTAATATTTTCATTTTTTCCCATGGGGCTTTGATGAATGTTTAAATTTTTTGACATTTGCTTGCTTTTCTTTAGGTTATGATCGTTGAGTTTCTGGGGAAGTTTACTAAAACAGTCAAACTTGAATGGAATCATTGGCTCATTTCTGTTGTTATTGCCTTTATCAGGTGAGTCCGTACAGATACTATTAGAGTTTGATGTTACAACTTACAACGATATTATTTGCTCCGTAGTTGTCTTCATTTGTTGCTTAACACAACTCTGTTGTCCTTGCAGTTGGCCCCTTGCTGTTGTTGGGAAACTGATACCTGTTCCAGAAACTCCATTATTCAAGTATTTCACAAGAGGATTTCATCGGCGAAGAAAGAGTCCAGAGGTAAGAATGAGGGATGCCTCTTTGTATTTTCCTTTTCCGGGGGATTAAGGCCGAATTATTATGTTCTATGCTTGTGATCACCAATTAATATTCACTTGCTGCTTGTCTTTCAGGTTAGTCAGTAGTAAGCGTGGAGGTGGACAGCAGTTATATCAACAGCTTTCGTAGTTTTCTGTATCTGCATTTTCCCTTTTTTTGGCTAACACGACAAATCATATTTTCACAGAAATCACAAACTAATCTTTTGTTACGTAGGACATATATTTGCAGTAATTCAGCTTTTCAAAGAAGCCATAGTTGGTTTGATCTCTGGTGACCAGAATTCACTTGTGCAGTTTTTATGTACTTAAGAGTGATTTGTGGTTTTATAGTTTGACATGTTTTGGGATGATGGCTTTGTTTATGTGCAAAGAAATATCTCAACCTTGCTTTTCTACTTTTTGGGAAAGTGTAATGGTTTAAATCTCGTTGTATTGCTCTTCTATATTTTTACCGTGTGGTCTTACATGGTGTCATGCGTTTTAAGCCCAGGGCATTTGCTCTTTAAGTGGACTCGGAATGGTTCGCTCATTTTACAATTGTTATGAAATGATTTTTAATCCCCGACGTACAAAGCAAATTTATGAAGTCATAGTTTCTTTTATTTTATATTTTAATTCAAGTAATCATCGCGTATGGAGACTTGAACATGTCTCGAGTGTAGAAATAAATGTTCTTAGTCATTTGAGCTAAAATCTCTTTTAGCATGAATTAATAGAGTTCAGAATCCTTATAATTAAATGCCCCGTTAAAAAATTTAGGACCAGCCGTTTTCATCCTACTCACGGTTGAATAAATTAATTATTACTTTAACCTTCTCTGAAATTGAATCACTTCTACTGGGTATTTGAAGTGAAAAACACCAGGACAATGTAATTCCCATAGAAAAATAAAAAGCATCACGCTTGCATCATTATTCATAAAATATGAACGAAAGATATAAAACTAAAATAGGAGGACGGATACAATCAGGATGTAAGTTCGATAGGCTCTCGTGAAGCAGAAAACGGAAATGGTGCATGGCATTCTCGACAGTTGGAGCACATCTACCAAAATGTATCGGGTAATTCTCATTTTTTCAGGCTCTTGTGAAGTAGACAATGGAAATGGTGCATGGCATTCTCGACAGTTGGAGTGTATCGGCCGATATCATACGCAGGTGATTCAAGACCTCTTTGGACACCTTCACATAGCATGACATCTTCCACCTGCATATTCTCAGCCACCCATTTGTGAATTAGGCCTAGATATTAAGAACCATGTATGAACCTTGCATGTTTTGATTATATACCTGTACTCTTTCACTGTCTTTCAAACTTCTCTCTATAAAATCTTTGTTATCCTGAGAACCAGAAACCAAAAGTAAAAAGAAGTAAAAGATACAAAGCACACCTGGAATCAACATGATGAAAACAATAGGTTTACCGTGGGGTGTGAATCTTAATTCGTTTTTGTGCTGACTCGTTTCTGTCCAGACGAGTGTTCATTACTTGGTTTCTCTAGGTTTCTCAAACTAATGTATAGTTCATGCATGGCATGTAATGCCTTGTAAATAACAGTGATCTTGGACAGATTGCAAGAAAAAGCAAGTACCCCTAAATACTTCAGATAGTAGAACAGAGGAAAACCAATTTATAGTATGACATCTATATGACTTCTCTCAGGGTTTTAAGACACTTGCAAACTTAATTTTGTAGTTAATACAGGCAGGGATTATCCAAAAGTAGAATAAATTAATCTTACCATAAGAGAAGGTTCAATGAAGTAATCAAATATCACTTGACATTTGCTTGGTCCAAGTGGCAGTACTAGATTGGTGTCCATCCATGGTCCATACCTATGAGAAACCTTAAAAAGTTATGTTATTACTTATAAGAATTCATTGTAGAATTAGCTTATAGAAGAAACTAATGCACTGGTCATTTCCACTTCAGTCACTGATCAATTACCTATTAATCATGAAATTAGGATAAACGAAAGCATATAGAGCTTTTGATCCAAGCCGATCATAATCATTTCTTCTTTCTGTTGAGCCACCTTCACACTTTTGAATGGTGACCTTTTCATATATCTGTATAATTAACAACACTAACTAAGATGCAAGGACAAAATCAAACAATTTAAGTCAAGAAAACAGTAATACTGGATGGATATATGCTGCAAGAGTAAAAGCTCTTGACAAAACTCTAAATAAGGAATCCCTTGTTTTGAATGTACTTCAAGAAAAATAAAAATATGTGAAATCCTTGGTACATGAAGATCTTCCAGATACCTTCAGATCTATATATAGCATAATTTTGCAACCCACGTACACATGTCAAGAAAAGTGAAATAAAGAAAGGGAAGCATACTGTGGTAGAGTAATGATCAAGATTAAGACCAGATGCAAGGCCTTTATGTGCATAAGGCACATGATATCCGCCATCTAAGTAGTTGTCACAAAAGACCTGCAACAAGAAATGGATAAAGAGTAATCAGTTGTCATCATCTTAGACATAATAACAGTTATCCATGCTATTTTTGAACAACTGAGCTTTAGTAAAGACTAAATCTTCTTTTGATGTCTTTTGCTGCAAAGAAAAAATAGGGCGCGATATATTTTACTTTCATGACTAGGGGCCATAAAGCTGTTAAAGATTATCATCAGAACAGAGAAAGTACAAATTGAAGTTTCAAAAGAAACTCATCTGGTAAGGAAAAATTGAAAGTGAAATAAGCATGGAACATACCTTCCAGTTACATTCAATCATATAATCACGTCTACAAACAAAACTTAATGAGGAATCGACCCCATTGTTACTCAGTAGTTCTGAAGAGCTGCCAAGCCATTCCTTTTCCACTATGTCTGTATCACTATCAACATCCTGCTCCATATTGAGAAGAACAAACGGGCCCCAAGTAGCTACTTTCACCGATATAAGCCCAAACTCCTACCCTTCATGGCCAGACAAATCAAACAAATTAACCCTCCATTTGGAAGATAATTGTACATCAGCAGGGAATGTGATTGCATCCATAACAATATTACGGCATACATGTTGATTGAAATTTTGTATTCCAGTTATTCTAGTTGCCTTGAGAAGTGCGCCGTCTAACCCATACGTCCATCCCTGCAATTGGGTTTTGCATGCGTAAGTAATCGAGAGGTAATAATTAATCTCTTTTCCCTACCATATGAGATATTTATAAAGAAATCATGAACAGATTTTTTAACAAAACTAGCAAAGTTTTACCCCTTCTTTCCAATTAGCAGTCCTTCAACTTTAAAAGGCAATAGCAAAAAAGCATATGACCTAGGAACCAACCTACGCAATCTTAATTCTTGGTACAATTGAAAAGTTCTAAAATTTCATAAATGATATTCATGGGTATTGGGAATTGTAAAATAATAATAAACACAAGGTAATTATTCTGTAGCTAATCAGTCAAGAGGGACAAAAATTTAAAAAGACTAATTCCTCTATCAATGTAATTTAGTTACTTAAGTAGATGCTTGGACTAATGTACATGTAGCAAGCAATTAGCAATGTCATAAGTAAACTCACATGATAAGGGCACACAAAGCACGACTTGCGGCCGCTTCCATATGCAAGAAGTGAGGCATGATGTCGACATACATTGTGGAAAGCTTGAAGCTTGCCATCACCATCTCGGCACACAACAAACTCTGCGTTTCCCAATCTGCTAGTTAAGTAACTAAATCAAAACCCCAAAACCAAAAACCACAAAAACCAAACAGAGCTTAACTAATTACAAGTCAAAAGCTTCCACCTGCAAGTGAAAAACTCCCCGGGATTTTTTATCTGTTCAGTGTATCCTGAAATTCAACAACCATTCAAAAGCTCATAACTATTTTCTCCAATCATTTTCCTGCCGTTTTTCTCAGCGACCAAACAGAGATAACAAGTAAATTAAATAGAAGCTGACCTGCAGCCTGCCATCCACGGTAGAAGAGGGTGTCGAGTTCGAGAGAGTAAAAGGAAGGATCGGTGTACCATGAGCTGGGTGGAGTTACGGCTCGCTCTAAGGGGATTGTTGGGTCGAATTGACCCACCAGAGTTGGCGCTCCGATTGATGAGACTTGAGGGTTGTGGAGAGAAGAGGCCTTGAAGTTGAAGACTCTTCTTGGGTTTGGAAGAAGGTAAGGGCTTTTGGGTCGAAGAGATTTGGGTTGGAGAGTTGCCACATTCATCACAGTCATCGCCATCTCCATGGCTTAGAAAGCTCCGCGAGCTCAGCCAGGTGCTTCGGTGGTTGTGCTTTGAGTTATTTTATTTTGAATGTGTGTCCCAAGGTACCCATTTGTTCGTTTGAAAAAGGACAAACATTTGTTCCCTTTAGTTTCGATTAGATATTGTTTTCAATTGTTTCTATTAGGAGTGGGCACAGTCCGGTTTGGTCCGGTTTCATCCTCAAACCACAGCTGAACTAATTAAAGTTTCACGGTTCGGTGTGGTTCAGTTTGAGCTAAAATCAAAATGAAAACCAAACCAAACCAAACAATTCATATCCGGTTTGGTGCGGTTTGGTTCGGCCGGTTTAGGCATAAAACAAAACATCATTTTCTCCATGTAACCGAACATGTTCATTCTCAAGTTTCCTAATATCAAACACATAAAACATTCACTAATCATACAACCCAAAGAGGTAAAGAAAAAACAGAAGAAAGAAAACAAGCTGCAAGCAATAATAATTATTACAGAACATGATTCTCAAAGAAATACAATCCTATTGTGCTTAATTATATAGTTATTACAAATCATGATTTAAAAAACAGTGAATCCTTCCAAACAGCAGCTCCATCAGATTCAACACAACATTCTGCACGTCAAAACAGTAAAATAAAACTTCTCTCCCTCTGCTGACATTCTCATTCTGCAAATAAAAACAACAATAATGAGTTTCATAAGAGTATTGTATGACACAAGCTCTGTTTCTTAAGAATATTAGTCCAGCAACATAAACACATAGCATATTACTCATTTTATCTCCTTATGGAACGTAGAGATGAATCTGAGCCCTACAATAACAAACCAACCCAAACTGAAGGCGAGTTACTGGACTAAAGAGGACCACTCTGATGCATTAAGAGAAATAATAAATGCATTTCCTCTGGCATCAAATGAAAGCTGCATAGACTCTGTTGAAACCCCAAAAACATTTGCACTGCAGTAGAATACAAGGATCAATAAAAAAAAACATAGGTGTATCCATTCCCAATTTTCACTACATTAAGGATCATCCCAAATCAACTCAAAAAGTCACATAAACAGGAACAAACAGGTAAAAATTGTTGAGTCCAAAGATTATTCTCTGCATAACATTTAGATATAGATTGCAGGGATTCTGCGCCTCTTTAACTTAGGTGACTGGGAATGGAAAGAGCGCTCTCCATTTTCCATGGGCAATTGTCCCAATCTTACATCAAAATGACTACCATTAAGTGAAGCAATTGTTCTCAACAACTCCAAATGTTGCATTGCCTCTACGACCCCCATTCCAACTCTGAAACCAATGTAGTGAAATGCTCAAAAACCTAAAACCATAGTAATCATTAGGAACACTACGTTAACTATGCAAACAACTCAATATTGATGCATAAGATAATCTAGTTCATTTTCCCACTACTTTCTCAGTACCCAAACAGAAACCAAAATCCAAGGAACCCAATCTAATTTACAGATTGAAATAATCAGATGAAAAAATAAAAAATACCTGAATATCTTCTTCGAGTATGAATAGTTTCAAAGCGTCCAGCTGAAATAGAAAATTCATATATCAACGAGATGACGATGAACACACATAATTGATGGCTCCTTGTTTCAATTTACTGGCAGGACCATTTCCTTCTGCTGCAAAGAATAGCAAAATCACAATAATTAAAAGCTCTGATGACAAATAAATTACAACTAGAAATTGAAGATGGAAACTACTCCACAATTGACTCAGAATTCAACTCCCCTAGCTTTTGTTGTATTATCTCAGCAGCCAAACACAAGCTCAAGCTCTCACAGAACATAAACCAGAAGACATTGATCGAAAATCAACATTCAAAATCAAAAACTCACAAAGTGAAAGCACGCGGGAAGGCTTGTGAGCAGGCATATCTTCTTCCCCGGGAAGTTCTTTACCGCCCAAAGCAGCGTCGTTTCGCTCTCCTTCACGTCCTTCCCCACCGCAACGACGAGATGACATAAATTGCTTTTAGCTGCCAGAAGCAACAACCTACTGCCCTCTCGAACGACGATTGACGGCTAGGGGCGGGAGAGGTAGAGGTGGAGTGTAGAGCAGAGAGACAGAGAGAGAGAGAGTGATGATGAGAGGGAGTTGCGGCTAGGGTTGAAACGAAGGAAGAAGAGAGAGAGGCTCAAGAGAGAGAATGGAGTCTGTGAGTATTAGTTTTGGAGTCCAATCAGGTGTGCTAAGGTACATGGTACACTTTCAACTAACCACTCAAGCCTTGCCACATGTAAATTAAATTAAACAAATAATAAATTGATTTATAATCGGTCCGGTTTGGTTTAGGACAGTTTTCAAAACTCCCAAACCGCAGCCGAACCAAACCAAACCGGTTCGGATCGGTTTTTGAAACTGTTGACTTTTTCTTTGGTCAAAACCAAACCAAACCAAACCAATATAATCGGTTCGGCCGGTGTAACCGGATCGGCCGGATTGATGCCCACCCCTAGTTTCTATGGTTTATAATCGATTGTAATTAAGTGCTAAATGAAAACATTAAGAAATAAAGTGTAACATGAGGTAATCAATTATCTTTTAGGGCTTTTCTTTAGGAAGTACTTCTTTTTATAAGCACTTTTAAGAAGCGCTCGTTTGGGAGTAATTCTAGATAGGTCAGAATCACTTCTGGGGAGAACAACTTCCTATGTGATTTTCCATATAATCACTTTAAGTGATTTTAAGTGATCCTGAGCAAAAGCACCTTCCATGCACTTCTCCATAAAATTACTTAAAAACGCTTAAAGTGATTATTTGGAGAAGTAATTCTTCATAGAGTGCTTTTTGGTCTATCCAGAATCACAACCAAACAAGTCTTACATGCAACTTTATCTTTTCCGAGATTAAATTCATTATTATATAAATAAATAAATAAATGCCACACGAACTATAGTAGATGAGGCCTTATGTCTAACTAAGTCTTTGATTTGGCCTATTTTTGAAGTTTTCACAAGCAAGTGGTAAATTTTAGACATTACTGGATAATTCAACTCAAACAAGTTGAATAAGTTCTTCATTTTGGTAATTATAAAACTTAATAGTTTTGTTACAGGCATAATTTCATGTACGTAAGGGTACAAGTTCATCATATACATATCATGATATATAGTATACCTACAAGGTTTATACAGTAGGCATTGATTTTGAGGGTTTAATTCAAACTATGCAGTGGGGTAAGAGGCTTCCATAGCAATGCCACAAAGACCTTCCTTTGCCTCAATACCTCTTTGCATTCTTATGTATCCTTTTTCACCCCATTCTGTTCCCCATGAGTTCTTCACCAACCAATACTTGGTCCCATCAGCACTGACTCCATAACCAACAGCGGTAACACCGTGATCAAGACTTGTTCCACAAGCTCCTGTAAAGACACCACTTGAATAGAATTGAAAATCAGAACCTCCAGCATCAATGGCAACTGAAATAGGTTGATTAGCAACAGCCTTAAGAAGGGCAGCTTCACTGTTTGCAGGCACATCTTCGTGGCCAGTTATCTTGGCAGCATGGCTAGCCTCCTTCTTGGTGTTGCAAGTACCATCAACACCTGTGTAGGGGTAATTTGTCTCGGTACTAAGCCCATGATTTTGATTGATGAATTGAAATGCATCGTCCATCAAGCCACCCTCACAACCTTGGTCTACACCTTTGGTGTCACAATCAACCAACTCTTGCTCAGATAAAGAGATTAGGTTACCAGTTGTAAGCTTAGTAATTCCTTCCATGGATGCCACTGCTGAAAAAGCCCAACAACATCCTACAATTTTTTTTTTTATTGCAATTAAAAACCAATTAGATTAATAACAATATGATTGAATTAATTTTCAAAAGGAAAGTAGTGTTTAAGATATCTAGATGAAAATTACCACATTGGCCTTGGTCTTTGATAGGCGTCACAGCTCCTTCTGTTCTCCAATCTACAGTAGGAGGGGCTGTAACATTTTCATATTTGAAAGTAGTTGTCTTTGTGGAACATTCATGCCCCAAGAATCCATTTCTAGAGGCTTTGAATTCTTCATTTGTAAGGTCTGCAAATTGATTGACACTCAATTTATAAGGTTTGTTTGCATCGCTATTGGATGATTGTATGAATGCCACATTTTCCTTGAATATCTTGAAACGCATATCTTTCTCTTGAATGTCGGTATATACACGTCCGTAGCGAGCCATCCATTGTTCGTATTTTCCATACATTGATGCATCTTGGAGATTGCGAGAAGTGGCTTGAGAAGACCAAGCCCCCAACATGAAGATCAAGGCCAAACAGATACATTTGCAGTAGTACTGGTTAATAAACTCCATGGCAGTTGACACTGGAAGCAGCTAGATTTGATAAAAGTAAATGAATTGAAGAGTTGGTATGCACTGAAATGGTACACTTCTTCACAGTTAATATAGAGAATAGATCGATGGCCTTGCTATCATCGTGCCCCAAAAGTTGGTTTGCAATCTTCGTGCCCAAGCAAATGTTCTGATGTGAATCCGTCAGGTTGGCTCATATGACTATTAATTCAATTTGATGTCACGATAATTTACTGGAAAACCATTTGTCCTCATGTGATTATGGACCCTAAATTTTATGGGTCAAATCAAAACACATATTTTCTTCATACAAAATGCTAATACTTTGTTTTATATGCAGAATTTATTAAACTGTAGTTCCAAACCTCACGGACCTTTTTAAAATTCTGTCTTGCAGTTTGGCAATGCTTTTGCAAAATTTGGGAATTGTTCTTCTGTTTTTGTGCTGGCTATAGTTTTTTTCTTCTTCTTGATTTGGCTATAATTAGGTTTTTAAAAAAAAGAAAGAAAGGAGAAAAAGTTGAGCTCTTTTTAAGCATTTTCCGTATCACTTAAAATTGTTTAAGACAAAATTACTAGTTAGTTCTCTCATAGAAACCATTACTTTTTTGTTTTCTTTTTCTTTTTCATAATTTAGAAAAAGAAAGTTACTTGAGAAACTTAAATGAGTACTAACCCTTGAACTGAAGAAGAGGAACAATGCAAAATAACTATCCATCTCTTATCAATTTGTGGCTTTCTTTGAGCATTTCTCTCAGTGTTTTTAGCTATCACGAATAACATGAATAAGCCAATTGGTTCTTCCCAGCAACATTGTGGCAGAACAGCCCAGAGATGACAGTAAAAACCTTCTCAATTTTATTGACAAAGAAAAAATGTTCAATAATCTTCTCAATTTTCTTGACAAAGAAAAAACATTCTCACTACTACATGCTAAAAAAGAGCTACTAGCTATTGATCAAAGACCTTTTTCCTTCATCAAAAAAACAAAAAAAAGACCTTTTTCCTTGACTTTCTCTCACTGGGGTTTCATGGCAAAATTTTAATGAGACCACATAGATGCATCCTCAGTTCGTGACTATTTGTAATCTTGATTTTATTGAATAAAGCTCTATTTACAATCCACACAAAAAAAGACCTTTTTTTTTTGGTCGAAGACCAATTACGAAAAAGCAAAAGATCAATTTTCTTCACTTCCAAGTAAAATCAGACATAGTGATTTAAACTCAACCAAAATTTGAGAACAAAAACCATAAATCATAGCCAAGAGAAAGGCCACTTCGTCAGAGACTTGCATTCCAAATGAGCTCTGTGGCAACAATGAAGTAGGTACTAGCATCTTGTTTCTTACTATTTGCTTTTTTTTTTCTTGCGTATGTATATATCTGTTTCTTCCATGGATTAGTTATTGACTGGAAAGCATTTTTTTACTTAATGATTCCAAGCAAGTGGTTATATTTAGGCATAGTTGGATACTTCAGCTTCAGCTAAAAGAAATTGGATAACTTCTTCATTTTTGGTATTTATAGAACTTGCTACATAGTTTTGTTAAGATAACTTCATCATGTACATATATATCATGACATATATAAAAATATTGACATGACCCGACCCGAATTGTCTCGGAATTCGGGACGAATCCCGCCTTATTTCCGACATCTTACCGATGTCGGGCCCACTTACTAAGAATTGAGACTTTCTGCCGAAATTTCGGCAGAGTTTCACCTGTAAATTTGACTTTTCCCAAAAATTTCAATGTGTTAAAATCACAATTTATATCCCAACTGGCAGCATGCATTCGAAACAATTTAACAATTTACAACAAAGGCCTCCGACCTTACAAATCAAATCCTATCACGGGCAATAATAGAGCAATCTATGAATTCAGATTTACAAACAGAAACGAAGTTTAACATAAATGAAACCAACTTATCCTACAAAAGCTCGAGGATTCAGAAGTTCACAACTCGGCTCTGTCGCTCTGCTCAGTCAACTACGTACTATTTGGGGGGCGCAAAAGAGAAAACGTGTGAGCGGACAAAAACAAAGTTTGTTTATCTTGCAAAACAACATACTAACCCCACCGTTTAGAAAATAATGCCAAAACATGCATTTAAACCATATTTACGTAATCCTGTTTAAATCCAAATATTCTCACTTTCCCGAGAACATATGATATCAACCAAGTCAAAAACCCTTTTTCTTCAATCCCGAATTCCCGAAGAAAAACTCTCAATGACATATGTAAATATAGTATATGATAAATGTATATATATATATATATATATATAATAGTGTCACACTGACTTGAGTACCGGGGAAACAATCCAACTTGGGGATTGTTTGGCTAGCCAGCAGGATTTCAAGTTTCTATCCTACGTCTAGGGATGAGCGGTCCAATCGGGGGACTGAACTCTATAGCACACATGCCGGAAGTTTCCAACGCCACGTGTGGCCAAACCAATCACTAAGTCCTACGCGCCCAGAGAAACTTTATCACACGCCGGAAGATCCAACGCCACGTGTGATACTAACAACAAAATCATATATGCCCACACACCGTAATCATCCAACACCACGTGTGGGTACAACACACAAGGGAGGGTACTTAGCATAGTGCAATCACCTAATCACATAACCAATCAACATAGTATCCCAAAACTCATATTAATAATTTTCCCAATTTCTTCATCATAATATATGCATGGCAAATTCTCAAAACATAAACTTCACATCCAAAACATCCATGATTCCCCAAATATAAAAAATGGGCAAAATTTCACCTTTTAAAGCTATATATATACTTATAAATTCCAAAATCAGAAAAATCCATCTTAAATGCATATTATTTCGATCGATAAAAACCATGCACATTTAAAACAAGGTCTACTCATAGATAGTCCCACACTGCTTGACCCCGAGAGGGTCCCTCCTGCTTTGCACGCGTGGTCGGAGTACCTATTTCAGAATATGAGTACGCAATTAATACAAAGCGCTATCGAACAAGAATCTTTAAGTTAAAACCCTAATTCTCGAGTTTCAAGTAAGCACGAGTAATGAGACGTTCTTAAGGTCCAACTAAGTGTTTTGAATGATGGGATAGCCTCGGAAGATGCTCGGTCAACTAGGAGGTCAAACTTTCCAAATTGGGTCAACTGGGCCCACGGGACCCATGACCTCCGTTTTACAATCCGAAAGTTCCTATAGGTTCCACAAGGTCTAGGATACATGTCCTTCAAGTTTGGTCCGAATCGGATGGTGGGATCGCTCACGATCGCACGATCGGACGGTTATCATAAAACGCAAACTTTAAGTTATTGAATTGGAACATCCGGGGCTCCGATTCACAATCCGCGAAATCCTACATGATCCTAGGAATATCTAGATCAACATATATTAAATTAGAGTTGATCCAACAGTCCAAACATATCGAACCCGGATAATGCGCAATAGGCGTAAATCCGTTCGATAGTCAAACGACATCCAAATTGACATTTGAGCACACCTACGCGCTCGTGACAACAAGGAGATCGCATTAGAACACAATGCACCTCCGCTACAGTGCCCACGCTCCGCCACACGTGCCGGCAGCGTGTGGGTGTCCCAAGCGATTCTGGTGACCGGAAAACTTCCAAAAAAAAGGTCACCCTTCCAGCTACAGCTACTACTCGACGAGTGGAACACTTTCTTCAACTACGGGAACGTCCAATTCGGACGACAAGTAGCCGGAATTTTGAATTGAAAACCGGCCAAACTTAAGGTTACAAATCGGGTTACCTAGGCTAGAAATCGATCAATTCCTATCCAGCCATCAGCTAGAGCTTGAAGAGTAGGTGAGAAACCATACACTTGCCAGAAATGGTGGCCGGAAACGGTCGAAACTACGCCATGAAATTCGAAGAGAAAACCAGCCTGTTTTCTCGATTTTCTGGCAGCTGGAGATGGCGGCGGAGATCGGTCAGGAAGGGAGGAGGGCGGTGGCCTGGTCGATTTGGGACCGGTCCCGGCAGGAGTGGAGGCCGGTGGTGGCGACGGCGAAGGTGAGAAGGCGTGCGGCCTTGTGCGAACCAGAGAGAGAGAGAGAGAGAGTTTCTGTTTTTATTCAAATTCAATTTCGAAATAATTACGATTGTGCCACTAAGAGTTTTTAGATTGTATCTCTCTCGTTACAACTTCGATTTGAGCCTACTACGTGTCTATACGACCTACCTAAAAATACCACTCATTGCCCCAAAGTCTTTCCAGATTAAAAAGTGACCATTTTACCCCTACCCCGAGGGCAAAATTGTAAATTCATATTTAATTGAATGGATAAATAATTTAGGGTCGGGGTGTTACAAATATTGTTAGAAATGTGCCCTAAGAGCCAATACATTTGATGTAATCTCCTTAGAATACATTTCGTATATGATATATCAAGGGCAAACTTAATTTGTTATCTTTTACATCGTGTAAAGAAACAAATGTCCAGGGTATGCTAAATAAGAGATAAAGTAATCTAAAGAGGATTAGATTTAGGAGACCTTTAATCTCTAATTATAGCATCCCAAATGTTCCTAATCATAGGTTATCAAATGGGCATTGATAAACCGTCAAGATTAGCACATATTATGTATGCTCAATTGGGAGGATGGTTAGTCTCAAACCATTTGTGTAGTTGACACTAATACAAGTATGTGGGTGCTCATTAGTGAATGAGTACACTGAACGCGATCAACCGTAGTTCTCATATGGAGTATTTATCTACATGTCAAATGAGAACTCATAGTTGCAATAATGCAAATTAGTCCTTAGACCTGAGGCATCATGGTTGTCCTGTGATGCGTTATTGATCTTTGATAGCTCTTAAAGGCAAGCCGTAATAGATTTGTCTTAAGTGTTGTTGGGATCTCTTAATTCATCATAGGGGCATGTGAATGTACAATAAGGAATCTCTACTTTCGATAAAGAAGGAGAATGTTTCAAGATGTGATTCAGTAAATCTTTGGCCAAAGTATTTTGAGCTTGATTTAGAAAGTTGTTCTTAATCATGTTCTTTTGAATCACATGAGGTTATAAATCATATTAGGGGTTTGACATAATCAATCCGTACCCTAATAATATGATTTGAAACATTGTATAAGAGAAGGACCGTATTGCATTGCAATTTCAACTGAATAGGTTCTTCATCTATTCTGGTTAGCTTGGGTAGCCTTGATATATTGCTAGATGTCACTCTTGGCTTGTGGAAGTCCTAGGATTGATTGTGATCGATCCAAATAAAGGAAGAATTAAAAAGGGGTTTTAATTCCAGTTGGTTAGAAAGAGTTCTAATATTTTCCCACTGCCTTGCTAATTAGAACCTAATGGATCGCACACCTTAAATGGTTAACTTTGAGTAATACAAATGAGAATGAGGAAATCAATTTGATTGATTTGATTTGGATGATTTACTACGTGTAAAAACATATTTGCGCCTCGGTAATAGTTAACGGGAAGCCCAAATGGTTGGGTATTAAGCCCAAGGGCTTAAGACAACTAAATATTATGGTTTAAGTGTCATAAGGCCCAATTTTGGAAGCCCAATGGGTTTTGGCCGAAAATGCTTAAGTGAATGTGTATGGGAATTGTTTCCATAAGCTCATTAACACACAAACACAATCCAACATCAACCAAATAGGTTTGGGAGATCAAAGAGAGAAAAATGATAGTTTTCAAGAGTGAAACACTTTCATCTTTCAAAGTGGTTTAGATTGAAACCAATCTTGAGAATCTTGCACTAGCATCCAAGTATTCTCAAGATACTTATTCTCATCTCAAGGTTCCATTGGTGTGGAGACTTAGAGGCCATATACTTTTGTGGCTCACATGGAGGAGAAAGATCAAGGAGCAAAGATCAAAGATCAAAGAGGAGATCAACAAAGAGGAAATCATCAAGAGAAGACCAAACACAAATTGGTTCATATAATTGCTTCAAGGGTAATTAGATCTTATCCTTTCTCTTGAATTTTCATTTATGAAAAACATATCAATGTTCATGGCTTAAGATACTTGGAAGAAGTTTTGTTTTTGGATTTAAACAACCACCTTAGACTTCCGCTGCGATTAATTTGATTAAATGCATGTTTAATATTCAAATGAACTTTGGAAAAATATTTTGAAAATCCTACAAATATACCTAACAATATACATATAGTAGGCTATAGGCATTGATTTTGATGGTAATCCAAATTATGCATTGGGGTAAGAGGCTTCCATAGCAATGCTACATAGGCCTTCCTTTGCCTCAACATCTTTTTGTATTCTTATGTACCCTTCTTTCCCCGTTATGCTCTCACTAACCAATACTTGATCCCATAATGACCCCATAACTAGTATCGGTAACACCATGATCGAGGTTTGTTCCACAACTCCCCCTTAAAGACACCACTTGAATAGAATTCAAAATCAGAATCTCTAGCATCAATGGCAACATAAATAGGATGATTAGCAATTGCGTTAAGAAGGGTCCCTTCATTGTTTGCATAGGCACATCTTGAAAGCCAGTTATTTTAGCAGCATGGATGACTTACTTGTTGGTGTTGCAAGTACCGTCAACATCAGTGTAGGGGTAATTAGTCTCATGCCCTAGAAAATAAGAAAACTATATCATCATATTAAAAAGAAAAGACATAAAATAAAATATTTAGTTACACATAGTCATCATGCCCTAGAAAAAGTATTTAGTTACACATAGTCATAATAAAAAGAAAAGACATAAAATAAAATAATAAAACTCAAAATAATAGGAGTACACTACCTGTCCAAACCAGGTACCGGTATTGTCCCCACCTTAACCACCTAGGTCCAATCTTTGGGTTGGGTTACTCTCAATGGACCTCTAGGTGTGGAGTTTTAACTTAAAAGGTCTCAGTGCAATTAAGAGTGGACAACCTATATTTAAACTGTAGATTATTATTGTATTCTTCGATGTGGGACTTACACATCATAGTTTGTATTGAGCCACTTACACCAACAATCTCCACCTTGGCGAGATCCAAGCCAAGGCAACCTTGCCCGTTACAACACTCACACTTTTCAAGGATGACATGGTCCTCGTAAAACTCCATCTCTTCCGACAAGGATTTTCTTGAGCCTCACTAGAAGCCCTTGCTCCACCTACGCCTAGGATTTTCTCAAGCCATGTCAGGAGCCCTTGCTCCACCTAGTTAGCCACCACTAGGATTTCCTTGATACTTTGCCTTTGCTCCACTAGCCCGCTCCACCTTTCTCCGCCAATCCATGAATTTTTACTTGAGTCGCCTCCTTAAACATGTCAATAACTCCACTTGAACCAAGTGGATCTTAGCCGAACTAGATTCTGATACCAATTGTTGTACCAACGGGACCAATAAGAGTCCATTATCTGTCTAAACCATGCATGAGATTGTCCCCACCTTAACCACCTAGGTCCAATTCTTGGGTTTGGTTAGGCCCAATGGACCTTTAGGTGTGGGGTTTTAACTTAAAAGGCCTCGGTACAATTAGAAGTGGACCACCTATATTATGTAGATTATTGTTGTATTCTCTGATATTGGACTTACACATCATGACTTGTATCGAGACACCTACAACAACACATATTACCCTATAAAGAAATAGAACTTTTAATAGGATTATTTTGATTTAACCATTTTTTTTGTTTATGACTTGCCTACTCCCACTCCAATGTATGTAATATATATGTTCACAAGTTGGGCTCTTTTTATTTGAGGGTCATAAGTTGGACTTGTATTCATATCCGAACTTGAACTTGAATAGCGAAGACATGTTAAGCTTTGTTTGAATAGAGATGAAATTTTTTCCCCAATCTGCACATGACCCTGTCTTAAGAGGCAAATATGGTGTAGACAAGGCTTAGCCAAGTTAACTAGAGGAGATGTGCTCCCCATTTTACACTTGAGTTCAAACCCCCCTTCCTATAATTTAGATTAGATTAAAGTAAAACATCGTTTGTTTATAAAAAAAAAAAAAAAAAAGCAATATTGTAGGAATGTGTTTTCCCGAATCCCGGTTATACCTATTTTCACTATGAATCCCCCTTTAAACTTCAAAATATTTTTTTTTACTTCAAAATTTTAAATGGTAACTTAGTATTTATATTTTTTTATTCCTTTGTCTCTACTTAAGTTTAGTCATCATTGAGTCTTAATGTTGACCAGTTATGCCTAAACATCTACACTTACTTGTTTTCATGTCTTCATATGTACTGAGAATCAACAACCATTCAAAAGCTTCCACCTGCAAGTGAAAAAACTCCCCTGGATTTTTTATCTGTTTAATGTATCCAGAAAATCAACAACCATTCAAAAGCTCATAACTATTTTCTCCAATCATTTTCCTGCCGTTTTAACAAGTAAATTAAATAGAAGCTGACCTGCGGCCTGCCATCCACTGTAGAAGAGGGTGTCTAGATCGAGAGAGTAAAAGGAAGGATCGGTGTACCTTGAGCTGGGGTTACGGCTCGCTCTATGGGGATTGTTGGGTCGAATTGATCCACCAGAGTTGGAGCTCCGATTGATGAGACTTGAGGGTTGTGGAGAGAAGAGGTCTTGAAGTTGAAGACTCTTCTTGGGTTTGGAAGAAGGTAAGGGCTTTTGGGTCGAAGAGGGTTGGGTTGGAGAGTTACCACATTCATCACAGTCATCTTCATGTCCATGGCTTAGAAAGCTCCGCGAGCTCAGCCAGGTGCTTCGGTGGTTGTGCTTTGAGTTATTTTATTTTGAATAAGTGTCCCAAAAGGTACCCATTTGGTCGTTTGTTCCCTTTAGTTTCGATTAGATATTGTGTTCAATTGTTTCTATAGTTAATAATCGATTGTAATTAAATGCTAAATGAAAACATAAAGAAATAAAGTGTAACATGAGGTAATCAATTATCTTTTAGGGCTCGTTTCGTTTGGTACTCCTTCTTTTGGAGTATTTCTACAAATAAGCGTTTTTAACAAAAGTATTTTTATTATAAAAATATGGAAGAAGCACATAGTCTAGTTAGTATTACATTACTTGCAACTTTATCTTTTCTGAATTTAAATTTATTATTATATAAATAAATAAATAAATGCAACACAAACTATAGTAGAGGAGGCTTTATATTCTAAGTCTTTGATTTGGCCTATTTTTGAAGTTTACACAAGCAAGTGGTAAAATTTAGACATTACTGGATAATTCAACTCAAACAAGTTGAATAAGTTCTTCATTTTGGTAATTATAAAACTAGATAGTTTTGTTAAGGGTACAAGTTCATCATGTACGTACATATCATGATATATAGTATACCTACAAGGTTTATACAGTAGGCATATTGATTTTGAGGGTATAATTCAAACTATGCAGTGGGGTAAGAGGCTTCCATAGCAATGCCACAAAGACCTTCCTTTGCCTCAATACCTCTTTGCATTCTTATGTATCCTTTTTCACCCCATTCTGTTCCCCATGAGTTCTTCACCAACCAATACTTGGTCCCATCAGCACTGACTCCATAACCAACAGCGGTAACACCGTGATCAAGACTTGTTCCACAAGCTCCTGTAAAGACACCACTTGAATAGAATTGAAAATCAGAACCTCCAGCGTCAATGGCAACTGAAATAGGTTGATTAGCAACAGCCTTAAGGAGGGCAACTTCACTGTTTGTAGGCACATCTTCGTGGCCAGTTATCTTGGCAGCATGGCTAGCCTCCTTCTTGGTGTTGCAAGTACCATCAACACCTGTGTAGGGGTAATTTGTCTCGGTACTAAGCCCATGATTTTGATTGATGAATTGAAATGCATCGTCCATCAAGCCACCCTCACAACCTTGGTCTACACCTTTGGTGTCACAATCAACCAACTCTTGCTCAGATAAAGAGATTAGGTTACCAGTTGTAAGCTTGGTCGATTTTCGTATTCCCATATAATTTGCCGCCTTGGAAATGCATAAAAAAAATACATGATGATGACTGTTTTGATAACTGAGGATCCTGGCAGGTCAATCGATGTTTACTTAAGGTCGTTGGTTGATGAGCTCAAGGATTTATGGACAAACGGTGTGCGCACGTACGATAAATCCACTGGGAAGATGTTCACTTTGCGGGCAGCAGTTATGTGGACTGTGAATGATTTTCCCGCATATGTAATGGTTTCTGGGTGGAGCACAAAGGGTTATATGGCATGTCCTGTATGTAAGGAAGATGTAACTTCTGGTTGGCACGCTGAAAAAGTTTGTTACCTTGGTCATTGGAGATAGTTGCCATGGGACCACGAGTGGCGGGAAAAGGATAAAGAGATCGACGGGAACACAGAGCGTTGTCTCAGACCTAGAAAAGGTTCGGTGATCAGATCTTGGAACAGCTTAACTGTTTGAATTTTGCTCCATTTGGGAAAACAGTTAGTAGGACCAGACCTTCTATACATATGAACTGGACGCACAAGCCTATGTTTTTTGAGCTCCCATATTGGTCGAAACTAAAATTGAGGCACAATCTCGACGTTATACATATTGAGAAAAATGTCTTTGACAAATTGATGGACACAATTCTAGATATCGATGGTAAGAAAAAGGACACGATCAAAGCTCATCTTGATTTGGAAAGAATGGGCATACGAAGGGGTTTATAGATGAATAGGGACAGTGATAAAGCTAGAAGGGATCTTGCATTTTTTTTTTCCATGAAACCGAATGACAAAAAAGAGTTTTTAAAGTTTGTATCGTCTGTAAAGTTTCCCGATGGGTATGCTTCTAATGTTGCGCGTTGCGTGAATTTTGACGGGGGTAAATTTGCGGGACTAAAGAGCCATGACTGCCATGTGTTTATGCAACGCCTACTTCTTGTGGGTATCAACACCTGTTGCCGGAAGATGTAGTGAAGCCAATCATGTTGTTGTCTAGATTTTTTCCCAACTGACGGCAAAAACATTGCGAAAGACAGACATTAATCAGTTGCACCTGTTGCCAAAGCCGACAGATATTCAATCGCTTAAACGACTACCTAAACGCAAAAATTTCCCAAAACTAACTCAACCAACAGCAAGATCAGCTCGAGAGGTTCAAGATCCATACCTGGATCGCAAGATTTGGTGGCCGGAGGCGTCCGAACAAGCTCCCGAAAGTTTGTGAAAAATCTGTCCAAAAACAGCTCGGATTTCAGCAATTTCCGGCCAGCACCAGTGGTTCCAGCGGCTGAGACTGGTCGGGATGGGGAGATGGAGGCGGCTCGGTTCTTTTGAGTCCGGCCCCATGGCCAGAGGCGACTTGTGGTGACGGCGGTGGCTCTTGGAAGCCACCGGCTGTTTCCAAAAACCAGAGAGAGAGATAGAGAAATTCTGGTTTTAAAAACCAGTTTGCCAAAATTACAATTTTGCCCCTACTTGAATTTTGCTCGTATCTCTCTCGTTATAACTCGGATTCGAGCCCGTTACATGTTTACGGACTCGTTTCAACGTGCTCTACGCAACGGTATAACCGGAAGTCCCAAATTCCTTCCCGAACTTAAAATGACCATTTTTGCCCCTTTTAAAATTACGTAAATATTTATTATCTTCAAAACCCTTAATTAATGCAAATCCTTTTATTTTTATTGTTTATTTCAATTTATTTTCTCATTCAAATTTATTTCCTCTTAATTTAATTATTTTATTTCCTTTTTTGGACCGGGATGTTACAATTTACCCCCCTTATAAAAATTTTATCCTCGAAATTTACGTACATGTCATTCAAAGCAATAAGGGTACTTGGCCCGCATCTGCTCCTCGGGTTCATATGTAGCTCTCACAACGGCTTACCCTATCGGGGACTTATTTCCCACGTTTCCAGAATCCTTATCAACTTCCCAATAAATAATTCCAAGAATACCCGCTCACCAACTAAAATTTCAACATACTTGGACCAACCGTCCATGTAACCCTTCTATCAGTATTGTGTCATTTTGGGCTTCACCTACGTCAATCCTTATATAATTAGGCAACAGCTCACCACTCACTCATCCCCATGTAACTTGTCCATCAACTTTCTCTAACAATTTCGCTCCTGTAATTTTCTTTTATGAAATAATTTGACTTTTGAAAGCTCCTGACAATTTTGTCTCATCTCAGCGGATTCAGTACTTTCAGCTTTTCAGCTTTTTCTAAAAACTGTTATATTCCTCTTTCTTTAAAATTGACAGACCATATCGCCGATATAATTCTTCGAAAAGAATTCCAGAAAGGATCTTTTATCGATTTGTAATCATCATCCACCTTACCATGGTTATAAGCAATTTTGAACACTGCACACCCACTACAGAGAACACTATGAGTATCCTACAGACCTTCTATAAGTATTCTCTGAAGTACCCTTTCGACACCCCTCCATGACCTAGAAGTGCACTTAAATGTCTCAAAAATCACGTATTCCTATGTGATTTGCTTACTTTAACTATCTCCAACGAAATTCACTATTTGATCATCTGAAACCGTTGAATCAGTGTCAACTTTAACCATTGATGACCAATCTAAATTGTCTTTGGTGCTAGCATTTCATCGATTAGAAAAGTTCCCCTCAACATATTTCTTACTAATATACTCTCCTTTGAGTAAATTCTTCGGACAAAATAAAATCAAGTCCTCAATTATGAATCCTGTTCCATCTGTATGTATAAGAGGCTTTCCTTCTCTTTAGATTGGATTACCAGACTCATCTAGACAATACCCGTCAATGATATTCTCAACCATTTCCAAATAGCCAACCTACTACTAAGCTCTGTCTTCGATGAAATGGTTGAAAACCTAGCCATGTATTCGGACATACACGACACAACATGTGCGTGCATAAAAACGCATCATGTTTCGTAAGCTTGTCTATTTAAGAGCTTATAATCTCCACTCTTGTCAATCGCGGCATTAGAGCCCACACGTATAAGGTGACACTTCACCCAGGACACCATTAATTCTCACTTGGGTTTGCTATACTTTACAATTTTCCAAAATTATGAATTTATGAAACCATCACTAGTTCAATTTGCAATGTCCTTCCCGCCGAAGGAACATTACTTTGCACTAGCACACCCTACAATACCCAAGCTTAAGGATGCGCACAAGGTGCGAAATCCACAAGAACTCAAACCTATTGCTTTTCATTTAATAATTTATCTTCACTCATCTTAACCTTATCCAATAACAAACCCTCATCAATAGATTCATATTCACAAAACAACCTCCCAATTTCTTCCTACTTCTCTTCCTAGTTTACCTTCTCCAATCCTCGACATAACAGTCTACAGTTATAATTCCTCCCAACCCATGTCGTTCCAACGTGTATCCTACATTTTCATATGAAAACCTCAACAAATTTTTCAAACTGATTCAAGTAACTTTAAAATCCAGAAGTCAGATTTCATCGAGAAACTAAGGAACCAACTTGCAAGACGTGCTTGAAACGTCGAATGAGGTCATCCACGTCAAGGATGTCTCATTCTGCGATGGGACTCACAACACTACCCACATACTAAGGATGCACACGAGGTGCGGAGTCCACAGGAATTTGAACCTAATGCTCTGATACCAAGTTGACAAGACCCGCCTCGAATTCCTCGAAATTCGAGACGAATCCTGTGGAAATTCCGACATCACACCGATGCCGGGCCCACCTACTAAGAATCGAGACTTTCTGCCGAAATTTCGGCAGTCTCCCCTGAAAATTAGATTTTCCCCAAAATTTCAACCTGAAAACAAAACACAGTTTAAAACCCAACTGGCAGCATGCACAAGTTATCAACATGGAAAATACAAAATAGGCCTCTAGCCTTCAAATGGTTCGAAACAAAACCAGCAAAGTTCTTAAGTCGAAAACTACATAAACAATGCAATTGAATATTTCAAACAACTTTACGAATACCACCGAAAACATCAAACATGATTCAAATTCAATAACCACATTAGAATCCAATCACATATACAGAATCGATCAAACCTTTTAAACACAATAATATTTCGCGGCTGCAGCTAGGTGAGACCCCAGGCTGCCTACGTACCCTTGGACAAGGGATCAAGCCACACGTAGTTCTCATCTCAACGGTCACAACTCCGATATTAGACAATTATTTACAACCGAACCAACTATACATTTCAGATCTATCACAATTCTAAATCCCATAAAAACACATTGAAACATTATCACTTTCTTCCCAAGGCATCGTATTAAGAAGACATTCGAAGAGCCTAGGCAAAACAAACTCCGAAGGGCCTGGACAAACTCCGACGGGCCTGGGCAAAACAAACTCTCAAACATAAAACCCATAACCGGGGAGGTACCTAAGGTAGTGCTAATAACACTCAAATTAACATTCTAAGTACCCCACACAAAATCAACAAAGATAGCACTTTTTCAATTATTACATATAAACTCAAAACACTCGAATATGTCCAATCCACATGTATCACTATTACTTTACAAAAATAAAGAATTCAACTATTAAATATAAAAAGCATTTAAATAAATCATTAAATTCAAAAGCATAAGATTTCCATCATAAAACCATACAAATAATCTCATAGACCCACATAATCAACATAAAGCAAATGACGGTCAAGACTCGTCCAAAAGGGTCGTTCTAGTACTCTTCGAAGAGTGTGACTACCTCGGAAGACTCACGGTCAAACGAGGGTCAAACTACCCAAACTTGGTCAACGGGCCCGCGGGGCCCATGACCTTCATTTTACGATCCGAAAGTTCCAATGGGTTCCACAAGGTCTAGGGAATACGTCCTACAAGTTTGGTCTGAAACGGACGGTCGGATCGCTCAGGATCGCACGATCGGACGGTTATCGGGAAACGTTAAACTTTAAGTCATTGAATCGGAACATCCGGGGCTCCGATTCACGATCTGCGAATTCCTACATGATCCTAGGAATACAAGGAACGACATATATGAATTTGGAAGTGATCCAACAGTTCTAACATATCGAACCCGGATAACACACGATATGTAAAATCCGTTTAGGGTTCAAACGTTATCCGAATTGAGATCCGCGAATTCCTACGCGCTCGTGACAAGTAGGAGATCGCATTGGGATATAATGCCCCTCTGCTACAGTGACCATGCGCTGCCACACGCGCTGGCAGCGCGTGGGTGTCCCAAGCGATATCGCTTCGCTGGAAAATCTCAGAATCACATCTCAAGACTCCTACCCTAGGTAATATCCCTAATTTGGAGCCACTTTTGTTCTTGGACCTACCCCGAAGAACTAGCGGAAGTGGCCGGAATCGGAGGCCGAATGCCAACAAATATTCAATCGCTTAAACGACTACCTAAACGCAGAAATTTCCCAAAACTAACTCTACCAGCAGCAAGATCAGCTCGAGAGGTTCAAGATCCATACCTGGATCGCAAGATTTGGTGGCCGAAGGCGTCCGAACGAGCTCCCGAAAGTTTGCGAAAAATCTGTCCAAAAACAGCTCGGATTTCAGCAATTTCCGGCCAGCATCGGCGGTTCCAGCGGCTGAGACTGCTCGTATCTCTCTCGTTATAACTCGGATTCGAGCCCGTTACGTGTCTACGGACTCGTTTCGACGTGCTCTACGCAAAGGTATAACCGGAAGTCCCAAATTCCTTCCCGAACTGAAAATGACCCTTTTTGCCCCTTTTAAAATTACGTAAATATTTATTATCTTCAAAACCCTTAATTAGTGCAAATCCTTTTATTTTTATTGTTTATTTCAATTTATTTTCCCATTCAAATTTATTTCCTCTTAATTTAATTATTTTATTTCCTTTTTCGGACCGGAATGTTACATGCATCATTATCCCACGTTTTATTTTGGCAGGCTTCTCGGAGAGCTGAAAAAAAGTGTACGCAACAGGACGAATCCCAAATGATCAATTATAGAGGCTTGTGTTCAGTATGAGTCGCTTACTTTCTGTGGAATGTATTTAAAAGATGTGGAGACGGATTTCAATCGTCCTTAGCGCAATAATGATGGAGGTGTGAGAAATGAGAAACTTTCTATTTTTTCCCAAAGCGCATGACCCTTTGGAGATCCTGTACGAGGAGAGTCGTTTTCCAGAAATGACATGGAGGTAGCGCATTGGTTCGTACTGAACAATTGTGATGAGATAATGACATACTTAGATGAGCATGAAGAGATGATGAAGCGAGAACATCCATCACATTTGTATGCCAAGAAACACCATGAATTGTTTCCACAATGGTTTTTGAAATATGTAAGTTATAAGTGTTTTGTATTTGACATATATATTGTAGTATTTAATTTTCTCAAACTAACATGTTGTTGGCACAAAAACTGAACAGATAGAGATGAGTGCAACTTACAAGTGATATGGACGATCGAGAGATCGATTGAGTGTTGGATACAGACTCTTCCTGTCCTCAGATGCTGATCCTGAATAGAAGGAAGAAGATTCGTGAGGTCTATGGAATCGGTGTGGAACCAGCCTAAGACCCTCCGATGCTAAAGTAAGTTTGTTTTCTAAGAGCTTTCGCTGTTGACAATATATTAGTATAAAAGTCAAGCTGAAAAGCCTTCCCACTGTATTGTAGTCAAGAGGCCTATTTATAGAGGGCATTTTGTATGCTCTTAGTACTTAATTTCGATGTGGGACTCGTGGGAGGGCCCTATGAGGTTGACACGAGTTCTCTAGATATTTCGGGCGGGTGCGTCGAGGTTGATTCTGCAGAATCGGTAGGGCGTACCGATTGTAGACTGCTGGGTCTGTAGCGACCTTTTGCTGCTTTGAGACAATACCATCGGTAGCCGATGCTGATTGTTCGGAGCCTTGGGCACTTGGGAGTTTAAGTGACCCACGTGTCAATGGATGAGTGGAGGATCAGGTATGGTACAAACAGTAGTCCCCCAAGTTACCGATTGAGAAGCTTCTCGGTTGGGGACTTGAATCTATCTTCGGCATTCTGATCCGGACTCGATGGTCTCATTGTTGCCGATGGTGGCATGTAGTCCCCCAAGTGCCCAAGCGAATGAGCTTGGAAAAGAGATGGCATGATGTACCGATTGTTCCGAGAGGTGTGGAAGTCTTGTTTTAGGAACACCTGCTGTTCGGCACGAGAGGTGAGTGAGAACTCATAAATGTGCGGCTGCCGTTCGGCACGAGAGGTGAGTGAGAAACTTATCAATGTGCGCCTGCCGTTCGGCACTTGAGGTGAGTGAGAACTCATCAATGGGCGCCTGCCGTTCGCTAATGGAGTTGTGCTCGAAGATGGCTAGAGCTGCAACGTTCGGGAAGTTGAAGCGTCTCTGAGGATTGGAAACGTTTCGAATGACAACGCTTGGGCTCCCCCATGCATGCGGGACACGTGTCGGCGTGGCTGTGAAGAGTTGCGTCATTTCATATCCCGATGCGTCGCTTCGCCTCCCGATGCTAGGTTCGTCCTATAAATGTGAGGAAGGGACGATAGTTGGAATACTTGAAGATTTGGAGAGCAATTAGAGCTTATTAGAGGCGATTTCCGGCGACGTGTGAAGGCTGAGCAGGCGATTTTCGGCAAGGTTGAACAAGGCGGAGGCGATTTCCGGCGTGCTTGAACCACCGTGCAAACAAGATATGTTGCCGTGTCTTTGATTTTTTGCGAATCAAAGTGTTGATATCGTTGAATTTTGTATGAACAAAGTATAAACGAGCATGAACAAGCATGAACAAGTTTGAACATAAGTGTTTAGGAGGTAGAATAGGACTGTTGATTCTACCATGGCTCTTAGTTTCCCTTCGTGTGTTGTTTGTAGATGTCAGATACCGAATCTGAGCGTAGTCGTAGTCCGAGGACATTCGAGGACGATTCGTCCTCGGGGAGTTCTGCCGAAGAGAGTGGGAGTGCCGAATCTGCTAGCTCTTTAAGCTGTGAAATAGTGGAGGGGGCAGGAGTGCGCACCGGAGCTGGTGGCACTTCGCGTGGATTGCCCCAAGATAGTGAGCCTTCGACTTCGGGTCGTGAGGCCGATGCGGGTGGCGTGTCCGTTGCTGCGCCAGGGGAGGGGGTGCTGAGGGTAGTCAGTGGCAGGCAACGGATCCCGATGGCGAAGCTGAAGGAACTGGTGTTCGGAGTAGATCACTTAGAGCCGAACACACTGACCGAATCTGAGCTGGCTAAGATTCGGGCGGAGTACAATATCCCTGATTCGGTAGGGATGCGAATTCCAGCGCCGTTGGAGTCATTGAGTGATAATGACAAGGGCGTGGTCTTCTTCACCGATGTCTTCAAGCATGGGCTTCGGCTGCCGTTGAGGCATTCGGTGCAGAAGATTTTGGCGGCGATTGGGTATGCGCCGGGGCAGTATAATCCAAACTTTTGGATTATGTTGCTCGGGACGATAACAGCGTTCGGCTTGGCTGGCGAGGGGGAGCCGAGCTACGAATAGTGGGCCCAGCTGTACAGTGTGACGAGGGCGAAGAGTGCCGATCAAGGGGGTGGGTTCAGTCCAACTGACTGTCGGCAGGGCATCGTGGGCCCTTCGTGGTTGGGGTGCCGAGCTCCCAAAAGACCTGGCGCAAGCGTCGGGTGATTGTATCCGGTGATTGGGAATCGGCACTGGGAGTTATTGTAGAGAGGAGGATTCCTACGACCTTTCAGACAGTCGGTATGGTAGAACCTGCCGTTCGGCAGTAGTGTAGTGGTTGGTTTTTTTTTTTTTTACCGTTTGTGTTGTTGTTTTAGTGTCCTTGAAACGGCCTGCTGCTCCGATCCGTGAAGTGGAAGCGATCGAGCGTGTGCGAGCGAAGATTGCCGAAGAAGATCGGTTTTTTAAGGAGCTACTCTACTTTCGGAATCTATTCAAGGCAGGCCTGATCGGTCAGGAAGAACACGACCGAAGAGTGAAGGAAGAAGAGGAAGAAGAAAAAAGACTGAGTAAGAGATGCCGTTCGGCAGGTTTCTTTCTTGTCTATTTTCAAAACTGCAGTTTCTTTTCTGACTTATTTTTTGGTATGCAGTGGCGAGTGGGAGGCCGATGAGTGAGGCGACCAGGCGACGTCTGGAGGGGCAAGGGGCGCCAAGGCCGAAGAAAGGGGAGTCCCCCAGGCCGAAGAAGAAGAAGGCCGCAGAGGCTTCCGGAGGGGCTTCGGCGGACAAGATGACGGTGGCCGACCGTCACCGGGAGAAGAGGGTGGCCGAAGCCGAGGCCGTTCGGGAGGTCCACCTACAGGTGACGGGCAAGAGGCAGATCGAGGGTGCCCTCGACACAATGCCGATGCCGAAGAAACCTAGGGGGCCGAACGAGGGGACCTCCGTGCTGATCCCGGATGATGAAGTGGAGGGGGAGGGGCCGGTGAACGTTGCCTGCCCTCGGAAGGCCGTGCCGTTCATCAACAGCATGATCGATGGCGCTCAAATGGAGTTATCTGAAATCGAGCAGCTGTCGATGAAGATGTTGCGTGAGCAGACCGGACGCGCCTTCCGGCTTCAGGCTGTAGTAAGTTTGTAGAATTCAATTTGGTCAAAGTGCCTAAGCGTTCGGCAGATATTAATTTTTTTTTGACGTGTTGCAGGCTGATGTGGAGATGTGCCTCTGCGTAAAGCGAGCCGTGAATGCTGCCGAACGGTACCAGAAGAGATTCGAGGAGGGCCGTTCGAAGATTGTCGATGCAGGTAAGATGCTCCAGGATGCTGATCGGCGTGCCGAGGAAAATGTTGCTAAGATTGCCGAGCTTGCGTCGAGGCTTGCGGCGACCGAGCTGGATGTGGTGGCTGCTCATGAGGTGAAGGCAGTGGTGGAGGTGGCGATGGATGCGGCTGAACGGTCGCATGCCAAGGAGTTGGAAGAGGCAAAGGCGAAGGCCGTTGCTGAATACCGGTCGACGAAGGAGTTCACGCTGATGCTAGATAAGGAGGTCATGGAGCAGTGTGATGACCTATTGTACCGATTCAAGCGTTTCAACGCAGATAAGAAGCTGAACATGAACTTCCTCCGGGATCCGCCTTCGCTGCCAGAAGGGGTGACCGAAGAAATGGTGGAGGCTTACAAGGGTGAGGATGCCGAGCCTGAAGAAGCCGATGATACTGAGTCTAGTAGTGAGGAGGAAGAGAGCCACCCTGCGCCGAACGCAAGCAACGCGCCGATTGCCGAAGCTTCGAACACTGCCGAGCCCGTGTCTGCTGAGCCTCCTGCCTCTTAGACTTGAAGATTTTAATTTTCAGAATGAGAATTTTTGGACATGCCGAATGGCTTTGTGTTAAGACAGATGGCCATTCTGTGGCCTTTTTATCCAAGTTTAATTTGATTCGGTTTAATTTGCCAACTTTCGTATTCTTATGTGTGCATGCTGTAGGTAGCTGATTTTGAATAAAATACTGCTGTTTATGGTAACGCCGTATGTATAGAATAGAAATTGTGATAATTGATGCCGAAGGTACGTTCATTTGTACAAAAAGTGATGACCGAAGGTGCAGTCACTTGTAGTAATATTTCAAATGTTCTACGTTCCAAGGGTGGCCAAGGGTTTGGCCATCGGTACCGCGCAATCGGTAAGTTCCCGGTCGGCAGACGGTGACGACCTCATAAGGGCCTTCCCATGAAGGGCCAAGGGTGCCCTCATTGGAGTCCTTGGTGGCGAGAGAGACTTTGCGTAAAACCCAGTCCCCCACTTTGAATGATCGGCGTTTGACACGCGAGTCGTAGTAGCAGGAGGTTCTCTGTTTGTAGGTAGGATTCCGAAGCTGGGCGAGGGAACGGTGTTCGTCAATGAGGTCCAGGTTGAGTGCAAGAAGAGTTTCATTTTTCTCTGGCGTGTAAGATGTCGTTCGGCACGTGGGTACGTTGATTTCGACTGGGACGACAGCTTCGGTACCGAAAGCAAGGGAAAACGGTGTTTCGCCAGTCGATCGTCGGTAGGAGGTGTTGATGGCCCATAACGCTTCTGGGAGCAAATCGGGCCAGGCTCCCTTGGCTGCCCCAAGCTTCTTCTTCAGTGTCTTCTTGATGATCTTGTTAATGGCCTCAACCTGACCATTTGATTGTGGGTGCGCCGGAGATGCGAAGAACAAGTTGATGTTGAAACGGTGGCATAGGTGCCGGAACTGAGAGGAGTCGAATTGTTTACCGTTGTCGGTGATGATTGCGTTCGGGAGGCCGAACCGACAAATGATATTCTTCCATACGAAATGCTCAACCCTGGCTGCGGTGATGGTTGCCAAGGCTTCGGCGATGGGTGCCCCTCCACTGATCATGTTAATCTGCCGATTCAAGGGTTGATCCGAAGCCGTTTTGGTGTTTAGGTACTGATCCAACTTGCCTTCGTTGATGAGGCGTTCGACTATCTTTCGAAGGGCGATGCACGATTCTGTATCGTGGCCATTGTACTGGTGGTATCGGCAGAATACACCGGTGTCTTTCCCGTTCTGCCGAGGAAGCTTTCAGTTGTTCGGCTTCTGGATCATCTCCCCCTCCGTCAGGAGGACATGCTCGAAAGTGGTGTTGAGTAAGGTGAAAATTTCCTATGACCGATTCGTCTTCGGATTTCCGAAGTCGTTTCGCCTGTTGGAGTCCTTGCCTCATTTGCCGCCGTCCTGCCGATCCCGAAAGTCGTCTTTCCGTTTGTTTCGGGCCTCGTAAGGAGCAGAGGTTGGGGGTGCCGTTCGGTAGGGGGCCTGGCTGATAGTTTGATTTGCCGGAAATCGGTCATGGCTCTGTGTTGAAGGCCGATCGGCCGTTGTTGTTTGGCTTGGGGGAGCCGAAGCCGATCCCTTGGAGTTGAAATGTTCGGCTTTGGCGTGGATAGCTGCCTGCTTCATTAGCTCGACGTAGGTGGTCCAGTTGCTGCTGTAGACCAGATAGCGAAACTGAGACGACCGAAGGCCGCTTTTGAAGGCGCCGAAGGCTGCCCTATCGTCAGTTTCTAGACATCGGGAGTATTCATGGCTGAACCTAGCCGCGTATTCCCTCAGGGGCTTATCGTCTTGTTGCCGAATGGTATAGAGGTCATCTGCAGAGTATAGGCGATCGGTTTGAATCATAAAATGGTTGAGGAAAGTTTGCTTCAACTGATCAAATGAGTCAACCGTACCTGGTGCCAATCGGTAGAACCAATTCAGAGCAGCTCCGGTCAGGGTGGACTGGAATAGTAAACATTGGCCTTCGTCCGTTAGCCCTTTGCAACCCAGAGCTGAATGGAAGGTATGAATGTGAGTAACAGGGTCTTCCACCCCCGAATAGAATGATATTCGTAGTGCTTGGATCTCCTTTTCGTGTCTGAACGTCCGGATATGACTGGTGAATGGTCCCGGTTGTACCTTTCCCCACGTTGGTGTCCTAGCCTGGTTATGTTCCTCCTCAATGCGGTTCATCTTCTGGAGGAGGAGACAGATGGTAGAATCGATAGAGGGAAGATCGTCACCGAAGGGGTCCCTTGCCTCTTTCTCCGTTGTCCGGCCAGCGTAGTGGCCCTGAGCATCCTGACCTGCCGTTCGGCTTGAGCTTCTCCTATAGCCCCCGGTATGCTGATCATCTTTCCGATTCGTTCGATGGCTATGGTGCTCTTTTGAAGGTCCTGCCGATCAGTGGGAGATCGTGGTCCCCGGTGAAGTTGAAACATAGTCTGATTCGTCCCTTTCTTCCAGACTGATCGCGTCGTACCGCCGGCGTACGGGGGATTTTGGTCCAAGCGCCTCCAGACGTCGATCGTTGAGTTTTGCCTGGATCGGGATGGGCGAAGGCTGTCGCTCTTTGCGCCGATCGTTGATCCGATCACGGCAATCGGAGTAAACTTGATATTCTGGACGACGCTCTCTTGGGGAGGGCACAAACAGTCTTCGGGAGGCAGATGGCTTGCCTGCGGCTTGCTGTTTCCCTCTATCTTGGGCATTGGGCTTCCGTATGCTTTTAAACGACTTCTCCTGCCGAAGCTGCGTGGTTCGTTCCAGACCGTTATGTAGTTGGGTGGAGTGTGTTTGTTGATCGTGCAGTTGCCTCTGGGTGTCATCCAGTTTAGAGGCGAGGATATCGTTGTGCTCCTGCATCCTCGCCATTTCCTGCTGTAGAGTTTCCATGCGAGCCTCCAGGGTGTTTGGCTGGGCAGGGGTTTCTGTTCGTGGCGTCTGAAGCAAAGGAGCTAGACTTGGCTCACCACAGATGTCGAGGATGGGGCCATCGGCAGGGAGGGCCGAAGATGGATTCATTGCTTGGTCTCCGAGAAGTGATATGGGTTAATCGATAAGCGATTCCCACAGACGGCGTCAATCTGTTGGTACCAAAACTGAACAGATAGAGATGAGTGCAACTTACAAGTGATATGGATGATCGAGAGATCGATTGAGTGTTGGATACAGACTCTTCCTGTCCTCAGATGCTGATCCTGAATAGAAGGAAGAAGATTCGTGAGGTCTATGGAACCGGTGTGGAACCAGTCTAAGACCCTCCGATGCTAAAGTAAGTTTGTTTTCTAAGAGCTTTCGCTGTTGACAATATATTAGTATAAAAGTCAAGCTGAAAAGTCTTCCCACTGTATTGTAGTCAAGGGGCCTATTTATAGAGGGCATTTTGTATGCTCTTAGTACTTAATTTCGATGCGGGACTCGTTGGAGGGCCCTATGAGGGTGACACGAGTTCTCTAGATATTTCGGGCGGGTGCTTCGAGGTTGATTCTGCAGAATCGGTAGGGCGTACCGATTGTAGACTTTTAGGCCTGTAGCGACCTTTTGCTGCTTTGAGACAATACCATCGGTAGCCGATGCTGATTGTTCGAAGCCTTGGGCACTTGAGAGTTTAAGTGATCCACGTGTCAATGGATGAGTGAAGGATCATGTATGGTACAAACACATGTGAATGTTTTTTTTAATTTATAATATTAGGTAAATAAGTTGAAATCATCGAATTCCCCCACTTACAGTGAAGAGTTATATAACTTGGCGTTCGGCCCAATTCACGCTAAATTATTCTCGGGTTGCCATGTTAACGACGTCAAGTTTTTGGGGACTGCACGAGATGACAGGTTGTGTACGCAAAACAACGGTGTCCATGTCCCAGGTGGAGGCGAAAGTACGGTCATTGATTTCTATGGCAAACTCACAACTGTCGTGCAATTGCTTTACAAAGACCGATACCAAGTGATCATGTTTAAGTGTCGATGGTTTGAAACAAACCCAAATAGGCAGGGAAGTGTTAAAATCGACCATGGCTTACTATCGGTGAACATTAAAAGAACTTGGTATGATGACGACCCTTACATTTTGGCAAACATGGCAACACATATTGTGTATCTAGATGACCCTAAAGCAGGGAGCGGTTGGAAAGTTGTTCAAAAGATGGATCAGAGGAACTTGTATGCTATACCAGAACTAGACCCAACTGACAACGACGTCGACAACGTCGCTGACCAACGTTTAGAATCTTCAACGGAAAATGATGCGGAAACACTTCGAGATACAAATGTTATACAAGAATCATTTCAGATACAAGGAGTGTCTTCAATCGAAATATCGATTCAGTTAATTATAATTGACCTCGATGATCTTCCACGATACGATGTTGCAGTGGGCCCGAACAACGACGATGATGTAGTTATAGAGGAGGAGGATTGGGAGACCAAAAGTGATGATAGCGACGATAACAAAGGTTATTATAATTCAGATGATGAATAATGCAATTTATTTGCGACTTGCCATGTAAAACATAGTAAATTAAATTTTTTGTAATTTAATTATGTTAGTGTAAAGATTTTGGCAAATATGCTTGTTTGAATATATGTACTTCCTAAAACCAAACCGTTGGAATTTTAAAAAGGTTTTAAAAATTTAACCGTTTTATTTATTTAATTATTTTTCTGTTTTATTTTATTTATTGTGGGGGTTATAAATATTTAATATTCAGGTTTTATTTCTGGTTGGTGAATGCCTTAATTTTTTTGTTGGTGAACTTTTATGGTTGGTGAAGGTTACATGTTTTTGGATGTCTATAAAAGGCCACTCCTTCTTCACATTTGAAATACACACAGTACACCATCAGAATATCACATACCACAATCACCACCACAAACTAATTCTCTCATTTTCTACTTTTATATATATTCTCTACTTTATATTATTATTTTGGCAATGGTTCTGTGACTTGGATATCTATATCCGTTTATGAACGTGCTCATAGCAGATCTTGAGTTTGTGTACAAGGGGTCGTATCTTGGAGTCTTGTAGACCGTCAGTACCTGCACGTAGGGAGGCTACAAAGGCTTTAGGACAGCGTCTTTGATGTGCTTCACCGTACCAAACTCACCTTCTTACTTATTATTTATTTTCCTTTTACTTACCTATTATTTTGTTTTGTTCAATTTCATTACCTTAAAAGCTTTCCTATTTATTTATATGTTATTTATAATATAATATTTTTTGTGTTTGGCTTTACGGAAAAGGAAAACTATATTTTGTATTTTTTTTATAACAAACCTTATATATTGTGGAGAAATGAAACATTGTTAAATAAATTGAGCTATAAAAATTTGAAATTTATTTTAGTGTTTTCAGCATTACGCTGGTCAACAATGCATGTAACCTCTACAATATGGTATGGTCATATATTTGAATTGGAGCTAGATGTTGTATTTGACTAGACATGCTTGTCACAAGTGTCTTGTTACAACACCATGTACCTTTATTTAAATCCTAAAGCCATGACCCTTTTGGTAATATTTTTGAAAATTGTTTTTAGAGAACATTTTCAAAAAATGAAAATGAGAAACAAACCTTAACATTCCCTTAGCAAAATAAAAGAAAGAAAAATATCATATGTAGTCTTATAATCTTTAGTTTAAATATGAAATTACATAATATATCATGGTTTAATTAAATAGACTAAGTGCAACAGAAAGGGAGAAAAAAAAATCTCATCCATAAAAAAAATACAATAAAATTCTAATGTTAAAAATATCTCATCTATACACTTTGTTAAATATGAAATTAGATAATATATCATGGTTTATAAAAATTTTATATTTCTAAACTAGCACGACGACAAGTATCGTCGCGCAAGAACACTTAGCGCGACAATACAGGTTATCGTCGCGTAAAGTGGCGCCAAAAATTTGCGCGACACCTTCTATCGTCGCGAAAGCATACTTCGCGCGACAATACGTCTTATCGTCGTGTAAAGTTAGTAAGAAAACGCAGGGTTATATTATTTGGCGCCAAACACTTGCGCGACGAAATCTATCGTCACGAAAGAATATGTAGTGCGACAATACACGTTATCGTCACGTAAGAAAAACGCGGAGTTATTTTATTTGGCGCCAAATACTTGCGCAACGACTTAATTTCTCGTCGCGCACAGTTGTAATTTTGAGCGACCAAATTCACTGTTTATGCGATGAAATTTATTTTTTGGGTGACGCAAGTTTGAGCGACGATTGAGTTGGTTGTATTGAGTGATTGAGCAATTAATTACTCTCTTCTTTTTGGTTGGTCAGGTCAAATAATTACACTTTAAACCTGAGTAAATTGGTCACCACCAAATCACATAGAAACAGAACTGAAACCCCTGTTATTCTAGCTGGGAGAGAACTGGGAAGACAAATGCAAGAAATATATTTTGAAATTACAGATTTTTTCCTTCAACTTTAAAACACAACTTAAAGCTTTGAAACACATCACAAAGCTTTTGAACTTCAAGTCTTCAACCATGACTTCTCTTCGCAGGAATCCGATGATCATTATGATGATGCTTCTCTTGAAATCTTAGACAAATTTCCACCATGCCCAAGAAAATGAAAGGATAAATCTTCGTTTCCATGTCCTCGGCCTCACAAGAAAAAAAGAACAAGTTCAAGTGGTAAAGCACAAAACAACATTAACTTACAAGGGTCCAAATCAGAAATGAAATTTATGGAATAATGCAATTTGGTTTTCCATGTTTTATATTGTTGCCTTTTCATCATCAATTATTTATATTATTTCACAATACTTGTGTTGTGTAGATACAGTTGCACCAAAATGGATTAAGCTGCATCCTCAACTTGTGATACTCGCAAGTGCACGAACCGTTGGTAGTTTAGCGTATGTAAGTGCGAGGTCGATTCCATAGGGATTGGTGATTAATTGAATGATCCAATTTAGTTTCCCTACACAAAATAGAAATGAAAAAGAAAGGAAATAAATAAAACAAGGAAGAAAGAAATAACTAACTCAAGCAGATAAGTTCCTAAGTTCAATTAGATTAACGGATTGATTCTAGCTAAAGTATGATTAAGCCATGGTGTTTGGTCATAACCTTGTGTTCCTAATTCCCTAATTTGATCATTTGTTGTCTAACCTAAAATTAAGCATTAGGAACCCATTAAGCATAGAAGAACAATTTAAACAACCAAGCATGTATCTAATCCCTGTTGTCGAATGTCCATACATACTCTTCCTATTCATAGTTCAATTCGAATTAAAGCATGATGTCTACTCTTAATTCAAACCAAGATAGCTAACATGCAAGCCTAAATGGTGATCAATCATTCAAACTAGCATATTAACTTATAAGCATAATGAATAAGAACAAAAATCATAATTGAAACTTGGAAACTAATCAAACTTGAAACTAAAGAAAAGAATTTACATAACAATGAAAATTAAGTAGAACTTGGAAAAACTTAAGGAGAATTTCAGCACAAAGATCTCATTATAACAATTGAAAACTAGAAAGAGAAACTAAGAGAATTTGAGGGAGAGAAGGGAAGGGAGCTCTAGAGAAGTGTTTGAGAGCTCCCCCCCTTGGGGTGTGTTTACAAGCTTAGAGAACATCCCTATTTATAGGCCTAGGGGAAGTGAAAATCTGAATTCAATATGACTAATGCATACAACACTTGTATTATAAAATCTGAATTGGTTGATGCACTTGGATTAGAAAATCAGAATTGGTTGATGCACTTCACCAATAAATCCCACCAGCAGCCCTAGCTCATCTTCATGTCACCATGACCAAGCTTCCAACCAGCTCAATAGCTCATGCCTAGCTCACCATGACCAAGCTTCCAACCAGCTCATCCTGAGGTCAGCATGACCAGCAACTTCAAGGGCTTACAAATTGGGCTTCTCTTAAGAAAATGACGACTTTAAGCACTCCAAATTGAAGTTCAGAATGTGTCTGATCCAAGCACACAAGTATTGGCCCAATCCAAGCTCGGATTAAGAAGTTAAGGCCAAAACAAATTGCTAACTCGTTTTGCTCGCTGACAAAAATCCATCCTGAGCATGGGTCTATTTTTGCTAGGTGACAGACTCCATATTTATCCAATGGGGCTGAATTTTGGATATGTTATAGTATACACACATTGGAACAACTTTCATGAAGAATGATGCCTCATCCGAGCTGTGTAGGTTGCTGAAACAAAGCTTGCAATATGACCTACGGAACTGGACTGGCAGGGGGCTGTAGCAAAAATGAGTTTGTCTTTAAGCTCTTCTTCCCTTCATCCAAATTAGGCCTTAACATGCTTGAATTGCATGAATTATGCTCTCTTGCTCTTTTGTCCTACAAGACACACAAAGGGAGGCAAATAACTCAAAATTATAGGAAACTAAGCAAAAGAAGTAAGTAAATTTGGGCATGTATATGTATGAAATTATGAGCTTAACACACCCCCAAACTTAGATTTTGCTAGTCCTCGAGCAAAACAAAAGAAAAACAAAGATAAAAATAAAACAAGAAGTTAACTAGACCACTTTCGTAGGTAACTCGATTGCATTGAGCGAATGCAACAAGCCTTTAAACCTCTAGGCATCCCTAGTAGGAGGAGTTGTGTCTCCTGAGGGTTTAACAGATACGATACCCACAAACGTTTTACTGAGTCTACAAAACAAAGTGGTTAGAAAAATTAACTTTGAAATCAACTAATGAAAATGAAAGAAAACTTTAGTCATACCTCCAACACCATAGAGTTGCCAAGATAGGTGATCAAACAGTGTGTACAAGTGGAAGCTATAGCTCAAAGGCACACGGTTTCAAAGCAAGCACACTCAAACCTTGAATAGAGAACATGCTTCGACTCTAATTCTCACAGATAACACTCAATCACTCAGAACCTATGGTTTAATTCTCTCAAGAAAGCATAAGTGAGTGTATGAAATAGAAGCACAAATTTGGTTAGATCTCATGAAAGGAATCAAATACTAAGAAAATAGATACACATATACATACCAGCACCCATGAATACATCCTCAAAGATCAGCTAGGTCTTTCACAAGGTTGTAATGAAAGGCTAAGGTTTAGGGGAAATGGAAGAATTGGAAGGAAAAACAAGTAACTTAAGAACATACCAAGGTTGCATTCTTCATTAATCTGCAAGGTATCATTGATTTAGAATGGCATGGCTGCAAACTTCATGGTTTCACCTGGCATGGACTTTATTTTTCACACTTAGATCATATCGACACACTTTCTCTTTATCTTTCTTATTTGCTGATTTGATCTGCATCTTCTTTAACTTCATTGCACAGATTCACATCATCTTTCATTTAGGCACATGGCAGCAACTTCCTTGCTTCAAACTTTATCTTGGCACACCTTGGTATATTTCTAAGCTATAGGGTATGGCTACAATAGGTCAAGTATCTCAGATTGAGATACAAAGGTAGGGAAATGATGAGGGTGATAGAAGAAAAAGGCTTTAAGTGTTTGGCTTCAAGAGGGCTAATGGAACACACATATGGGTAGGGTGAAAAGAAAGCACATAGAATGGTTATACACACATAGCCTAGCATCACTTCAATGAGTTCATTCATGAATGAGAGCAAGCACATGATATCTGCAAAAGAGAATCATCCTTAGTATTCAATCAAAATGAAATGATGAGATCAATTAGAGTGAATTGAAGAAAATAAGTATGGATGAGAAATAGAACACTTTAAACCCTCTCAAGAAAGCAATTAGGCTCGATATAGCTCACTAGGGTAGTCTCCACTATTTTCCTTCAAGAATTTGAGCATGGTACTTTAGCCACCAGAATTCTAAGAGCAAAAGCTTTGTGAAGTGCAAAATTCTGATATGAAAACCTCAAATAGCTGCTCCATAGCATTGATTGTATGACAAAAAAAAAAAAAAATTAGTGACAAGAGAATGAAAATTGAAAACACAAATGGATAAGAAAATTGAAATTGAAAACCTTCCCCCCAGACCTGAATTGAACATTGTCCTCAATGTTAAAGCAAAGTAAAGATGATTGAGAACATGTAAATGATAAGGGGAAAAGTTAAGAAGAAGGTTTAGAAAGAAAAAAAATGAATATATAAGCAACTCACGGATGACCAGTTAAGGGCCTCAGAAAACCCAGCCAGGGGATCCGGGAAGGTTGGAGGGGTCACAATGGTCCCGCTTAAAACCCAAACTTCTTAGACACCGAAGGTGTCGCCTAAAGAACTCCTAAACACTGTATTGACGGAAGTGCTCACTGGAGTTACCATAAGTCAGCTTATATGAAAAATCTTTTTAAATTTTTAAATTTTTTATTTTTTTAAATTTTAAAAAAAAAGAAACAGAAATTTAAAATAATAACAAGTAAAGAGAAAGGATTGAAATGCTCCCCCTTGAAGTGATTAGGTCGAGCGTGATGCATTTGGAGGTCGCGACTTCTCCCACTACTCCACACTTCCTATCTTTGAAGTTGCCATCTCTCTCCATTTTTATTGAGCTATTTACATTGCTAAAACAAACACACACAAAAACTTGAAACGGAATTAAAGGATTACAAAATATAAAAAAAAACTAAAAATGAAAAGGAAAAATCAACACAAGTCCAATTCCATGCTTCAAAGCAACAAGCACCAATGGGTTGTGTAAGCTGGGACTTAAACCCAGTTCTCTTGCTTGTTGGGCAATTGTCCTTTTCTGTTGGACTACAAACACAACTTGTCCATTAACGTCATTAACTTTAAAACTTGAAATTGTCCAGTTAAGAAAAAATAATAATAATAATAATAAAGTAGGAAAGCCAAATAGAATCAAACAATGTTACCGATCCCCGGCAACGGCGCCAAAAACTTGTTGTGTGGATACAGTTGCACCAAAATGGATTAAGCTGCATCCTCAACTTGTGATACTCGCAAGTGCACGAACCGTTGGTAGTTTAGCGTATGTAAGTGCGAGGTCGATTCCACAGGGATTGGTGATTGAATGATCCAATTTAGTTTCCCTACACAAAACAGAAATGAAAAAGAAAGGAAATAAATAAAACAAGGAAGAAAGAAATAACTAACTCAAGCAGATAAGTTCCCAAGTTCAATTAGATTAACGGATTGATTCTAGCTAAAGTATGATTAAGCCATGGTGTTTGGTCATAACCTTGTGTTCCTAATTCCCTAATTTGATCATTTGTTGTCTAACATAAAATTAAGCATTAGGAACCCATTAAGCATAGAAGAACAATTTAAACAACCAAGGATGTATCTAATCCCTGTTGTCGAATGTCCATACATACTCTTCCTATTCATAGTTCAATTCGAATTAAAGCATGGTGTCTACTCTTAATTCAAACCAAGATAGCTAACATGCAAGCCTAAATGGTGATCAATCATTCAAACTAGCATATTAACTTATAAGCATAATGAATAAGAACAAAAATCATAATTGAAACTTGGAAACTAATCAAACTTGAAACTAAAGAAAAGAATTTACATAACTTCCAAAAATCATAATTGAAACTTGGAAACTAATCAAACTTCCAACCAGCTCATCTTGAGGTTAGCATGACCAGCAACTTCAAGGGCTTACAAATTGGGCTTCTCTTAAGCAAATTGTAACACCCCGACCCAAAATATTATTAAGATTGGATTTAATTAAATTAAATTTTGGAATTTCCAATTTTGCCTTTGAAGTGGGGGCAAAAAGGTCAATTTTTATCCGGAGAGATTTTGGGGCAGCAAGTGGTGTTTTTAGAAAGGTGGTACTGAGCCGAGTCCGTAGACACGCGGTAGGCTCGATTCGGATTTGAAACGAAGAAGTTATGGTTGAAAAACCATTAAGGGCCTAATTGGAAATTTTCAGAATTTCATTTAAATAAAATCAGATTTTTCATATTTTACTTCTCATTTCCCTCTCTCTCTCCCGTGCGTCTCTCTCTCTCCCGTCGACTCTCTCTCTCTCTGCAAAACCCCCAGCCACCACCACTGACCACCGTAGCCCCAACCGTCGGAGCCAAGCTCACAGGCCCGGCCCTGCCGTCTCCTCCCCCGCCATCTCTGCCGTCACCAGCCGCTGCAGCCGCCGGAAAACGCAGCAAAAGCTGCCGGAAAATTTCAGAAAAGTCATGAAACTTCAACACTTTCGTTCTCCTTCGTTTCTCAACCGATTTTGACAAGTAAGGTATGAAATTTCATCTATCTTTCGTGCTCTAGCTGCCTGTTGGTTAGGTTTCCCGAAAATTTGAGAGTTTACAAGTTAAATTTCGAAGTTTAGCTACAGCCGGTTTTCAGTTGGAATTTCCGGCCACTTCCGGCCATTTTCTGTCCTTCACCCAAGAAGAAAAGTGGTTCCAAATTAGGTGTATTACCTAGGTAAGGAGTTTGGAGCCAAAATACTAAGTTTTTCCGGTCACCGGAATTGTGATTAAGCCACCCACGCGCGGTAGCGCGTGGGGCGGCGCGTGGGGCGGCGCGTGGGCAGTCCGGAAGAGGCCACATTTTATCCTAGAATGATCCTTACGTTGTCACGAGCGCGTAGGAGTTTACGGATCTCAATTTGGATATCGTATGGACCTCGAACCAATTTTACCTAATCTGTGATTTTCGGGTTTGATGTGTTTGGACCGTTAGATCAAACCCAATTTCACGTATGTTGTTCCTGGTATTCCTAGGATCACATAGAAATTCGCGGATCGTGAATCGGAGCCTCGGATGTTCCGATTCAATGATTTAAAGTTTATGTTTTACGTTAACCGTTCGATCGTGAGTTTTGACCGTCCGGTTGACCGAGTGTCTTCCGAGACTTTTCCAGCGTTTGAAACTCTTAGGTGGACCCTAGGAGTGTCTCGTTCCTCGTGCGTACTAGAAACCCGGGAAAATTAGGATTTTATTTTAAAGTCTTATTTCGGAAAGTTGGATTTTAATATCGTATTCCTATTCTGAAATAGGTAATCCGAATCCGCCTTCAGAGCAGGCAGGACCCTCTCGGGGTCACGCAGCGTGGGACTACTTGTGAGTGGATTTTGTTTTCAAATAAATAGCATGGTTTGTTAAGGAAATTTCTATGCATGGAGATTTAATTGGTTTTATGCAAACCCATCCTTTCGTATCCAATTATTCATATGTTGAATATGTTGTGTTATAAAGTTATTTGCAATTTATTTGGGTTTTGACATATAAAGTATCTTGAAGCATATAAGTATTTTATTGGGAAAGTGATGGCTTGTTGAAATTGTGTGAGGTACTTTGGGGTGTTATGAGATGAGGAAAAGTATGAGTTTAGAATGTCAGTTTGGAGTGCTGTAAGCACTACCCTGTGTACCTCCCCTGAAATTGGATTGTGATTATGGAAATTGGGATACTTGGAAATGTCGGAACCCAGGGCATACCTTAACGGGGTGTCGCTGTAGACCCTTAATTGGGTAGTCTGCGCGCGTAGGACTGTTTACAGGCGTACGGGTCTTGATTCTTCGTCCGTACGTGCTGGCTGAGAGTTAGTCCCCCAGTTGGACGGCTTGTCCCTAGCCACATAGTCCGTTTGAGGGCTGATAATTGTGAGCTAGTCAACAATCCCTTGTTGGATTGTTTCCCCGGTACAATTAGGTGTGTCTTATATATATATATAGAGTGTATCTCTCATATTATAGTAATATACAATTGTTCTTATTTTTGAGCGAGGATACTTCCCCGCTCGTCGTGCCGGTGGGCACGGGTTTCGAGAGTTTGATTTGAGTTTTGTAAGGAAAGGTTTGGGTGGGTTGATTTGTATGTTTCATCGGATTTCGGATTTAGCTCGGGTCTGAGCAAATTATTTATATATGTATATGACGGACTTAATGCATTGTTCTCATGCATGGTTTTCTAACAGTGGGGTTATATTATTTTGGTTTAAATGAAACTGAATTTTGTTTTATCCACTCACAATTTTCTGTTTTGTGCCCCATAGCCAGTAGTTGACTGGAACGAGCAGCAGAGCTGTATCGTGTGCCCTTGAACCGTAAACTTTGGTGCTCCGAGCTTTTGTAGAGCTTCGGTACCCTGTTAATTCGTAAAACTCTTTTTTTTACTGGTTGGTTGAATTCTGTTAGATGCTCTGTTATTGCCCAGTTAGAATTTGGTATTTTGAGGCCGGAGGCCATGGTTTGTAACACTAAGCTTTGTGTATATTTTATGCTGGCTGTTGGGTTGTAAATATCTGTGTTTTTAACAGGTTGAAATTTTTGGGATTTATCCTGTTTACAGGGGAGACTTTGCCAAAATTTTGGTGGAAAGTCTCGGTTTTTAGTAAGTGGGCCCGGCATCTGCGGTATGCCGGATATTTAGGCGGGATCCGACCCGGGTTCCATGGAAATCCGGGGCGGGTCCTGTCAGCTTGGTATCAGAGCATTAGGTTTCTTTTCTTGTGACTATCATGCTTCTTTTGCGTGTTGGTACTAAAGATTTGGTGGTTTCTTGGGTTTAGAATCATGCATCGTCGTGGTGCTCGAATAAGAGGTCGTGGTCGTACTCAGAGATATGGACCCAATCCTCCACCTCCATCTCCATCTCCACCACCCTCTCCACCACCACCACCTGTTGCAGAGCAAGCTGGTGAGAATATGTTGGATTGGCAACAAGTGATGAACCAGTTCACTAATCAGTTTACCACACAGCTTGCCCAAAATATGGCTACCGCCATGCAAGGGACCATGCAAGGGAGACGAGAGCATGAAGGTTCAGACATCAAGAGAGTCAAAGATATGGGAGCTAAAGAGTTCTTTGGTAGTTCTGATCCTACGGAAGCCGAGGCTTGGCTCACGGATTTGGAAAGAGTTTTTGAGGTTCTACAATGTCCGGAAGGGGATAAAGTGAGATTGGCGGTTTTTCTACTGAAAGGGAATGCGTATCATTGGTGGAAAACGGTCAGGAGAGCTGATATGACTTGGGAGGAATTCCAGCGCGTGTATTGATAGATCCCGGGGCTACCCATTCATTCATTGCAAGTAGCTTTGTTCCTTATGCCAGTGTTAGACCCACACCCATGGCAGGAAGTTTTAGTATTTCTTTACCTACTGGGAACGTCCTGTTTGCGGACATGGTGTTTAAAGGTTGTTATGTCCAAGTGGGAGATGCAATGTTAGATGCGAATTTGATTCCCTTGGATTTGGTAGATCTTGACATTATCTTGGGAATGGATTGGTTAGAAAAGCATCGTGCATCGGTAGATTGTTTCACGAAGGAGGTAGTGTTTAGAAGTCCAGGACAACCTGAAGTCATGTTCTGTGGAGAGCGTAGAGTTCTTCCTTTTTGTCTCATCTCCGCCATCACGACAAAAAGGTTACTTAAGAAGGGATGTGTGGGGTACTTAGCCCACATCATTGATACTCAGGAGATCACTTTGAATCTGGAAGATGTTCCTATTGTTCGTGAGTTTCCAGATGTCTTTCCGGATGATCTTCCTGGTTTACCTCCTCAGAGAGAAACCGAGTTCACTATCGAACTCCTTCCAAGCACGAATCCAATTTATCAAGCTCCTTATAGGATGGCACCAGCAGAATTACGGGAGTTGAAGATTCAATTGCAGGAGTTGGTTGATCTTGGATTTATTCGACCTAGTGTTTCCCCTTGGGGTGCACCGGTGTTGTTTGTAAAGAAGAAGGATGGAACCATGAGGCTATGTATCGATTACAGACAATTGAACAAGGTGACTGTGCGTAATCGATATCCCTTGCCTCGAATCGATGATTTGTTTGATCAATTAAAGGGTGCCAAGTATTTCTCTAAGATCGATCTGAGATCGGGTTACCATCAACTGAGAGTACGAGAGGAGGATGTTCCGAAAACAGCATTCAGGACTCGTTACGGCCATTATGAGTTCTTAGTGATGCCTTTCGGATTGACTAATGCTCCAGCAGCGTTTATGGATCTCATGAACAGAGTGTTCCGACCTTACTTGGATCGCTTTGTGATTGTATTCATAGACGACATCCTTGTCTATTCCAGAACTTTGGAGGGTCATAAGAAGCATTTGAGGTTGGTATTGAAGACTTTGAGAAGGAAGCAGCTGTATGCCAAGTTCAGTAAGTGTCAGTTTTGGTTGGATAGAGTGGAATTTCTCGGCCATGTGATATCAACAGAAGGAATCTATATGGACCCTCGGAAAATAGAAGCAGTTGTAAATTGGGTGCAACCCATCAGTGTGACAGAAGTACGGAGTTTCCTGGGGTTAGCAGGTTATTATCGTCGGTTTGTAGAAGGATTCTCTGTGATAGCAGCACCTCTTTCACGGTTAACAAGGAAAGATGTTCAGTTTGAGTGGACTGAAGAGTGCGAACAGAGTTTTCAAGAGTTGAAGAAGCGGTTGACCACCGCACCTGTTTTAGCTCTTCCAGATAATTCAGGGAACTTTGTGATCTACAGTGATGCATCATTACAAGGTTTGGGATGTGTTTTGATGCAGCATGATCGGGTGATTGCTTATGCCTCAAGGCAACTCAAGAAGCATGAGCAGAATTATCCTACACACGACTTGGAACTTGCCGTAGTGGTGTTCGCTCTCAAAATTTGGCGACACTACCTGTATGGTGAGACATGTCAGATCTTCACTGATCATAAGAGCCTCAAGTATATCTTCACTCAGAAGGAGTTGAACCTGAGACAACGACGTTGGATGGAGTTGATTAAGGATTACGACTGTACGATTGAGTATCACCCCGGTCGAGCCAATGTAGTAGCTGATGCTTTGAGTAGGAGTATTGATGTGAGTTTAGCTCATTTTAAAGGGGTTTATATTCCGTTGATGGGGGAACTACGGAAGGAAGAGGTAGAGTTGGAATGGAGTCAACAGGGTGCAATACTTGCTAGTTTGTATGTGAGGCCTATCCTGATTGATAGGGTGATTGCAGCACAATTGGAAGATCCTAATCTTTGCGCGATAAGGTCAGAAGTAGAAAGTGGTGTACGAAGGGATTATGCTATAAGAGAAGATGGAGCTTTGGTAGCTGGAACTCGTCTTTGCGTACCTAAGAAAGGCGACGACCTGAAAAGAGAAATCTTGGAGGAAGCTCACTGTTCAACTTATTCTATGCATCCAGGTAGTACTAAGATGTATCGGACTCTACGGGAGTACTACACGTGGCCGCATATGAAGAGTGACATTGCTAAGTATGTGAGTAGATGTTTGGTGTGCCAACAAGTGAAAGCGGAGCGACAGAAGCCTTCTGGACTTATGCAGCCACTCCCGATCCCTGAATGGAAGTGGGAGCATATTACAATGGATTTCGTTTTTAAACTTCCACGTTTTGCAAATGGGTATGACGGAATTTGGGTGATAGTTGACTGACTCACCAAATCAGCTCACTTCCTACCTGTAAAGGAAACCTATTCCTTGTCAAAGCTGGCGAAACTCTTCGTTGATGAGATAGTGCGATTGCATGGAGCTCCTGTGTCCATTGTGTCGGACAGAGATGCTAGGTTTACCTCTCGATTTTGGAAGTGCTTGCATGAGGCTATGGGCACCAGGTTACATTTCAGTACTGCTTTCCACCCACAGACTGATGGACAGTCGGAAAGAACCATTCAGACTCTGGAGGACATGTTGAGATCCTGTGTGTTACAATTGAAAGGTAGTTGGGATACTCACCTTGCTTTGGTGGAGTTTGCGTATAATAACAGTTATCATTCGAGCATTGAGATGGCTCCGTATGAAGCTCTATATGGGAGGATGTGTAGAACTCCAGTCTGTTGGAATGAGGTGGGTGACAGGAAAGTGGAAAAAGTGGACAGTATTCGGGATACAACTGAACAAGTGAAGATGATTCGAGAGAAGCTTAAGACCGCACAAGACAGACAGAAGAGTTATGCGGACAACCGGTCCAAGGATCTTGAGTTTGCAGTTGGAGATTGGGTATTTTTGAAGTTATCTCCTTGGAAGGGTGTGATGAGGTTTGGTAAACGTGGGAAGTTAAGTCCTCGTCATATTGGACCGTATGAGATCACGGAGCGTATCGGACCAGTTGCCTACAGACTTGCCCTACCTTCGGAACTATCTCGGATCCATGACGTATTCCATGTGTCAATGCTACGGAGGTACATGCCTGATCCTTCTCATATTTTGGAACAGCAACCCATGCAGTTGAGAGAAGATTTGTCATATGATGAGGAACCCGTACAAATTCTGGACAGAAAAGAACAAGTGTTGCGCTCCAGATCTATCCCAATGGTGAAAGTGTTGTGGAGGAGTCAGACTGTAGAGGAAGCTACTTGGGAACCCGAGGAGCAGATGCGGGCCCAGTATCCTTACCTCTTCTATTGACAGGTACGTAAATTTCGAGGACGAAATTCTTTAAGGGGGTAGATTGTAACACCCCGACCCAAAATATTATTAAGATTGGATTTAATTAAATTAAATTTTGGAATTTCCAATTTTGCCTTTGAAGTGGGGGCAAAAAGGTCAATTTTTATCCGGAGAGAGTTTGGGGCAGCAAGTGGTGTTTTTAGAAAGGTGGTACTGAGCCGAGTCCGTAGACACGCGGTAGGCTCGATTCGGATTTGAAACGAAGAAGTTATGGTTGAAAAACCATTAAGGGCCTAATTGGAAATTTTCAGAATTTCATTTTAATAAAATCAGATTTTTCATATTTTACTTCTCATTTCCCTCTCTCTCTCCCGTGCGTCTCTCTCTCTCCCGTCGACTCTCTCTCTCTCTGCAAAACCCCCAGCCACCACCACTGACCACCGTAGCCCCAACCGTCGGAGCCAAGCTCACAGGCCCGGCCCTGCCGTCTCCTCCCCCGCCATCTCTGCCGTCACCAGCCGCTGCAGCCGCCGGAAAACGCAGCAAAAGCTGCTGGAAAATTTCAGAAAAGTCATGAAACTTCAACACTTTCGTTCTCCTTCGTTTCTCAACCGATTTTGACAAGTAAGGTATGAAATTTCATCTATTTTTCGTGCTCTAGCTGCCTGTTGGTTAGGTTTCCCGAAATTTTGAGAGTTTACAAGTTAAATTTCGAAGTTTAGCTACAGCCGGTTTTCAGTTGGAATTTCCGGCCACTTCCGGCCATTTTCTGGCCTTCACCCAAGAAGAAAAGTGGTTCCAAATTAGGTGTATTACCTAGGTAAGGAGTTTGGAGCCAAAATACTAAGTTTTTCCGGTCACCGGAATTGTGATTAAGCCACCCACGCGCGGCGGCGCGTGGGGCGGCGCGTGGGGCGGCGCGTGGGGCGGCGCGTGGGCAGTCCGGCAGAGGCCACATTTTATCCTAGAATGATCCTTACGTTGTCACGAGCGCGTAGGAGTTTACGGATCTCAATTTGGATATCGTATGGACCTCGAACCAATTTTACCTAATCTGTGATTTTCGGGTTTGATGTGTTTGGACCGTTAGATCAAACCCAATTTCACGTATGTTGTTCCTGGTATTCCTAGGATCGCATAGAAATTCGCGGATCGTGAATCGGAGCCCCGGATGTTCCGATTCAATGATTTAAAGTTTATGTTTTACGTTAACCGTTCGATCGTGAGTTTTGACTGTCCGGTTGACCGAGTGTCTTCCGAGACTTTTCCAGCATTTGAAACTCTTAGGTGGACCCTAGGAGTGTCTCGTTCCTCGTGCGTGCTAGAAACCCGGGAAAATTAGGATTTTATTTTAAAGTCTTATTTCGGAAAGTTGGATTTTAATATCGTATTCCTATTCTGAAATAGGTAATCCGAATCCGCCTTCAGAGCAGGCAGGACCCTCTCGGGGTCACGCAGCGTGGGACTACTTGTGAGTGGATTTTGTTTTCAAATAAATAGCATGGTTTGTTAAGGAAATTTCTATGCATGGAGATTTAATTGGTTTTATGCAAACCCATCCTTTCGTATCCAATTATTCATATGTTGAATATGTTGTGTTATAAAGTTATTTGCAATTTATTTGGGTTTTGACATATAAAGTATCTTGAAGCATATAAGTATTTTATTGGGAAAGTGATGGCTTGTTGAAATTGTGTGAGGTACTTTGGGGTGTTATGAGATGAGGAAAAGTATGAGTTTAGAATGTCAGTTTGGAGTGCTGTAAGCACTACCCTGTGTACCTCCCCTGAAATTGGATTGTGATTATGGAAATTGGGATACTTGGAAATGTCGGAACCCAGGGCATACCTTAACGGGGTGTCGCTGTAGACCCTTAATTGGGTAGTCTGCGCGCGTAGGACTGTTTACAGGCGTACGGGTCTTGATTCTTCGTCCGTACGTGCTGGCTGAGAGTTAGTCCCCCAGTTGGACGGCTTGTCCCTAGCCACATAGTCCGTTTGAGGGCTGATAATTGTGAGCTAGTCAACAATCCCTTGTTGGATTGTTTCCCCGGTACAATTAGGTGTGTCTTATATATATATATAGAGTGTATCTCTCATATTATAGTAATATACAATTGTTCTTATTTTTGAGCGAGGATACTTCCCCGCTCGTCGTGCCGGTGGGCACGGGTTTCGAGAGTTTGATTTGAGTTTTGTAAGGAAAGGTTTGGGTGGGTTGATTTGTATGTTTCATCGGATTTCGGATTTAGCTCGGGTCTGAGCAAATTATTTATATATGTATATGACGGACTTAATGCATTGTTCTCATGCATGGTTTTCTAACAGTGGGGTTATATTATTTTGGTTTAAATGAAACTGAATTTTGTTTTATCCACTCACAATTTTCTGTTTTGTGCCCCATAGCCAGTAGTTGACTGGAACGAGCAGCAGAGCTGTATCGTGTGCCCTTGAACCGTAAACTTTGGTGCTCCGAGCTTTTGTAGAGCTTCGGTACCCTGTTAATTCGTAAAACTCTTTTTTTTACTGGTTGGTTGAATTCTGTTAGATGCTCTGTTATTGCCCAGTTAGAATTTGGTATTTTGAGGCCGGAGGCCATGGTTTGTAACACTAAGCTTTGTGTATATTTTATGCTGGCTGTTGGGTTGTAAATATCTGTGTTTTTAACAGGTTGAAATTTTTGGGATTTATCCTGTTTACAGGGGAGACTTTGCCAAAATTTTGGTGGAAAGTCTCGGTTTTTAGTAAGTGGGCCCGGCATCTGCGGTATGCCGGATATTTAGGCGGGATCCGACCCGGGTTCCATGGAAATCCGGGGCGGGTCCTGTCACAAATGACGACTTTAAGCACTCCAAATTGGAGTTCAGAATATGTCTGATCCAAGCACACAAGTATTGGCCCAATCCAAGCTCGGATGAAGAAGTTAAGGCCAAAACAAATTGCTAACTCGTTTTGCTCGCTGACAAAATTCCATCCTGAGCATGGGTCTGTTTTTGCTAGGTGACAGACTCCATATTTATCCAATGGGGCTGAATTTTGGATATGTTATAGTATACACCCATTGGAACAACTTTCATGAAGAATGCTGCCTCATCCGAGCTGTGTAGGTTGCTGAAACAAAGCTTGCAATATGACCTACGGAACTGGACTGGCAGGGGGCTGTAGCAAAAATGAGTTTGTCTTTAAGCTCTTCTTCCCTTCATCCAAATTAGGCTTTAACATGCTTGAATTGCATGAATTATGCTCTCTTGCTCTTTTGGCCTACAAAACACACAAAGGGAGGCAAATAACTCAAAATTATAGGAAACTAAGCAAAAGAAGTAAGTAAATTTGGGCATGTATATGTATGAAATTATGAGCTTAACAACTTGCAAATTTTTAACCCTATGGTTCATCAGTAATTTTTATAATCATTCTTTAAATAAAAAAATATTGCGAGACGCATCATTTCGTCGCGCAACCTAACTTTGAGCGGCGCCAAGGAATCATACGTGGCACAAAATCTTGCAAGACGAACCTTTTCGTCGCGCAATGTTATAATTTTCGAGGGTTTAGTGTTTAGGGTTCAGGGTTTATGGTTTGCGCAACGCTAGTCTACTGTTACGTCGCGCAAGTTGGCGAAAATTTTGGTAGAATTATTACCTTGCGCGACGATTAAATTTCGAAGTCGCACATGTTGGCAAAATTTTTGGCGGAATTATTACCTTGCGCGACGTCAATGTATTTTTATGTCGCGCAAGCTTAAATGATTACCTTGCGCGACGGATAAATTTTGACGTAGTGCAAGTTTGCGAAAATTTTCTGAAAAAAAGACATAGACCCCTCCCCCTCCCCTTATATTTTTTTTCCAGCCAACTCCCTCCCTCCATAACCACCACATCCAACCACCTCAACCCATGAAATTAACCGACGCAAGAAGGACCGGGCGGCCACCACCTTCGAACCCCAGCCCTTTCCCCGCCGTCACCGTCGCACCTGCCACCGGAAACCGCTTGGAATTGGGCCGGTTTTGACAGATTTTCGCCGGCCTCGTTCTCCCTCCTCCGGCCACCAAATCTGACGAGTGAGGTATGGATTTCCACATATTTTTCATGCTTTAGCTGATGGTTGGGTAGGATTTGATCAATTCCTAGCGTAGGTGGTTCAATTTTCAACCCAAAGTTTGGCTGGATTTCGGGATGAAATTCTGGCCACTTACAGCCATTTTTTGGGGTATTTCCAAGAACAAAAGTGGCTCTAATCTATGTCCTGAACCTAGGGTAGGAAGATTGGCCCTTGAGTTTGAGATTTTTTCGGCGATCGGTATCGCTTTGGACACCCACGGCGCGTGTGGCGGCACTTGGGCACTTTAGTAAAAGAACATTGTGTCCCGATGCGATCCCCTAGTTTTCATGAGTGCGTAGGTATGTTCGAATTCCAATTTGGATACCGTTTGAGCCTCGAACGGATTTCTCCTATTATGCGATTTCCGGGTTTTATATGTTCGGACCGTTGGATCGAACTGAAACTCACGTATGTTGTACCTTGTATTTGTAGGATCGTATAGGATTTGACGGATCGTGGATCGGAGTCCCAGATACTCCGAAATCGCGAACCCTAAAGCAAGATATGCTTTAATTAATTAGTAAAGATTCTTAATGAAATTGTATATGCTTAGATTATATCTTGGTAAATTGGATTAATTTTTATGTTTGTTAATTAATGAAGATTCTTATATATTTTTGTTTTATTAGTTGTTGGGATTTTTTTTTAAATTTAATTAGACGTTGACCCCATTTAAAAAAAATTAAACAAATACTTAAATGGTTTTAGACTACATATTAGAGTAACTATGTTTTTAACTTTGGATGCTTGTTTCTAGGGCAAGATGTCAAACCTTATTAGAAGTCGTAAGGCGGTGACGACTACACAGAGTTCGCCTCCCCCGGCTACACCGTCAGTTGCCACTGCTCCAGCACAGTTGGTCCCGGGGTCTCCCATGCGCCGGCGTCATCAGAGTCATCAGTGGCACAACCTGTTAGCGCCAGACATCGTCACCGCCCCTCCAGGACGACCAACACAACATCGACATCCGCTAATGGTGCGTCGGGGTCACAACCAGATAAAGATTTCCTTGAACTCCAGCTGTTTTGGACCAAGATTTTAGTAGGATTTTTTATTTAACGTTAATTTTATATTTCTTTGCAGCTAAAAAGAACACCCGGGGACCTTGTCGCTAGTTGAAGACGGCGAAGGTCACCCGGGTGACCAACAGTCGTATCAACATCGGATACGAAGAGCGGCATCGGGCTGCTCCAACGGCGGACCAGCATAGCTCATTGGCTCACGACATTGGTCACGTCGTTCGGACCCATTGCCCGATGAAATGGAAGTCTTGGAAGGTCATGCATGACGAGATGAGGATGGAGGTGCGCGGAAAGTTGTCGGTATGTATCCTACCTTTTAATTGTTTTCCCTTCAAACTTTATATATTTCTATTACTTAATGTATGTAATTAATTTATTGCAGACGAACTACAATTTAGAGAACCTCGATGACGAGTCGTTGGCGTACGTCAACAGACTCTTTACTGAGAGGTACAAGCAGTGGAAGAGCGACCTGCACCACCATTTTCAGGTATTTGATGATCCGCTGGTCGCTCTTCAAGAGGGTTGCCCGAAGGAGCTTGAGGGGCGGGAGGATAGTTGGGCGTGGCTCTGCGGTCATTTTCAAGAGTCCGATTATGTGGTATTTTTTTCTATATTAAGGTGAAAATTATTACACGTTTCTTACTAATGTTTATTTAATTTTTTATATTTCATTTCAATTTCAACTAATACGTTTATTTTTGGTATAACAGAAGAAGGCAAAAGCAAATAAGGGCAATAGGGACAAGAAGACTCTTTTCCACTATTCAGGTTCTAGGCCCTTCTCATATAGGATGGAGGCGCGGCGGCGGGTAATAATAAAGTCGTTTATATTCAATTTTTAATATGTCATTAATATTAATTTGTTTTTTTCGTACTAACATTTTTCTTCTCTTGTTCAATTCAGGGGGGGGGGGGTCCAAATTCCCGGAGATCGACGTCTTTGGCGACGTTTATGTTCGACCTGGGAATGAGTTGGCGGAGTCCCTTCATGTAAGTATTCTTTAATTTTAATTATTATCTTACGCATTCAAGTTTCATGGTTATTATATGAATGTTCTAATTAATATTTTATGTTATGTTAAACAGGCGATGATGATGGAGAAGAGCCAGTTGGTTCTTCAGGAGTCCGCCTCCCAACTTCCTCTCAATACTCCGCTCGAGTCTGTGGATCCTCCAAAGGATGCGGGGTTTCAGATCCTGACGGAGACCTTGGATCAGACTCTCGAGAGGAGGCCAGGGACATATTGTCAAGGGATGGGGAATGCCCGGCAGTGGGAACCTAGACCCTGTTCATCGTCGCAATCAAACAGTCAGGTGACTACTTTGACAGTAGAGGTGGCCGAGCTTAAGGGTCAGATGTGATAGCTTCTAGAGTCCCTCGCTCGGTCCGGCATTCCAATCCCGCATTTTGGTCCCTCGTCAACCTCCGAGCCCCTCCAACCTGAGCATGGCCACCACACCTCTGCCCCCGTCGACAATGTCCAGACCTCCGAGCCGCATTTGCCAGACGACCAAGTAGATTTTGGAACATTGTTTGATTAATTTTTTACTTTCGTAATTACATTTTAAACATTTCTCTTGTACTATACATTTATATTATTTTATATAAAAAAATTTCTCTTCATTACATTTTTTTTAATTGCAATTTCATTTTATTACCCAAAAAAAAAAAACCAAATTTATTTTTTACAAAATAAAAAAATAATAATAAAATTTAAATAAAATATATTTTAATTTTGCGCGACGAAACTCTTTTCGTCGCGCCAATTCATGTTTTTACAAAATAAAAAAACGTAAAACTAAATTTGAAAAAAATATTTTTTATTTTTGTGCAACGAAACTCTTTTCGTCGCGCCAATTCACGTTTTTACAAAATAAAGAAATGTAAAACTAAATTTAAAAAAATATATTTTATTTTTGCGCAACGAAAGTCTTCGTCTTGAGAAAAAGAAAAAGCTACTAAGACAATTTTGTCGCGCAACATAAGTCGTCGCGCAAATGTTTGCGACACGAACAGTTCTCTCATCCCTAAATTTCTGCGCGACGAATATAAATTGTCGCGGTGTACTCACGACAAACGTGTTGTTGTTGCGCAAAGGTTTGAGAGACGAACAATTGTGTCGTCCCTAAAATTTTTGTGCAACGAAGGTTAACCGTAGCTCATTTTTGCGCGACCAATTAAAAAACTTGGTCACACAACGTCTTTCTTCACGATCTTTGCATGACAAAGTTTCTATCGCGTAGAAATTTGCGCGACTCAAATGTACTTTGCGCGACCAAATGTTCTTCGTCGCGCAAATTGTAAAATGTAGTAGTGTAAAACAATGTACTTATTTTTTTCAACGAACCTATTTTTCCTCTCCAAATAATATACCTATACACTTTTATAGGTATATTGTAAAATAATTTACCTATGGGTAAATAATTGTGAAACCCTATATTTTTTATTTTTATTTTAAAAATATATACATATATTATATTTTGGAAAATTAAATATTTTGTTACATATTTAGTTCGTAACATAGATAGTTAAATCTATATTGTTTTATGTACTGTTTTAATAAATATTTATATCTTATTTTATTACATATATTATTCTATTATATATATATATATATATATATATATATATATATGTATATGTGTGTGTGTATTACATATATACCTTGTTCTATTATATATATGTATATGTTTTAAAATAGTTCTTGTTAATACGTGTCAAAGTAAAATCCTATTAAGTAGCAAGGCTAGCCAACTCACCAAGAAGATAAGAATAGGATTAGAGGAATTGGAAGAGTCACAAAGACATTCTTCCTTATCTGCAACTACATTAATAACTATTACTTGGACAGTAAGTTTATATCAACCGCCAATACACCCTCCAATAGGAAATGACTTACTACCGACTTGTTCCTTGTATATATATAGGAAGTTAAGTTGCACAACAAATGAAAACAAAGAAAAAAACAAGAGAGAAAGACATGCATAGTTTGCATGAGAAATGAGAGAGAAAGAGAGAAAGGAGTGAGAGTGGTGATAAAACTCTTGGAGCTTGGTTTGAGTGATAGTATATGAAGATAGGTAGATGGGTTGTCTTGCCAATTTATTTTAAGGGCTCTCATTATCGAGGTGAGTGGTTTATGTAATGTGTTCTAAAAGTTCTTGTTTTGTGATAAAATATGAAAATCATGAATTATCGTGGATTTGTTCTATTTACAAATTTCTCTCTATTTCAAGTCAAGCATGTCTAATTTGGTGCAATCTTTCACACTATACATATATTGATTGGAATATTTATGAAGTATGTATTATTCATGGAACATGAGAACTTCAATGTTGGAGTATCCGAGGGATAGATATAGCACACGGGGACATAGGGCCAGTGAGGCCAATAGGGGTCACGTGGTTGGTTACATGCTATGAAAGATAACCGAGATATGAAGGGATGATGTGATATGATCTGGATTGGTGTATCTTTTCATGACATTTTCTAGAGTGTGTAAAACGGCATTGCTTGACTGACATATTACATAATCTACTCATTGAGCGGTGGTTGCTCATCCCTCACCCTGTTTAATTTTTCAGATGAATTAGTGGGCAAGACAAGGACTAAATCGGTTGAAGCTGAATTAGATGAGAGTGATAGAGCTTTATTTATTAATTGTAAAGTTGTAAGATTTTGGGAGCTACTTTTATAAGAAAAGTTTATTTTATGTTTCAGGTTCTTTTTTTTTTCTTTTTTTTTATATTTTCTCATGCACCGGGCGTGGGGATTTCTACCGACCCTCGGGTCCGGTGCGTGACAATAATTTACCTATATTTTCTATAAATTATTGTGTACCTATTTTTAATTTATGAAAAATGTACGAAAATTTCAATTACAAAGTACCTGACTTATTTTATTTTATTTTTTTGGTACATAATATGCCTATATTTTATTTAAATAATATATTTATATTTTTATACGTATATATTTATATTTATATTTTTCATAGGTATATTATTGGATATGTAATTTACAGATTTTTTTTTTTTTTGGTTTGCAATTTTAGGGGGCGATATGTGAGAGGGAATGACAACCAAAAGAAATGGGGTGATTGATATGATATTAATAGTGAGTATTAATTACAATTATGGCAGTTAATGAAATGCTTGAAATAAATTATAAATAAAATATGAAGTCTGGTGGCAACGATGTAAAAACATAGGAATACTACGACTACTTATATTCTACTGGTCATTTAAATTTGAAATTAGGTTTTACACATAGATTTATAGAGTGATGGGCATATGTCTAGGAAATAAAAAAATGTAGAAATCTATATTGGACAAGCCCTAAAATTTTTAACACTTTAAAGTTTTTCAGTACTTTTAAATTTTCTCAACCGAAAACATCAAGTAGATCTAGACTACGATTTCCCCTATTTGAAAACTTTTCTTTGGTATTAAAATGGTCTTGCCTTTTCCTTCTAATTGAGTTAAACGTCTTATTATTTCATATTCTCTTTTTCTGATACCAATCTCATTTCCAAATCCTTAAACTTTTCTTTGGTGGCAGCATCTGCTGTTTATCATATAAAATCAAATCGACAAATTTGCCTTGCTGTTGCCCTATCCACGTCTTACACCAAAACTTTGAACCTTCACATTATCATCATTCATTTAATATTGAGGAATATTGACAGAAAGCTGTTAAATAGTACATTCGTTGTCCGACTTCTTGTCCTATGTATCGTCTTCTTGTTTCGTTCTAGTCAATCGTTATCCGACTCATTTAATATTAATTTTGTCAATGGTCTTAATGCTCATCGAATTCATTCCTAAACCCCATTTGTGCCCCCTTGTCAGGTAGTGGTGAACCCTAAAACTAGTTAATTATTCTGTGAAGATTTCCAAGTATGTTAACGTGTGGAAAAATGCCACTCCACTATATATATATATATATATATATATATATATATATATATATAGAGTTTTTCTCTAATGCGGACGTCCGCATTGTGTTAAAGTCCGGTCATGTCCTTCCAGCTTCTTTTCTGTAGGTGGATTTGATTGCATACATATATATAAAGCAAAAACATGGTAAGCACTCCATATATAAATATATAATTAAGGATGAGGCCTTCCAAAAAGTATCCCAAAGGTGGGAAGGTGTGCAGAAGAACAATAAGCAATACCATTGGTTGCTACTGTAAGCTGGTTTCTTTTTCTATTTAATTATAGAGCCATATCAGTGATGAACGGGTTCCACTAAGCTAGTATGGTTCCTCAAGCAAAGTGGATTCCACTAAGAACCAAATCCACTTGCAAAAAAGAAGCTGCAAAGGAGATGACTGGACTTTAACATAATGCAGACGTCCGCATTAGAGAAAAACTCTATATATATATATATGCATATGTCATTAGCATATTACCAAGAAATTTCAGTTACATTATTTTTATTTTTCCTGTTCTCCTACTTGCTTAGAATAGAGACACTGATAGTGAGTGTATTGAACAATTCATATTCATTTTTAAATATCTGTCATATACGGCGCGAGTTAATTGTCAACTTTCATGGAAAATAAAACCAAAATACACCGAAAGAACTTGATTATTCATTTCCCACTCTTTTTTTTTTTTAATAGTCGCATCAAAATTCATTCCTAAACCCCATTTGTGCCCCCTTGTCAAGTAGTGGTAAACCCTAAAACTAGTTAATTATTCTGTGAAGATTTCCAAGTATGTTAACGTGTGGAAAAATGCCACTCCACTATACATATAATATATATATATATGCATATGTCATTAGCATATTACCAAGAAATTTCAGTTACATTATTTTTATTTTTCCTTTTCTCCTACTTGCTTAGAATAGAGACACTGATAGTGAGTGTATTGAACAATTCATATTCATTTTTAAATATCTGTCATATACGGCGCGAGTTAATTGTCAACTTTCATGGAAAATAAAACCAATGTTTGCTTTGTACAAAATTTAGAACCCCTGTCTTTTTTCTCTGTTTTTTTCCCCTTCTTTCCCCAAAAATCTTACCCCTCACTAAGATTTATTTTCCCCAAAACCTCTGTAATCATAATCCCTTTTCTCTTTCCCTTTTCTCTTTAAGGATAATTTTCATAACTTAAACGGTGTGAAAATTACGAAATCAAATTTTAGTTTTGTTATATTTTTAAAAGCCTCAAAATTATTTGGTTGGTGATATTTATTTGTTGTTGGAATATTTATTTGTACCTTTACATCGTTAATTATAAAAAGGTGTAGCACGCGAGGCTTTAACTCTTTAAAAACAAAACTTGTATGTAAATGCTGTATCCAGTGTGCAAACCGTCTGAGTTGGAAAATTGCTTACTTAAATTAATGAAACAATACAGAAACTATTTCCTTTAATTGATATGCATCATCAACAGTACCAAAACGACACAACAGGTAAAGGGCCACACAACAAATAAAGATGGTGGGGATGACAACATATAGAATGCATGAATTCTGTTTACACCTGAAATAAACAGCCAATAAGGGCAAGACACGTGGAGAAAACTGGGCTTGGTCAGAGGCGCCCTCGGCACTCTACCTACCGATCTCTCCATTAGGGCAACGCCCCCTCCTGGGACACGTGGCACGCTCTCAAGCGACGCCCACAGTCCCACATCGAAATAATCAACAAAGTGCACACCTCCCAAGACCTATAAAAGGAGGCCAACTATCCCAAAATAGAGGTAATCAGAACTTACGGCATACAAGCCTATTGATCTGTCAGTTGAACTTTCTATTCCCGAACTTACTTAAGCATCGGAGAGCCTTCGGCCGGTACCACACCGATGCCCCAGGTCTTACCGTGCGTTTGCTCATATTGCAGATTGCGCAGGCTACCGAGGCATCAAGGATACCGAAGGCATACAATTACTAAGTTGACCCTCTAAGTCAGAGAACCACTTTTTGGCGTCAACAAATTCATTTTGAAATTTTATACCTTCCTTGAAGCTTCATAAAGTCAAAGGGGATCCCCATGTATAATATAGTTGTTAATTATGAAGAGATGAAAATTAAAGCTAGAAGACACTAGCTTGTTGTTTTAATACTGATTTAAGTATTGTTTGCCGGCCCTTTCACACTCCATATTTGGCATATATCATACAGAAAGTTATTCTTTTTAAGTCTTCAAATGAGGACATTTTCTTTTTATTTATGCTTTGGATGAAAATAAATTTAGAGAAAATGTCAAACATTCAACTCTATAACCATGCTCCATATCCAATTCTTAAAATAGGGAGCGCTCTAGACGAGAGAAAGAGAGTCCATGAAACTTTCTTCTATTTAATTATTAATATTTTAATACCATTGGAAATTGGCTCCTACTCATTATAGCTCCCTCCTAAACTATATAGGAGCATGGTTGAAGTACAAATTTTATGAAAAAAGCTTCTAAAATAATTTTTCTAGTCTTTATAGTTAAAATAGAACTTTAAAATAGAGTTATTAACGATTGAGATGAGAATGAATTCCCATATAAAGCTTGTAAAATAATTTTTCTAGTCTTTATAGTCCATCATCATTTGAATTTTGATCCCTTGCTAGATATAGTTTGTCATGTAGGAAATGTTATTAAATTATCAGTCTGAATCTAACATGCAGACTAAAAATATCACAATACCTTTTTTTCAGCAATAAGAATATTAAAACATTTGTCTCTAAAAAAAACCACTTAAATATAAGGTTTTTTTTTACCATTAACTTCAAAATAAACAAAGATATAACTCAGTGGAAAATGATCTTGATTTGCAGACTAGTGTCTCATGTTCGAACCATCATGACACCTTGTGTATGAGAAAACCCCCATCTAACTTTGGCCAAAAAAAAAAAAAAATTTGTCACGACCCGACTCCCCTAGCACGATATTGTCCGCTTTGGTCCCCCCTCTCTGCCCTCACAGTTTTGTTTCTGGGAGCTCACGAGCAACTTTCCAGTGGGTCACCCATCTTGGGATTGCTCTAGCCCCCAACTCGCTTAACTTCGGAGTTCCCACGACTCCGAAGTCAGTGAGCTCCCAAAAGGCCTCGTGCTAGGAAGAGAAGTGCCCACACATTTAAAGCACTTCACCTTTCCCTCCTCGAGCGATGTGAGATTGCTCACCATTCTTGTTTCCCCAAGACACTGGTCTTACAAAAAAGATATAAAACTTTTTTTGTTGTTGGAATATTTATTTGTACCTTTACATCGTTATAAAAAGGTGTAGCAGTATGCAAACCGTCTGAGTTGGAAAATTGCATGCTTTTACTTGCGATTCTTAAAGAAGAATAAATATATATGCTAGATTATATATTGGAGAGAAGGAGACGCCATCTCATAAGAACTCAAATCGTCTTGGTGGTGCAGAGATTTTGATCATCAACGACGTTGTTTTCTCTGAAGATAAAGTTCACTACTCTGAATATTCTGCCAATTAGTTTTTGGTACGTTTTTATTTCCTCATCATCTTTTGAATTCACAGTATTAATTCATCCCTTTCTTATAGGAAAAACAAAACCATGAAGAACGAAAGCAACATACATATATAAAGCAAAACTTGAAGCATGCATTAACCCATATTTGAGAAATTTTGAAGTAGAATCAGATTTGGAAGCTTCTGTTTGGTTCAGATAGTGGAAATCTGCTCATTGAGAATATATCCAAATGTATTTCTCTATGTAATTGTGAGAAAGAGAGAGAAAATGGAGAGTTGACGCGTTTTCTAGAGTGACAAAGTGTGAGAAAGAGAGCGAAGATTCGAGAAATCACTTGAGCTATCCAACCGGAAGTTGCATCAATTTGTTCTCTGTGTGAATTTCAGACTTGAAATAGGTTAGATAGTTTAGAGAAGTGTGAAGTATTTTGAATATTAGAGAAATTTTGAAGTAGGATCAGATTTGGAAGCTTCTGTTTGGTTCAGATAGTGGAAATCGAAGAGAGAGAGAGAGAGAGTTTTTTAGTTTGGTTTGGGCTCAGAGGTTGAAGAATCTAACTGTGCCATCTCTCCTGCGACAGGTTTTGTGAAACATGAGTCAATCAAGAGGCTCACCGAATAGACGACGTACAGATGTGGAGGCCGGATTCAGTCAGGCCGGTGACTCGGACGATGAAGAGTCTTCATCAAGTACTTTTTTCGGCCGCCTCAAGCGTTGGAGGGTATGTTTACCTTTGGATTATGTTGATTTGGGAGGTGGTCGTGTGTTCATTTGTCGTTGAACATTTTTTTTTGGGTGGTGGTTTCTATTTTTGTCAAATTACACTTTTACTCTCATCTGGAGTTGGGAGATTAAAGCGTTGATGTTTAGTTTTCCAATATTTTTTTGTGTGTGTTTGCGGTATTGTATGGTAAGTTTCTATATATGGTAATTGTCCCCTGGATCTGGACTTGTGTAGTTTCAAATTTTTAGGAAAAGGGCTTTGGGTCTGTTTAAAACTGAGTTAGGTTCAGTAGGTCCAAAATTAGAAGAAGTAGTGCATGTACAGTTGAAAGAAGATATGGAAAAATGTTGGCTGAAAGAGTATTTTTGTAGAAGGAGGAGTGATATTAACTCTCTTTTTTCACTAACAAAGTCAATATAACGTGAAACGGTAAAGAATTTGGATGATACTTTTGGTATTCTTATGATTTTAAGGTGCTATTAGCAACATAATTCTTTTATTTATTTATTTAACCATGAGAAGTTGTGATGAATGACTATTAGCTTCTCTACATATGGTGGATAGGAATAATACGTACTGCTTCATGTTTCAGCAATGCCGCATTAGTCTATAAAATGTCGAGCATATTGACAAAATATGAGCTATGTACACTCCTTTTTGATGTGCTTATTGTGTCACTCTTGACTCTGACTTGTAGTTTTTCTACCTGTCTGAAACTGGGCCTATATCTCAAGGACTGTTGCATCCTACAATAGCTAAATAAATGAACAAATCCATTTGTGCCGTTGCATGTGTACAAGTCCCTTTATCAATAAAGGAGTGAAGTATTTAATCAACAATCCGAATACAATATGCTGGGTTAGGGATGCAAACAGGTATAAAGAGGCTACTTTGTGGCGCTGACCTTGCCCCAGGAAATGTTGGCATGTATGATCTAAGAGAAAAAAGTATAATCCATCCCATAGTACCGATTATATGACAGGTGCATGAAAATTAAGAGTTCAGATACAAATGCTGAAAAACATATGTAATTATAATACTAATGCATATATAATGATACCAATTCATATGTCATACTTAAAAATTATTATATCAACAACAAAGTGTTAATGCTCTCTTCTCAGATATTTGGCATGTTATGTGGCCGGACTATAGATCTGGACCACAAACTTTAACTTTGGCAACATAACCAGACCGTCTCACAAGAGAGGTTTTTTCATTTTATATTTATCAATTATCGCAGATTACATAATACTAACATCAAGATTCATGTTTTGGTAAAAGTCGAATGAGATCATCAACAAGAAAATCTGTTGATGGGTGAATTTTGTTTTACAAAATTGTTACCAAAAGTGAACTAAATTTTCAGCTAAGTTTGGGTTTTTCTGGTTTTCAATATGTGACAATTGGTTCATTGCGATGCCACTCTGTTAAGGGCTTTAATGGCTGTGCACCAATGGTAGGTTTCTCCATGAATGTGCGTCGGGCTTGGTGGGAGTCCCTGAACCACCTCGGATAAGTTATAGTTGTTAGTGGAAGGATTTTTTATTTTTTATTTCAATCAAGGCTTTGGCTAAACCATGTGATGTTTCTTTGTAGCAAGCGGCACTTGTGCTGAAAACAAATGTGTAATAAATGACTCATGTTCTATTGTTCTTCTAATTTATGATTTTTTTAATTATCAGGCTGCATATCTTTTCAAAGAGGCTGGAAACAAACAAGTGAATGGTACTTCTTTTCCTGTATTTTCTTTTACCATTAAATTTTTGTACGTATCATATGTAGTAAAATTTGAGGACATAGTGATATGTTTGAATTGCATCTTCTTTTATCCTTTGGTTTCCTTTGGCACGAGTTATTTTTGGAAATTGCTTTCATTTACGACAATTGGTTCCCTTAATGCTAATAACCAACTAATACTATAATGCTATTGTTCAGTTCTGGCCAGGGGGTGTAGTCTTGCTTCACTCTTCGTTCCTTTCTTTTATTATCTGCACCTTTTCCATCCTTTCTAGCCATGTGTATCTGGTACAGGGATTTATGTTTATTTTCAATAACGAACCATGTAGCTCTCTTTCAAACCCTTGAAGCCATTTTTGTTTTGCATTGTTTCTTCTTGTAGCTTATATGATGACAAACTGATGTTTGATTCCATCCCGTTGAATATGTTCCAAAAGTGAATTTTAATTTTGTTCATTTTAGTTAATACCTTGTTTGTCGGTCTGGAATAGGTGCTATGGGAATTGATCTCGTGATCCTCTCTTCATTTCTTGTTCACAGTTTTATATTTGAAGAAATATCAATTGTTATAGAATGTCTAAAGCTACATTCTTGTTCATTTGTTTTAGGATTGTGTTTTGGACCTTTATAGATTTATGTCATATATGAATCCTTGTTTACTAACACGGTTCTTTCGGTTAGTTCTATAGTTAACTTTCTGTTTCTTATTTTTAGAAATTGAACTGCCGAAACCAAGTTCTGCTGGCGATTTTCCAATTGGACAGGAGCAACTAGTTTCAATGACGAGGGATCATAATTTTCCTGCTCTGCAACAATATGGGGGGGCAAGTCTACTAAAAAATCTATTTAGTGATCTGACTTGGTACATAAACAATGTTGCTTATATTTTTTCTTGGCTGTTCTCTTACATCAGGTTAAAGGGCTGGGAGATTTATTAAAAACAAATCTAGACAAGGGAATTCATGGAGATGATGCTGATTTACTGAAACGTAAAAATGCATTTGGAACAAACACATATCCTATAAAAAGAGCGAGGAGTTTTTGGGTAAGCTTTTGTTACAATTATGAATTTCTAAACTTAATGTATTGGAAATAATTAGAAAAAAAAAAGGGAATAGATTTGTGATGTTGTAATATTATTTTATTTCCTTGTGTTGTATGATAGACATTTCTCTGGGAAGCTTGGCAAGATCTTACTCTGATAATTTTGATGGTAGCTGCAGTGGCTTCTTTACTACTGGGTATAAAGACACAGGTGAGCATGACATTACCTTTTTAATAGCTTCACTCTTTATCAGTTTAGGATATGAAACTAGTCTTATGAGTATCTACCACTTGCGAAGCCCTTCTGCTTTTGTTTGTTTTGAAGTCTGATTTTTTGTTATCCCATGATTTGTCTTTCGTAAATTGGATAAATGATTGCATATGCTGTTAAGGCCATGATATTACAATTTCATAGTGGCATATATTCGGAAAAAGTGATATCATAATTCCTTGTGAATCCCGTTAGTTATTTGATTTAAAGATGAATAATTTGTTTATGGTGTTTGCCTTCTGTTTTCTTTGTTGCTTACAGGGTATAGATGATGGCTGGTATGATGGGAGCAGCATTGCTTTTGCAGTTATCCTTGTTATTGTTGTCAAAGGTAATGAATGGACATGTTTATTGAATATGTATGTATAGGTATGCATGTCCTCAGGGCCGGCCCTGACTTTTCGGTGGCCCTAGGCAATAAACTGAATGAGGCCCCTTCCCTTAGTTTATATACAATTGCAAAAAAAAAAAAAAAAAAAAAAAATGATTTTATGTAGAGTGCAGCCATATCTCCATATAAAACAAAAAAATTCTGATTACATATTTAATATCATGAAGGAAATTAAAAATTTACAAACCAACATTCCAACAACCAATAATGGAAACATGTCAAGATACATTAAAACTAAGTGTTTGTTCAAAATACTAAACCCTTTCCCTTAAGATTAGCTTCTGGCTTCAAGCTTCATCACATGAGTTTAGCAAAATCAGCTTTGAAAACAACATATGAAATGGTTGCAGCAAATTTGGATGGGTACAAAATCTTCCTAGCCTTCTTCCTCCCAAACAGGCAGCCAATAAGAGATCCATCCCATTACAATGTGCAAATATCTGATGCTTTCCCTTTATCAAATAGCTGCTTGATTTCCTCTGCACCATTTACAATCAAAAAATTAAAAACTGTAACATTAAAAGTACAATCAATCACTGAAAAATCCTTGATCTTCTAGCACTTTGAGAAACTCCACTCTGTACCTCCACTTGATTCATGTACATCTGCAATGATAAGATATATGCAAGATTTTGTTAGAAAAGTTTAGTATATGTCATTGTGCAGTTTTATAGCGACTTATATAAGGAGACTTGGGAGATTATCTCCACCAGGCAGAGGATGTTTTGCCTTAGAAACAAATCCAAATTAAGTTAGCTAGCTGTATGCTGTAAGTTAGCGGCTTGATATCTAGAAAAGTCAAATTAGAGTGCCAGTATGAATCTATAATTATCCTTTGCGGAGTTTCGTAGAGACAAAAAACAAGTTAGACAAGAATAAAATCTGAACAATAATCTGATTACCACTCTGTATCTCTCTGTGTTTTGTTCCTATTGGAAATTGAATTGAAACAATAGTTTGCTGGGTAGGAACAAATATAAAGAAAAAATTATAAATCTGATTACCTTTTCAGTTTCTCATGCTCCTCCCCTCTTGGTCACCATCAATCTCAAAGACAATTTGTGAGCTTTTTGGGTGAGATTGAAACTTAGGGTTATAATATGAATCTGATATGAGAAAGATGATAGAAACTGAAAATAAAGGATATGGGTAATGGATTGAAGGGAGATGGGAATAACAGAGAAAAATATAATGGTGGATTATTAAGAGATCGATGGATTAAATAGAGCTCCATGGAGAAATAATTAGGAAAGGAGCTGTTGCTCTTGGCTGGCTGTGTGGCGTAGGAAACAAAGAGTTTCTGAATGGGAAGAGGAACAACCTTCCTCGTCAATTACAACGCTGACTTTCTGTTTTTATTTAAATTTTTTTTTTTTAGTTGGACAATAAAATATATATATATAATATAAAAAATTTTGGGGCCCCCTTCATTGGAGGCCCATGGCCAAGGCCCTTGTTGCCTACCCCCAGGGCCGGCCCTGCATGTCCTTGGTAGGTTTTGTGATTGTTCCTAAAAACATGCTTGAATGTTTTATTCAGTGAAGACTCATCATGGTTGGCAGAATGCATCCATTCTTCATTGGATCTTATTATTTAACACTGCGTCTTGAACTCAAGATTTATTTACGCTCTCTCTCTCTCTCTCTCTATATATATATATTTGTATATGGGTTAATTACTCAAATGGTCCCCAAACTTATATGCGATTTACATTTTGGGGCCTCAATTAAATTATTCATTCAAATGGTCCATCAACTCTATATTATTCGCTCCAATGGTCCTACTGTTACATTATGTCAATATTTCCATTAAATATGAGGGCAAATTGGTCATTATTTACCCTAAAGTTTGGTTAAATCTAATAGAAAATTAGACGGTAGGACCAATGGAGCGATTAATATAGAGTTGATGGACCATTTGAACGAATAATTTAATTGAGGCCCCAAAATGTAAATCGCGTACAAGTTTGGGGACCATTTGAGTAATTTACCCTATATGTATAATAGGGACACCCTTGTGGTGCCATACACATTGTATTTTTATAATCCGAATCATCTGTTTTTTTAGGTGTTCCTTCAAAGAACATTCCTGCAAAAAATCATATGAATTCGAAATCATTTGACCATTCAATTGATGGTTGTAGTTTTAGTGTTTTCTTGAACTACCGGGATCATCGATTTTGTTGATCACAACTAGATGTCTTAATGGTTTCCGATTTTGGTAATTTTTTTTGCAAGGATGATCTTTGAATGAAGACTTAAAACATAGATGGTTTGGATCGTTGAAATAAAATTTGCATCAGACCCTGCAGGGTGTTTATTTGAGGAATCCCTCAATAGAAGGGGACTGTGTTTGCTTATATGTATCCATCTGTCTTCACTGGATGGGGTGGGGCTACTATGCATGTCACTGATGGGCAATAATGAGATTCTTACATTGGATGTTTAATAATCTATTCTCGTTTGCACTCTCTTTTTGTGGGGTGTTTAAGCATCTGTCGTCAATGAGTATATATGGGTGTAATATTACTTGAACTAATATATATGGGAGCATGTATTAATCAGAAGTGGTACACACTCTCATAAGTTTTTCCTGCACTTTTTACGTGCAGCCATAAGCGATTACAGACAATCTCTTCAGTTCCAGATTTTAAATGAGGAAAAGAGAAATATACATTTGGAGGTGTGCTTCTCTGGTTGCATTACAATTCCTATTTGTTGCGGTTTTATTTCTTTTCTTTTGCTGGGATTCATCTTTGGAGTTAATGTTCAGGTCATTAGAGGTGGCAGACGAGTTGAGGTCTCAATTTTTGATCTTGTTGTTGGTGATGTTGTACCCCTTAACATTGGCGATCAAGTATGGGTGTTTGTCAGTAAACTTTTGTTGTATATTTTACAATTGCATTTCAAATGCAAAACTTATTAATATTCTGATTCTATCTTTAGGTCCCTGCTGATGGCATTTTAATAAGCGGTCACTCACTTGCAATAGATGAGTCAAGCATGACAGGAGAGAGCAAGATTGTGAGCCTTTATGCCTGTTCTGTAGCCTTGTTTGAACATTGCCTTTTTTATTAAATGTAAATTATATTTTTGTTGTAGGTTCGTAAGGACTCCAAGGAACCATTTCTAATGTCTGGCTGCAAAGTAGCAGATGGTAGTGGTACTATGTTGGTAAAGATTCAGATATCCCTCTTCTCCTTTTTCCATGCCTACAACTATTTTCCCTTCTTTCCTATAGTGCACTATCTTGAAAGCTATGGAGTCATATCTAAGTTATTAAAGGCCACTTAGGATATCATATTTTTCCGAGTATCACCCTAGTTATGTTTTATAAAAAATACCATAGTTGTAGGGCCGGTCCTGAGATTTTCAAGGCCCGGGGCAACGCCAAAAATAGACCTTATATATATATACCACACAAGAAAAATCTATGTGAAAGTAGAATATTATAAAATGAGATCTACATAGTATCATTTATTTTATATATATCTCTATATAAGAAAGGATCGAAGACAAAAAAGAAAATGAGAGATGCATCTATGTGGTTTTTTATATATCTCTACATAATATTATAAAATGAGAGATGTATATAAAAGCATTGGAGTACTAAAAAGAACCTGCTTATTTTATATAAATCTCTCTATAAGAAACGATGGAAGACCCAAAAAGAAGAAGAAGCATTGAACTACTAAAAAGAACCTGCATACTTGAAGACCCTCAAAAAAGCATAAGGAAGGAAACACAATGCTGGGATTCGAACTTGGGAAGGACTTGAATTAAAAACCAGGCTTAACCAACACCGCTGGCGTTACTTTATGTCAATAGGTCTTTTATTTTATTTATATAACCGTTAAATATGACCTGACAATGACAAAAAAATATTAATTTTGGGCCCCCCTTGAGTCAGGGCCAGAGCGGTCACACTTCCTGCCCTGGCCCATGGCCGGGCCTGTGTAGCACATGTATTGCTGGTCAATCGTCTTTTGATCTTCCCATGATGTGTAGGTTATACAGGATATACATATAGGGTCAGGATGGAGGACACATTTTTGACACAAATTAGTACATACATTTTAAACCGTTAGATTCAATCACATTCAATGGTTCAGATTGCATCCATTATAATATTACTTGTGATTACCATAACAAATTTGACACTTAATGCTTTTACATGTTCTCTCCTCTATCCTTCCTAAATTCTCGTGCCCCTCCTTTCTCTATCTTCTGGCACTTCGTTTTTTCTCCTTCTAACTTTTTGGGTTTTGGTCAAGCTCTTTCTAACTTGCTTTCTCTCTTCTGCTCATTCAAACTCCATTAGGAAAACTATAAGCTCCCCTAGTCTTCAATCCAGTAGTTCACATTGAATTTTCATTGGCCTATATTCAATGGGTGGACTCTTAAAAGATGCTAAAAAGGATGCTCCTGGTGCTACATGAACAAGAAGGGAAAACCCCAGAAAACAACCAGCAACTACATAAAAACCTCTGTTTTCGGATTTGGCATATAATCAACTTTCCTATTACCGGATTATAGAGCACCCACGTTTTAACCATATTTTGAATATGGATCTTTCTTGACTCTTGAATTTCATTTACAACGAAGACTTTTTCTTCTTTCTTTTGTTTTGTTTTGAGAAACCCATGAATTCAAAAGAAACCAAAGTTTACCCACGAAGTATTTTTTCCTACTGTCTTTTTTAATAATTCTTCTTCACAATTTTATTTTTAAATGACTGGCTGTACTTGTTGAGATCAGAATCAAATAAGATAAAAACATAAACAACAGATGTAAGAAGAAAACAAAGCATTCGAGATATTTCTTTTTATTCCCAAGATCTGGAATTTCCGGTTAATTCTACGATCAGAAATAGAGAAACTGAGAGGGAAAGATGGAGAGAGAAAAGCAGGTGGTGTAGAGAAGAGAGATGAACCTCGTACACTGTGAATTAATATTTTCAAAAGTTATAAAGGAATATTATATTTTTTTAAGAATTAAGTTTGGTGGATTTCTAACCCTTGGATGGCTCATTATCTAAGGGGGGAAAAGTGTGTCAAAAAGTGTGGATTTTTGTGTACCCGGATCCTGACCCATATATATATGTTAATTATTTCGTATCTTTCATCTTCAGTGTCTTTTTTTTTTCGTCGAAATTTCATCTTCAGTGTCTGCTTGCTGAGTCTTTGTTTTTGGAAGGCTTGCTTTTTATTTGTTGAAATAGAACAGTCAATGTTTTATTATTATTGTTTCTTCAGGTAACCAGTGTTGGGGTTAGTACCGAATGGGGATTGCTCATGGCTAATATTTCAGAAGATACTGGTGAAGAAACCCCTTTGCAGGTCAGCTTTAATGAACTGTTATATTGAAATAATTCTCTTTTCATGCATGACATGTTGTACTGAACCATGGATGACTATGAATAGGTGCGCTTAAATGGGGTGGCTACTTTCATTGGAATTGTCGGACTTACAGTAGCTTTTGCTGTCTTGGTTGTCCTATTGGTCAGGTATATTCCGATCATTGCTAGCGACCCCTTCTCCATGACATGACAGTTGACTTAAGATTGCATAATATAATTTGTGCAGATACTTTACTGGCCATACAAAAAGTGCAAATGGAACTGCTCAGTTTACAGCCGGAAAGACTAAATTAGGAGATGCCATAGATGGAGCCATTAAGATTGTTACTATAGCAGTATGTCAATAACTATTTGGTTATTTGCAGTCAATACGTATGTGTGTCGTCGCCTACCTGGTTATTTACTGTAAATAGAAAAGTGTGATTTTGACTACTATGAAAATATTTTAGGTCACCATTGTAGTGGTTGCCGTTCCTGAAGGGCTTCCCTTAGCTGTTACCTTGACGTAAGTGTGCTCGTTCTTTTGTGCCAGAACTATTTTTTATATTTTATTTTTCACTTCTACCATGTGCTTTATACTGAGTAACCTGATCTCAGTGAAAGAAAGAATAATATCTGCTTCTGTCTTGTTGTAAAGCATATATGCATTGTATGCATTCATCTCTCTACATTCCTCATTTCTTTTCCCTTTTATCCCATGGCTATGTCACAGGCTTGCCTACTCGATGAGAAAAATGATGGCAGATAAGGCCTTGGTATGTGTAATTTTGTTCATTTTTATTCCTACATAGATTTTGTAGATGATGCACATTTTGGTTAAGCATATAATTAAATGAAAACGATGGAATTCTAAATGTAGGTACGAAGGCTATCTGCATGTGAAACCATGGGCTCTGCCACAACTATATGCTGTGACAAGACTGGAACCTTAACTTTGAACCAGGTGGGTTATAACTTACAATGGGCTTTATTTTTCCCCTTTTGTTCTTCATTCATTTTGGGTGGAGGAAGCTAGGTTATAATGTGATGGAAGAAAGAGTGTCTATTTCCTTGTAGATTTATGATGATGAAGCTGGAGAGTTGTTACCAATTAGATAAGTTTGGATGAAAGCTAGTTTGTGGTTTCAACCCAGCCAAAGTGCTGCCCTAGTTAAAAAAAGCCAAATTGAGATTAGTCAGTTTGTTTGGTTGTTGTAAGAAAAACGCTGGTGGATGTGAGCACAACAAGTGTTCTGGGACTTTTGGAAAATTAATTTTTGTTGTGCAGAGATTGGGGGAAGACGTTGGTGGTCTAGGCAAGGACTGCTAATGACTGATATTCTTTTTTGATATTTTTTTTTTAGCATAGATGGCTGTGGTTGAGGCTTTTACTGGTGGGAAGAAAATTGATATCTCTGACAATAAGTCAGACTTGTCTCCAATGCTATCAGCTTTGCTTATTGAAGGCATCGCACTGAATTCAACTGGCAGTGTTTATGTGCCTGAGGTATGCTTAAAGTGTTTGTATTTCTTTCCTTAGTAAGATTTGTCTAGCAGAATATGAGTGAAAAAGGCTTACACTCTGTAACAATTTGCCATTGCTTCTTTTTTGTAGACTGGTGGTGATATAGAAGTTTCTGGTTCACCAACTGAAAAGGCAATTCTGCAATGGGGAATCAAGGTTCTTTCTTTTGGTTTTCCAATGTCAACTATTTTGCCACTTCTAATGTGACTTTATTTTTAAGTGATCCATTGGTTACTATTAATTTGTTTGCAGCTTGGAATGAATTTTGAAGCCATCAAGTCTGAATCTTCGGTTCTTCATGTGTTCCCATTCAACTCTGAGAAAAAGCGAGGTGGCGCTGCTGTTGAATTGGTAAAGTGGATTAATTGTTCTTTGTTGTGACCAATCATTTATGCTGCCATCTTCACAGTAGTGAAAATGCTTTCAAGAGTCATTAAAATAAATAAATAAATAAATTTATTGGTGGGTGGGGGAGGCAACGTAGGTATACTTTGCCAATTGCCTTTGGTGACAGATTATTATTGTAGTTGCTGATTGAGCTTTTACTAGTAAATATCTTCCCGGAAAATTTTGCTTCTGTGAGCAAAGTTTTAGTTCTGGTAGATCTTTTCTTAACATGATATGGCATATAAGGGTGATGCTCTCATGTGGACTGAAGCTGGTCCCTACAATTATGCAAGAGTCAAACTACTCAATTGTCCAGATTTACATGCTCTGGCAAGAGAAAATTTCCACTACATAAAGTTTTCTTGCTTATATACTATATAAATCATATGGCATTTTAAGTTTGTACATTACAAGTTATATTATAATTTCTACACATGCGTTGTGCCTATTTGTTACCCCCTTGAATGCAACAAATATTTCAGGGATCTAGATGAACTTTTATTGTACGCTGTTTAGTAAAAATCCTGTTATGCCTGAGAACATGATTTACAGACATGGGAAATAATATTACAATACTTTTCAAGTGTAAATAATGTTTGATTGCCTTTCAATAATTACAGCCCAATTCTGAAGTTCATATACACTGGAAAGGGGCTGCTGAATTAGTATTGGCCTCATGTACAAAGTACCTTGATGAAAATGATCAGTTGGCAGCAATGGATAATGACAAGGTAGGAGAAATTTATAGTGACATTTACAGAACAGTTACATGATTGTTGTTGATTTCTGTGGTTTTTCAATGAATGGGACATGCGTAATTCATTCTCTGTTTTTTTTTCTTTATATTTTAGTCATTCCTTCTTTACTGCTTGCGATGATTTTCACATGCATTACAATTTTTCTATTCTGGCAAGACAGTTTAACATCTCTTTGTGCATAAGAGCCTAATTTAAGCTGTACAAGTTTGTTCTTAGGCTTATGTTCTCACTAGTTTGTATTTTTATGTTGACCTTGGACTTTGGAAGATTTTGTCAAATGGTTAATTTTAATGAAGTTCTTTGTCTGCAGTCAATGATGTTCAGGGAGTCCATTGAGGATATGGCTGCTCGCAGTTTGCGTTGTGTTGCTATTGCATATAGATCATATGAATTAGAAAGCGTTCCAACCGATGAACAACAACTAGCTCTGTGGGAATTGCCTGATGACGACCTTGTTCTGCTTGCTATTGTTGGTATTAAGGTAGTGCATCTATAAGTTTTATTTGCTTTTTAAATTTGCGTTCACATTTAGTTTGTTTGGCTTATGTACACAATAATGAAATGCAGGATCCTTGTCGGCCAGGGGTTAGAGAAGCAGTGCAACTATGCCAAAGAGCTGGTGTTAAGGTATTATTTAGTGACATTTCAATTCCAAATTTGAAATTATCATGTGAATTTTTGTTCTTCATATGGAGGGGTGTTTATATAATTGGATGAAGAGTGTTTGGAAGGTTGGAGAAGACCAATAGGGTTCAGCTTTTACAACTAAGTTCAACTGTGATTGTGCAACAATGGAAGGCCTACTTTCCTGTCATAGGATTGTCTGATGCATCTTCATTTATTATACTATTTTATGTGGAATAATTTGTTTAGCCTCCCGCTTGTTCCCTTCTCCTAAAAACTGGCATTAGTTTGACTATTACACTTGGGCAAAAGGAAGTCGTTTTCCACTAACTGGAAGATCATTACGTGAATGATTTCTTGATGTGCTTTATTTTTTGGTTTTATCTATGCAAGTGCTTTTTGAGGTGGGTGTTTGTGTCGATGTATATCCCGCCATGTTTCTTTCGTTTTTTGTTTTATTACTGGTAGGATTTTCATAATTATTTGCTGGGTATGCTTTTAAATATTCTTGTCAGAAAGTGAGCACTTGGATATTTCTGGATGTGGTTTCTTTTTGGTTTTATAAATGCATGAGTTTTATGTCGTTGGTGCCTGTTCAATGTATATCCCACCATGGTTATGTTTTTGCTTTTTTTAAAAAATTCACTATTTTTTACGTACTGTGACTGTCATGCTTTTAAATATTTCTTGTTAGAAAGTGAACGATTGGGTGTTGTATTTTTGAAGTTCTCCTTCCAACTTGATAAACATGTAGGTATGCATGGTTACGGGCGACAATGTTCAAACTGCAAAAGCAATTGCTTTGGAATGTGGCATACTTACTTCTGATTCAGATGCTACTGAGCCAACTGTCATTGAGGGAAAAGTTTTTCGTGGCCTTTCTGATGGGCAGAGAGAAGAGTTTGCTGAGAAGATTTCGGTATGAATACTTGTGTATCGTTCAGATAATTCCTGGCATGCACGCTTAAGAATTCAAGTATCATAGCAAATTTTTAGGAAGTTGAATCTTTTTTCTTTAACGTGCAGGTGATGGGGCGGTCTTCCCCCAATGACAAGCTTCTGCTTGTGCAAGCATTGAGGAGAAAGGGACATGTTGTTGCTGTTACTGGAGATGGCACTAATGATGCTCCTGCACTGCGTGAGGTCTCTCAGATGTTTTTACTTGCCTTTTCTTTCTTTTTATTTTATTTATCGAAGCAGTTATTACGGTTACAATCACCGTAGTACTTTGTAGTTTATTCGTTTTTTTTTTTCCTTTCTTAATTCATTGTTAATGTTTGATGTTATGTCTTAATGGTTTTGTTTGGAATCTTCCACATTTGAGTTCAGGCCGACATTGGTCTTGCTATGGGTATTCAAGGGACTGAAGTTGCCAAAGAGAGTTCAGATATCATCATATTGGATGATAATTTTGCTACAGTTGTGAAGGTTAGGAATACTATGCAACCAATGACATATACTAGTTTTTGGTTTTTTGGGGTTTTTTTTTTCTTCTTCTGTTTATTACTATTTCCTTCTGTATTACTTCTGCACGTCCCTCTCACCGTTATAATGTTAAAGTCACACATGACTTATTGGTTCCTTCTCAATGCTTGTAGGTTGTTAGATGGGGTCGATCTGTATATGCAAATATTCAGAAATTCATCCAATTCCAGCTTACAGTCAATGTTGCAGCACTAATTATAAATGTCGTGGCAGCGATTTCCTCTGGTGATGTTCCACTAAATGCTGTTCAGGTATTCTCTCTCTCTCTCTCTCTCTCTCTCTCTCTCTCTCTCTATCTATGTGTACACCTGTGGACTCTTTTTGTGCTTGATGCAGCTTCTGTGGGTGAATCTTATCATGGATACTCTTGGAGCACTAGCGTTGGCTACTGAGCCTCCTACAGATCACTTGATGGACAGAAACCCTGTTGGTCGAAAGTAAGTTTCTGTAGTGGTGGCTGCCTTCTAAAATTCAACAAAAAAACGTATCATATTCATATCACTGAAACACTGTTATTTTATGTTAATCGCCAAAAATGTCTGAATATTTTTCACTTTAGTTGAAAAAAAGAGTTTTTATTATTTTTGGATTAAATCTAGCTGTTTTTAAAGTTCCATAGGGTACAGTACCTCTCACAGCTATGGCAGCAAAGTTTGTGCCAAAATGTGTTTTAATTAGGTTAAAAGTCCGTGTCAAAAAAGCTGTCACGAATATTCATTCTAGTTACGTGCATCCATGGGATTGGGAAGGATGCTCCAAATCATATTTAGTATTGTCTCTTGTGCACAGAACATGAGAAACTAATTACTTTCGGATCATTAATTTCAGTCAAGATATAGTTTTACTTTCTTTTCTCTAGTGATTAGGTATATTGTGTTATTGTTTTGAATATGGCGACCTCTAATTGGCCCATATCTATTAATTTTGATGTCATTAAGCAGACTGACCAAATTTGGATGCCCTATTTGTGTCTCTGACGGTAATAGTAATGCAGTTATGGTTACATTGTTTTGCAGAGAGCCTCTTATAACAAAGATAATGTGGTGGAACTTGTTGGTTCAGGTACATGCTTTTTCTGGCGTTTATGTAAACTAACGTATTATTGTTCTTTACCGTGTATTAATCTCGCGCTACAGAATATGCCTTGTTGTTTGTATTTTTGATAAGTTGTCATTGAACTCAGGCTTTCTACCAAAGCATCGTCCTGCTTATCCTCAACTTTCGTGGGATAAGTATACTGCATTTGACACATGATCCCAACAGAGACCATGCTAACAAGCTGAAGAATACACTGATATTCAATACCTTTGTCCTTTGTCAAGTAAGTTAATAGAACAGTAACACTTGTATTTGGTATCCGATATCTGCACATGTATTTATGGTTTTTATTTTTCTTGTAAAATTTTATAAAAGATCCTTGACTATGATATGAGCAATCAGCTGAAATAACTTGTTTCCCATGTGAAGTTCTGCACTAAATTTCTACCAAAGTGATGTGAAATTGTTGATCTGTAAAAAATGTTCTGTAATTTGTTAGTTCTGTTATAAGGAACTTTGTGTGGATTTGTTTATGTTTTTTACTCGTTGATTGAGTCCGACTAGGGTTTGTTCGTCTGTACTTGTAGACATAACACTTCATGTGTTCTCTTCCAGATTGGATGAGATATGCTACATTATGACTTTAATAAGTGACAATCTTTAACTCGCAGATTTTCAATGAATTCAATGCTCGAAAGCCTGATGAGTTTAATATATTCAAAGGAATTACTAAGAACCATCTCTTTATGGGAATAGTGGCAATAACACTTGTACTTCAGGTGAGACTTTAATATTTTCATTTTTTCCCATGGGTCTTTGATGAATGTTTAAATTTTTTGACATTCGCTTGCTTTTCTTTAGGTTATCATCATCGAGTTTCTGGGAAAGTTTACTAAGACAGTCAAACTTGAATGGAATCATTGGCACATTTCTGTTGTTATTGCCTTTATCAGGTGAGTCTGTACAGATACTATTAGAGTTTGATGTTACAACTTACAATGATATTATTTGTTCCGTAGTCATCTTCATTTGTTGATTAACACAACTCTCTCCTTCCAGTTGGCCCCTTGCAGTAACTAAGTTTTTCGAAGCAGCCATATTTGGTGACCAGAATTCACTTGTGGAGAATGGTTTGACATGTTTGGGATGATGGATTTGTTTATATGCAAAGAAATATCCCAACCTTGCATTTTCCCTGTTTTTGGCTAACACGTCGAATCATAGTTTCACAGAAATCACAAACTAATATTTTGTTACGTAGGACATATATCTGCAGTAATTCAGCTAAAATCTCTGGTGACTGGATTTCACTTGTGCAGTTTTTATATACTTAAGAGTGATTTGTGGTTTTATAGTTTGACATGTTTTGGGATGATGGATTTGTTTATATGCAAAGAAATATCTCAACCTTGCTTTTTTACTTTTTGGTTTAAATCTCGTTGTATTGCTCTTCTATATTTACCGTGTGGTCTTCCATGGTGTCATGCGTTTTAAGCCCAGGGCATTTGCTGTTTTTTCTTTCTTTTTGAGGATCTTTATTATTGAGAGGGGCGATAGCATACTAAACTCACACACATTACACGGATGCTAGGACTCGAACCCAGGACCTTGCCTGAGGGAGTAAATACTCCAAACCACTACACTAGCGGGTCTTTTTGCGGCATTTGCTGTTTAAATGGGCTCAGAATGGTTCGCTTATTTTAAAGTTGTTATGACATGATTTTTAATCCCCGAATCAAATTTATGAAGTCATAGTTTCTTTTATTTTATATTTTAATTCATGTCTCGAGTGCACAAGTAAATGTTCTTAAATATTTGAGCTAAAATATCTCTTAGTATGAATTAATAGAGTTCAAAATCCTTATAATCAAATGCCCCATTAAAAAATTTAGGTCCACAGTAAATAAATTAATTATCACTTTAACCTTCTCTGAAATTGAATCACTTCTACTGGGTATTTGAAGAGATAAAAGAAGTTTTTATTGCTTCGTAAAATTCTTTGAAGTGAAAAACACCAGGACAACGTAATTGTTGTTAATATTATGTTAACTCGCAATTGTACGGGGCAATTAGTAGTATAGCAAGACAAGTACGAGGTCGTACCCACGAAGACTGAGAAGTTAAAACTAGTTATGTACTTAGATTACCAAATTCAAGAAAGTAGGAGGTTATGTCTAAAATAGAATTTAAAACAAGAGTGGTTGTGATTGTTGAACAAAAGAAGCAAAATGAAATTGCAAACAAAAACAAGTAAACAAATGTAACAAAGAGTGGTTTTAAGAGTTGGAAAACAGATTTTGAGACTAGGGCATTCGAATCACCATAACAATTCAATTCTGGGTTATAAATATTCAAGTAACAAGTCTAATTCAGATTCAAAGATTGATTCTAGCTAAAGTATGATTAGGCCATGGTGTTTGGTCCTAACCTTGTGTTCCTAATTCCCTAATTTGATCATTTGTTGTCTAACCTAAAATTAAGCATTAGGAACCCATTAAGCATAGAAGAACATTTTAAACAACCAAGTATGTATCTAATCCCTGTTGTCGAATGTCCATACATACTCTTCCTATTCATAGTTCAATTCGAATTAAAGCATGGTGTATACTCTTAATTCAAACCAAGATAGTTAACAAACAAGTTCTAATGGTGATCAATCATTCAAACAAGCATGTTAACTTATAAGCATAATGAATAAGAACATGAATCATGAATCAAACTTGAAACTCCAAACTTATAAACCCAGAATATTCATGTTAGGTTACATCGAAGCCCTAGTTATGGATTTAGCTACTCATAATGGAAAAGAGACTTGAACATAAATGAGAAAACATAATGAATGCAATAAGAGTAGAAAAACCCTTTTTCTGAAGTTCTTGTGGTGTCCAAGGCTTCTCCAAGTGCTTCTCCACTTCTAATGCTTCTCCAAGAGCTTCCCCACTTCTAGAAAGATGTATGAAGGATATGGAGGTGATTTGGGATGAGTTTGAGTGAGTGGTGATGGCTAAGGAAGATGAAATTCGTAGGGAAATGGAAGAGAGGTTTACTGGAGTTGTTTTGGTGATTGTTGGAGTGTTTGGGATTTTGAGAGTGTTTGAGGATGGCTGGAGTGAATTGTGGGGTTGTGAATCCCAGGATTTGTTGTGTCTTGAATGTGGAATGGATGTGGTATTTATAGGGAGAGGGGAGTGATAAATCTGAATTCAATATGGCTAATGCATACAACACTTGCAATATAAAAGATGAATTGGTTGATGCACTTCACTAATGCATACAACACTTGCATTATAAAATCTGAATTGGTTGATGCACTTCACCAATAAATCCCACCAGCAGCCCTAGCTCATCTTCATGTCACCATGACCAAGCTTCCAACCAGCTACAATAGCTCATGCCTAGCTCACCATGACCAAGCTTCCAACCAGCTCATCCTCATGTCAGCATGACCAGCAACTTCTTGGGCTTACAAATTGGGCTAGGCTGAATCAAATGATGACTTTAAGATGTCTATTGTGAATTTCAGAATGTGTTTGATCCAACCACACAAGTATTGGCCCAATCCAAGCTCGGATGAAGAAGTTAAGGCCAAAACAAATTGCTAACTCGTTTTGCACGCTGACAAAATCCATCCTGAGCATGGTTCTGTGTTTGCTAGGTAACGGACTCCAGATTTATCCAATGGGGCTGAATTTTGGATATGTTATAGTACACACCCATTGGAACAACTGTCATGAAGAATGCTGCCTCATCCGAGCTGTGTAGGTTTCTGAAACAAAGCTTGCAATATGACCTACGGAACTGGACTAGCAGGGGGCTGTAGCCAAAATGAGTTTGTCTTTAAGCTCTTCTTCCATTCATCCAAATCAGGCCTAAACATGCTTGAATTGCATGAATTATGCTCTCTTACTCTATTGGCCTACAAAACACACAAATAGAGGCAAATAACTCAGAGTTATAGGAAACTAAGCAAAAGAAGTAAGTAAATTGGGCATGTATATGTATGAAATTATGAGCTTAACACACCCCCAAACCTAGATTTTGCTAGTCCTCGAGCAAAACAAAAGAAAAACAAAGGTAAAAACAAAACAAGAAGTTAACTAGACCACTTTCGTAGGTAACTCGATTGCATTGAGCGTATGCAACAAGCCTTTAAACCTCTAGGCATCCCTAGTAGGAGGAGTTGTGTCTCCTGAGGGTTTAACAGATACGATACCCACAAACGCTTTACTGAGTCTACAAAACAAAGTGGTTAGAAAAATAAACTTTGAAATCAACTAATGAAAATGAAAGAAAACTTTAGTCATACCTCCAACACCATAGAGTTGCCAAGATATGTGATCAATCAGTGTGTACAAGTGGAAGCTATAGCTCAAAGGCACACGGTTTCAAAGCAAGCACACTCAAACCTTGAATAGAGAATATGATTTGACTCTAATTCTCACAGAAAACACTCAATCACTCAGAACCTATGGTTTAATTCTCTCAAGAAAGCATAAGTGAGTGTAAGAAATAGAAGCACAAATTGGGTTAGATCTCATGAAAGGAATCAAATACTAAGAATAGAGATACACACATACTTACCATCACACATGAATACATCCTCAAAGATCAGCTAGGTCTTTCACAAGGTTGTAATGAAAGGCTAAGGTTTAGGGGAAATGGAAGAATTGGAAGGAAAAACAAGTAACTTAAGAACACACCAAGGTTGCATGCTTCATTAATCTGCAAGGTATCATTGATTTAGATTGGCATGGCAGCAAACTTCATGGTATCACCTGGCATGGACTTTATTTTTCACACTTAGATCAAATCGAAACACTTTCATCTTCGTTGATTTGATCTGCATCTTCATTAACTTCATTGCACAGATTCACATCATCTTTATTTAGGTACATGGCTGCAACTTCCTTGCTTCAAACTTTATGTTGGCAAACCTTGGTATATTTCTAAGTTACTAGGGTATGGCTACAATAGGTCAAGTATCTCAGATTGAGATACAAAGGTAGGGAAATGATGAGGGTGATAGAAGAAACAGGCTTTAAGTGTTTGGCTTCAAGAGGGCTAATGGAACACACATATGGGTAGGGTGAAAAGAAAGCACATAGAATAGTTATACACACATAGCCTAGCATCACTTCAATGAGTTCATTCATGAATGAGAGCAAGCACATGATATCTGTAAAAGAGAATCATCCTTAGTATTCAATCAAAATGAAATGATGAGATCAATTAGAGTGAATTGAAGAAAATAAGTATGGATGAGAAATAGAACACTTTAAACCCTCTCAAGAAAGCAATTAGGCTCGATATAGCTCACTAGGGTAGTCTCCACTATTTTCCTTCAAGAATTTGAGCATGGTACTTTAGCCACCAGAATTCTAAGAGCAAAAGCTTTGTGAAGTGCAAAATTCTGATATGAAAACCTCAAATAGCAGCTCCATAGCATTGATTGTATGACATTCTTTAAAAAAAATAAAAAAATAAAAAAAATAAATAAATAAAAATAAAAATTGTGACAAGAGAACGAAAATTGAAAACACAAATGGATAAGAAAATTGAAATTGAAAACCTTCCCCCCAAACCTGAATTGAACATTGTCCTCAATGTGAAAGCATACAAAAGATGATTGAGAACAAACAAATGATAAAGGGAAAAGTTTAGAAGAAGGTTTAGGAAAAATAAAAAATAAAAAAAATGA